>NC_139670.1:4249579-4339579 GCF_951799395.1 Argentina silus | reverse complement strand
GCAGTAGGCTACATACTGTAGGTCTACACACAGTAGGTCTATATACAGTAGTTCTACATACAGTAGTTCTACATACAGTAGGTCTACATACAGTATGTCTACATACAGTAGGTCTGCATAGGTCTACATACTGTAGGTCTATATGCAGTAGGGCTACATAGGGCTACATACAGTAGGTCTACATACAGTATGTCTACATACAGTATGTCTACATACAGTAGGTGTACATACAGTAGGTCTACATACCATGTAGCTTGTTTTATCTTTATTATAGCAGTGGGGGATATGCTTTCAATTCCTCAATTTCATTTGTAGATGCAGGCAGGTTGCGAATGCTAGCCTAGTTAGCCTAGGTTTTTCCCTGACAACAACGTCATGGACTTTTAGGGCTGTCCTTGTACGTTTACATAGTGTGTTTTCATGGCACAAGGACCCCAACCTTGAAATTCAATCGAGCGTATCAGAGCACAGGTTGTAGTGCACACAGGGAATCATGTTTCTGTTTCCATTTCTCTCCTCGGATGAGTAGTCAGGCTGGCAGCATTCCATCGCAACAGAGGATCATTCAAAAGTGATAGTGGCAGGACGGGCATGACACTTATGTAGGACATGGTCATTAATCTGGAAATGGTTTTACTTGTTAATTAACCTCTCTACTTGGGTGACGGTGCCACAACACACAAACTAACAACAACCTGTCTCAAAAGAAGAGACCAATAGCGATAGCCCTCTTTAGAATAGCCGAGAGCACTCCAATTTGATCTGACTTAAAGATATCAACACAAGATTATTCACTGCAGTAATTCAAGTCCCCTTGAGAAGTGTCCTTATGTGCCCTTGGATACTGTGGCCAGTCTACTGACCATCGCTGACAACTCCTCTCCCCTATCTGATGTCCGACGGGGTGAAGGTGAGGCTAGGCTAATTGCTGGTACTGTGATGGTGAGTGCTTGGCTGGGTAGTGGCGTGGGGTGAGGAGGGTGGGGAGGGTGAGGAGGGTGAGAAGGGACCCCCTGTTAGGCTGTGGGAGGCTTGGGTGCTGGGTGACAGTATTCTGAGCCAGTGATCTAGATAATCCTGGCCCTGAACTCTTGGCTTTGAACGGGGCCGAGACGGCCCAGTGATCTCCGCTGGAGTACAGTTACATTACAGAACTCAACTCTCACAGGACCTCTCGAAGGGTCTATAGCTAATTAACAACAAGTTGCATAAATAGCCTTTCTAAATTTTCGGGCAGAATTTGTACTATTCTACAATTCGCCAAACATGTTAAACAAGTCAAATATGATATTGAAACATTAATTAACAATAATGACTAAAATATAAAACACTCTTCAATTCAATTCCATATGACTTTCAATTTCCTTGGAAAAGGTAAGATAAGAAATATGCTGGGAGATTCAATACTAATTTCTTCTTTCATTCAACGGATCTCAAGTGATGTTCAAAGAATAATTCTGATAACCACTGAAATCAATATCAATTCTGAATGTAGCCTATTCTGTTTCTGTATGTTTAAGCCATGCTCCTAGTATTCCGTAGGCAAATAACAGTATAGAACAAAATCGCAAAACACAATACAGAACTATATTTTCTATACCAGAACTTTTCTTGAAAAGTATAGTAGCCATTCAAAAACACTGACCTGCACTGTGTACATTAAGGGGGGGGCAGAATTGCTGGAAGATGCCCCCCACCCAACTCCCACCCGATCTTTCTTCACTCTTCAGGGCCCCGGCAAGAGGCAGTCGTAGTCCCCAACAGAAGGCAGTGTGCTTAGCCACATATCCATCTCTGGTCCAGTCCTAATCCTGAGCAAAAAGGAGAAATTTGTACCATGAGCGCAGGGGGGTGGCTCAACTCAGATTATCTTACACCCTCTAATAGCTGGGCCATTGGCTCAGGTGACTCAATTAGAGACTCTGGGAGCAAACACCTGATATGTCCTGACAAGCGGAGAAAATGATGAGCGGGAGAACACAGGTGTGTGTGAGCAGAGAGGGATAATCCCTTTTATATTTGTTCACGGTAATGGAAGAAGTGCTTTGGCACCTTGAGCAGTTCAAATCTGTGCTTAAACCACAACGGTTCACATTATCCTATGATGAGTTTGATGAGCATCGAGGAATCACTGAGGCCAACATAGCACCTTATGAAGCCTTTAACTCATTACTTAACACAATGGTCTTAAGTTGAGTTAATTTACAGTAAGAAGTTGACATTCGACATTCCTAAACTTTTCTGCACCAACAATAAGCAATTATAGATTACTACATGCCCCCCCACCCTATCCACAGAGAGAGTGAGAGAGAGAGAGAGAGAGAGAGAGAGAGAGAGAGAGAGAGAGAGAGAGAGAGAGAGAGAGAAACGACAACCTTGTGTTTCCTTGTGGCCATGGTAGCTAATGGATATCAATCAGATCACAAACACACAGGTAAACACAGTCATGGCAGGACTGACCGACTTTATATAAACAAAACAGCAAGCTACTCGATCAGCAGATCCCAAAACTCATTTCAAATTGGGGTCCCCTGAGAAAATAAAACTAACCTATATGATTTTATAGAAAAGACACAATAATTTGAATTTGTATGAAGACAAACATTGACTGTGTTTAGGTCTGTAGTATGATTATGAATACGTATATTATAATCGCCTAAGTCATTATTATGTGTTGGCAAAGGCAACTATCAAGTTGTTCAGGAATTATGTCAATTTGAGAGTCTGTCGTAGATCATAGTTGGCTGACTTAACCCTCCCCACTTCTTTTAGTTGTAAGGGGGAGAAAGCTCCAAGAAATTCGACTGAATCATTGATATGACAGACAGTAATACTAGTTATTGTAGTAGTTAATGGAATGTTACCGGCACCAGACACACAGATAACCAAGTCATTGCCCGTAGTAGCCGTTAGTGAATTTGCCGCGGATTTGCATGTTGTCATGCGATTGTAGAATAAGCACGAAAATCACACTTCGAATTGGAAAGCAGCCAAAATATAAAGACCAGCATCCATTTGGCTAACTAGCAAACATACAAAGTCTCTTTTTACAAAGACTAGTTAGCCTCCACTACAAACACAAACAGCCTTTTGGTCTTCCGGCTGAGAAAGCATGGCGATTGCCATGGTAACAGAACGCTGACTGCATACAGATTGAGCAGGGTCAGCAGCAGTACCAACACCGAGTCAAGTATAATGTTCTCCCCGGTCGACATTTACTAGAATAAAGTAATCATATTTACCTTTCACTTCCCCACAGTACGAAAGATCAGCTGTCAATGAAATAGGAAGCGCAATGTGTCAATGTTGTTTGAAAGCATTTCGACGGACGCGGTCCCTTTTGCTTCGGAGCTGATGATCTTCCTCGTACATCGCGTTTCGACCAATGACAATCTCTCTGTGTGAATAGTTGTGCTCTGATTGGTTGTTAAACCTCAGAGCCACCTGCAAGCTCAAAGCACCACAGTCAGGAAACTTTGTAACATTCCTCTGCAACATTTTTGTTACATTTGTGACAGAACATTATAATGTAACTTTTTCCGATTATTTGTCGCACTGAATGTCGCTTTTTGTATTGGATAAACAAAGGTTGTTGGTGACGTTTGTAGATATTTGGGGAACCAAATATCTACAAACTAGTACAACTTCAGAAATATCAGAATAACTTTTACTATCAAAAGCACGCATTGGGCAGTTTTACTATTTAAAACAGCAATCATTTAAATATAGCCTTAATGTATTACAATCTATTACACTGCTTTGAATTCAGATGTTGGATAGGGTGTAGACGGGGGTAAATTAGGGTATTGATTAAGAATTGGACTCCTCATTTTTCATTCATCTCCTGTAACAGGTGAGTCTGTTTGCCAATGTCCCACAGCAGGTAGGCCTACATGTAGATCAACATGAGTCTGCTGACCAAGACCTTGGCAGCATGGGAGAGGTGACTAGCAACAGTTGTCACGAACGTGGTTAAACACACAAACAACAATGTTGAATAAGGATAGTTGGCAGAACTGTATTCAGATTGGTCTGTCTCTCTGATACATTTTGTGATTATACTGTACACTATACATTTAATTCTATTACTGTTGAACTGTTGAAACATATCAAGTTGTATAGATGCTCTTTTGGCATTGAAAGATCCGTTCCACTCATTTTCATGCCTCATTGAACACTTTAAGACAAACTCTCAGAGTGCACAAGCATGGCTGTTTGTGGGTTGTTGATTCTTTCATACTACAGAATCACCATGGGTTCATATTGCATATACAATGTTCAGCACAATCAGAAGAACTATCAACCATGGGGACCAGACGGACAAACAGTGAGGCCAGGAAGACTGGCAGTGAGACCAGTCAGACTGGCAGTGAGAATGAGGAGCTGAATAGAGAGAATGCAGGTAAACTGGCTTCTGTACATGTCATTTAAGGAGTGGGGCAGTCCCGCTTTTTTCATAGTGTTTTTGGATGGGGAAAAGGAAAGTAAGCAGGAGATGATATGTCAGCAGAGTGGTGAACCCAGCAGAGGATGGGCTGGATTTGAACCCCTTGCCAACATGGGCATATATGTGTGCACTGTAGGTTATGGTACTAGACCACTGGACCACCCCAGGCCACGCTACTGTAAATGTCAATAGTAGATATTGTAGTGGTGACAAGGACTAAGTGTCATTTTAATCCATCTATGGAGGCCAGACTGCAGGATAGGGTAATCCTCGACTGGATAATCCACCCAAAACGTTTTAGCAGGAGCTATGTAGCCTTTATCATTAAAGAAGTAGAAGTAGTAGTAATTTATTACACTTTACTAGCTTTGAATTCAGATGTTTTACCCATTTGGATGAAGTATTGGTAACAACGTACTCGTAAAGCCCATTTGCCCATTTGAATGGCACAATCTGATAGGCCCTATCCATCCTCCCGTCTTGGGAAACTACATTTCCCTAAAACCAACAATGACTTGCGTGTACTGTGTATGCGCACTTGTAATGAATACCTGGGACGGTATGTCACACTAGAGTCCGAGCTGACGACTGACGAGTTGCGACACCGTTGGTATGGAGTGACGGACGGACGGGAACTTGTAAGTGCCTTAACTTTTATGTCAGCATTCGAATTAAATAACATAACACTTACTTTGACAGTAAGAATTCTGTTTACCCGACTTTGTCTTCACATTTGTTTTGAACATTTTCATACGGCCTTTAAAAAAGTCTATCGTGTGCTTTTCGAGAAGAGTACGCTATATCTTTGTCAATTTGCTAAATTTAATTACGTTTTCATTACGTTCAAGTATTGTCAAAACAATTACAATAAAGAAAATGGAGACATTTTAAGGCGACATTTTAAAGCGGTCTTATGAAAGTGAAACTTAAGAAAGCCTTAGGTTTCGTTTAAACAACACATTAACAGATTCTTATATTGGGCCCTGTTATTGAAGTCTAATGTTCAACCCTAGGCTAATTTAGGGAAGAATTAGCTGCGTAAATTGGGGTATCGGGTATCAGTTGCCAACATAAATTATGGCTTGCGCAAATCGCAGCTGCTGTATTTCATCCGTTTAATTTTTGTTTGCTTTTTTGTCCCACTTGCCTTGTCGTTTTTATTTAGTTATCGGATATCTTCAACATTAAGCTCAGAATGGAGGACAGTACGGAGACTGGCGCAATGGAAACGTCAACAATGTATTCCCAGGTCGTTTTTAACGATGTTCCTCACTCATACCCACCAAATGTTCCTGTTACCTGCGTCTACACTCTGACCGCGGCGCTGCAACCCCACACCAGAGACTGGGTGGGAATATTCAAGGTGAGATGAAAGGGTCCTTGTAACAATCTAATAACTCAACATATTGATATGTCTGCACAAATAAGGTAGGCAACTTAGTTTCTTTGTAATTGCATAATTGTAACCACACACGTTTTGGAACAGTTACACAGGTTTAATCGCAATTGAATTGAAAATGTGCCAACTCAAGAGGGTATGTAGGCTATAGTGCCTCCTTAGACGTTGTCATGTGCTGGTGTTGATGGTGTGTTTATGCGCAGGTGGGTTGGAGCACCACCAAAGATTACCACACCTTTGTTTGGGTAGAGCCATCTTTGGATGTGGTTGGACAGGAGCCAGTGAGGAAACAAGTATTCTTTCGCGGTAAGAACTTCTGTGGCAGTTTCATCCCGAACAAACACGTTGTCACCTAGAACATGAATTGTATGAATAGCGTTGATCAACTTAGATTGACTTTGTCAGGATGATCGATCTATTAACTTAGCAGTACAAATAATGACCTTTTCCATTTTGCTGAGGATTGCACTGACTAGTTGTTGTGGTTGCAATAGAATACTACTTGCCCAAGGATGACTCAGAGTTCTATCAGTTCTGCTACGTTGATAGTAACGGCCAGGTGAGAGGAGCCAGCACCCCTTTCTGCTACAGAGCAGCAGGAGAGCAAAGTATGGACTGCAGCCTGGAAAATGACCTCTTGGTGATCACAACACAGGTAAGCCTGCAATATAACCTTTTTTTTTATTATTTTTTTATATGTTTCAGGGCGTTTCTGCTTTATTGGGATAGAGATAGTAGAGATTGACAGGAAGGACGGGTGAGAGAGAGGAGGGATGACACGCAGGATATGTCAATGGCCAGAATCAAACCAGGGACCTTGCGATGATATGGTATGCACCTTAGTGTGCTACGCCACTGAACGCCCCAGCCTGCAATATAATCTGCCATATCCTACAACATCAGAAGAGAGATTCTAGATGTTTTGACTAATGGCAATGTGTCCTAAGTAAATGCTTATCTCAGAAATGCAAAGCGTCCTGTGTCCTGTTTGACTTGCTTAGTCAAACAGGCTGCTGCGTCAAGGTGATGGGGACACTTCCGCTGATTTATTAACTGTACACATTCGCCTACAAGTGAACCTTCTCAAGTACATGAAAACATATCACGCAATATGCATTTCAGAAGTTATCGTACAATAGATGGAACTAATGTCACAATGTAACAAGGAGAGGTTTTGGACATAATGTTTTTTTATTTTTTTTTATTCCAGGAACAGGTGGAGCAGAGTGAGAGGGAGAAAGATGAACTGGTTACTGAGTTGGGACAACTGAAAGAGCAAAACGAGACTCTGAGAAGTGTTCTGAAGGAACAACAACAGGAGGTTGACCAACTGAAGGTCTGTTTGCCAGTCTTTAGGTCATGTCCGAATACTTAAGGAATGCATCCTTCCTTCCTTTCTTCCTTTCCTTTCTTCCTTCCTTTTATCCTTCCCTCCTTCCTTCCTTCTTTCTTTCCTTCCCTCCGTCCATCCTTTTTCAAAAAGTAATCACTGATCTAACATGATTGGATTGGTCAAAGCAATCTTTCAGCCGCATTCACCTATCAAGTCATGTCAAATCAGTGATTTCTTCAAGAAATGGAGAAGGTTGCATTTTAAGAGTATTGAAACAATACTTTATATCTAACCCTCAGCTTTGGTTAATGTATGACAACTGAACTGTAACTGTTTCTGCAGGTGTCCAATGCGGAGCTGGCGCAGGCAGTGAGAAAACTGGAGGAGCAGAAGCAACAGCAAGCTAGAGACCAGGAAGAACTGACACAGAAAGTTAAAGAGCAAGAACTGACACTGAAGGCAAGAGAGCACGAGGAACTGACACAGAGTGCAATATCACTGGATGGACAGAAGGTAATTCTTGTGAATTTTGCACATCGAACATCTGAGAGACTCTATTTTCATCAACATTTTCCCCATTTCTAATCTCTCCTTTTCTTCTGTCTTTATCTTGCATCTTCTAACTCTGTCTCTTTCCGTGGTTGTCTGCAGCCTCTGACCCCCAATCATGAGAAATACGACCGAGCTGTGATTAAGATCAACCAGCTGAAACAGGAGCGAAAGGAGCTGAGTGGGAAGGTTGACGTCTTCAGTGTTGAGATTGCACAGTGAGTACTTAATGATATCTCTGGAGCAATCCCTTTAATGCGAGAGACAGATTCCCCTTTAAGACATATTTCCCTACAAGAACATTGAAATAGACTGGTTGTACTTCATTTCACAGCATAGAAATGACCCAGAATTTACTTGATTATGTGGTGCAACGGTAATAACACGGCAACAACCTCTGAATTAATTGTTTGTTTATTTCGAATGAATCAAAGCAAGTGCCACTAGACTCACCTTTATTAAAACAACCTAATGTCCCTTTAAAGAATGATTTGACACTTCCTGTGGCCTGTGTGGTCGGTAATGCTCCTTCCTGTCTCTGTGTTTCTACTATCTAGGCTGAGACCCAGAGTCGGAGAGTGTCTCAGACTGAATGATCGTATTCAGCTGCTACAGGTACGAATGCTGAGTAATACAATGTAAATGAATGCCTGTGACAAACTCTCTATGGTTGGCCCAAATCCATACCATGTAACCAAGTGTCAGAGTGCTTTTTCTTCTCCGACATCATAGAATCCTGAAAAACAAAGAAGCGCAATCATTGTCAAACTCATGTCATGTCTCATGTTTCCAGATCGACCTCCAGACCAGTGAGAAGGAGAAGGAGAGGCTGTCTGCGGAGCTGCAGAAGCTGCGTGGGGTGGTGAACGAGGACCTGGAGGGGCTGAGGACGGAGAACCGGGACCTACGCAGGAGCCTGTCTGAGCAGGAGCCACTGCAGGAGGTGGCAGACGGTGGCTGGAAGGTGGGATCAAAATTGCTAAAAGAAAATGCCAACTTCCATCCCGACAGCATTCAGTTGTCTCTTGTGTACATGTATGCACTGTACGATGTAGGTATCTCAAGCTCAGTGTGTTTAATGTGTACAACCATGTTATGTTCTGTAATCTGTGTCAATGTAAAGCCATTGCCGAATGTAAATTTCCATCTTGGAAATTCTATTCTATTCTATTCTGTTCTGTATTGTGTAATATCGCCTTCTTGTGTATGTCTCCTCCAGATGGAATACCAAACCATGCTTGACCAGCTGCAGGACGCCCAGTCAAAGCTGTACCAGGAGATCCATGCATCCAACAGTGCACAGCGGCGCGCAGAGCAAGCAGAGAGGGAGCTGGAGGAGACCAAGGAGCTCCTGGAGACCAAGGCTATAACCTGTAGCGAGATGACACAGAAACTCAGCGAACTCGAGGTGCATTCAGTGTAGACTTTGCTCATCATCTATGAATTGGTTATGATTTATGTGACGTCAGTTCACCTGTGAGAAGAAACATTTTAATAGAAATCGCTGCTACTTTTATTGCTCTCATTCGATGACAAGTTACCCTTCCTCTCCTTTCAGATGCGAATGACAGCGACATGCAAAGAGATTGAAGAGAAGGAGAACTTGATGCAAATCGGTCAAGAGGAGAAAGAAGAGTTGGCCAGAGAAAACCAGGTGATTTCCATGAGTGTCACCACTCTTATTTATGCAACCCATTCAATAGTTTACTTGACAGATTCATGGATAACTAATTACCCATCACTGTGTATTATTCCTACCAGGTTTTCACAAGGGATATAGAGAGACTGCACCAGGAGTTTTCTGACTTTCAGGCTGTTTCACCTGCTGCCCCACCTGCTCAGCCTGCTGCCGCCTCAGTGTCCCTGCAGCATTCTAACCCCTACAGCTTGGAGAACGTACCCTTCATTGACCTCGCCGCCACAACCGTCACACAGCAGCAGGGTTCGTGGTCTGAGTCTCTCCACTATGGGAACCCCTATGAGAACACAGGTATCCTCATTCTTCTCCAGCTCACCTCATTTAAAGGCACAATCTGGGTGCCATGTTTCCTCTGCAAATTGCAATGTCCTAATTTCCTATACCACTGCTGATTGTGATTGATGTGTGATTCTTTTTGCAGATATTTCTGCAGAGGTTGAGGTATGTAAAGTCTCCCTTTTCAGTTTGCTCGCTTGATAAATTAATTGGAAACATGTTTCACAATACCATTTAGACCTGTCTTAACCTATAGGTACCAACAGAACTACATTTACTCACCTAGCCAAGTCAAAGCAATTTCATGAAATAAAATTATGCATCAAGGATATCCTCCTCAGTCACCACATCTCACCTGTCTTCCGTCTTCTCCTCCTCTTCCTCTTTCCTTGCCCTGTAGGAGTTGTGCCTGGAGTGTCAGTACTGCCAGGAGAGATTCCCGGGCATCACAACGGACGAGTTGGAGGCCCACGAGCAGAGCCACAGAGTCTGCCCCTTCTGCGTCCTCATCTGTGACACCATGGAGCAGGCTGTGTTTGAAGACCACGTCTACAGCCATGAAGTGTAGGGAGGGATCCAGTACAACATCCCATAGAAATAGAATTCCAGGATGTGCAATAGAATTCCAGAATATGCTATAGAATTCCAGAATATGCAAATATCCCTCTTCCTAACCCTTTGTAAAATGCCAAAGACATCTGATACTATGCTTACTTGAATATTATGGGAATGAAGACAAATATACCACTTGCTGTACATCGTTATTGATCCAGAATAACCTTTCTCTGACTGTATTAATCCGCAGGCAAATGATTTTCCCAGCATTAAATTGAAGCAAAGTATTATGATGCTCTGAACAGTAGGCTACGTAATGCATTGAAAATGGGTAATTTTCGGAAATTCACTACCGTCTTAATGTCAGTCTGGAAAAGAAAAGCTTGGTCTCCTTTGCTGGTCAATAAGAAAGTCTTGCTTCACTTTCGGTTTGTTTTTATTTTCATCTCTCCTGAAACCTTGGTTTATTACACTATAATGAGTAGTCTCTCTTCCAAAGTATGCTTGCTTCTATGTCATGTGCAATGTGTTGTATTGTAAATTCAGATGTAAAGATTGGAATAGCAACCAAAATGTTTAGACAACTAAATAATGAACAGCTAAAGTCGTTACTCAATAATGTCAGAGATGGTTAGAAGAATGATACTGATAAGAGGAATGTATGTTGAATTATTTGTCAAAGCGTATAAACTGCAATGTGCAAAGAATTACTCATTTAATAGAGGCTCACAAATACAAAAAAAATGAAAACTGTCACGAGTTATGATAACAGAAAAAAAGATGATGTACCTTTCCTTAAAGCTATATACACACACAGCTTTATAATCTAACACATTACCATCCCAACAGGCACACTTTATTCAAGTCTAACTGGGATCCTTGAGACAGCCTGACCCAGATGTCACCCCGAGATCAAAAAACGATTAAGGTTACGGTCGTCCCAAGGATCACACTTAGCATCTACCTTTTATTTGTCCCCAGACATCCCACATATCCAATCATCTCCTACATATCCAATCATCTCCCTTAAGGCGTCATCTGATTGGCCTCCTCAGGTGTGACATCACGGGACGTCAGCTCAGAGAAGAGAGCAGGCAGCCAATACTGTGGCTCCCCGGCAGCTTGGGAATCCAACCACGCCAAGCCTTCTTTCAGCAGGTGCTCCTAGGATAGAGAGGAGCTGAGTGTTAGGCTGGGTGACGGTGAGCAATAAACCCTCGTTCCCACTACAGAGCCGTGCTGAGCTGAGCTCTACTGGGCTGGCCTGATTACACATCCACCACAGTTGCTGAAACATTGCTGGAAAATATCTGAGTCAGCACAGTATGGTTCGGGTTGGCCTAGTAGTGTGTCAATCCCCTAACATCAGTCAAGTTTCTATGGTAGCTTCGCTCTGTTGTCTGCCAGTACCAATTAGCAAAACATTGTTTTTATTCTATACAACATCCTCCTGAAAGTTGATCCCTTCTGTGAGAAACTGCTTACCAGTACGTGACAGGCTCGCTCTCGCTCCCACTTCAGACTCTCCTTGATCTCGCCCACCGTCACATAGCCCTTCTTCTGCAAATTGGCGGAAACGAGACTCAAATTTGTGCAACCCGTCATCATAAATGCAGCGTTAACTAGCAACACCTTCCACAGTACTGTATATACACTGTACCACAGTGGCCTATATGTTATTCTGGGACCAATTATGAAGCTGGCCAAAGCCAGACGACGTTCATAGTGCACATTTGTGTCCCGAAACGTTTGCTCACACTAAAATATGAGACAGGCGCTACAGCACACCATTACAGATCATTTTATTGGGTCACACAATCTACATTACATTACATTTACATTTATGGCATTTAGCAGACGCCTTTATCCAAAGCGACTTACAACAGATAGATTTGTTAAGTAAGTGAATCATCTATCCATCAGTCATCAGAAGATAAAGTAATCAATGCTCAGACCAGGGGCCATAGGCAGTTGCAATGCTAGAAGAAGATTTTTTTAAATTATATTATAATTTATTTATAATCTACATTTAAGAGTGAAATGAAGGCTTACCTCAGCCTGCTGTAGAACCACTGTATGGTCCATGTTCAGCTCCGCTGGGACGGACTGCACCAGGTACGAGCCTCCCACAGGGATCATCCCAAACCCATTCCCCATGGCCTTCAGCTTCTTTATGGCTCGCACCAAGTCATCTCTGGAGGATTGGATAAAAAAAATAATATAATAGAACAGACATCATTTCAACTGCATGATGAAATTACCAAAAAGCTGATTCATGTATTTTGAATAATGTATATAAGTCAATGTGTACGCACAACACTTCTCATCAATAGACCTATATGTCTACTATGGTATTAATAAGAACATGAACTTAGATTCTTATCCAAACATAGGTTACATTTACATTGGAGACCATTTATAATATTCTATCAGATACTATCTATCCAATGGTACCCACTGGCTCACATCCTGGGCATATTTCCCTCTTCCCTTCAAGACTCTGTGATGGAGTTCGTCCAGGGTTATGAGTCCTGAAACACAGAAAAGAACAGAGAATTAATGACACATTCATATTTTTATTAAGTCTTTGAAGATATCTGTGGAATATTAAGTAAGGAAACCTCACCTCCATTTCTGTGTTTCAGGGCCAGGCATACTTCAATGATCTGCACACCAAGCTCGTAATAGAAGTCTCCCACACCAAGCATTTCCGACCAAAAGCCTTTCCCAGCTGTGTAGATGAAAGATACACATAAAACATTGTTTACTTTGCAAATCATTGATCACATTCATAGATTCTCAACACACATTAAGTTTGCATAGTATCGTAGACTATGCACTGTTTGAACAACTCCATCCATACAAAGGGACAACCAAAATAGTTTGGCCCATATGGGCAACTTCCATATTACTTTAAAAAAACATAGCTGTAGCTACAGGATTCTCACAGGCAAGTGGGTCAACTCCGATTGTGGCACACATCTCCTGGAACTGGACCCGGAACTGGGAGCTCTTGCGGATCTCTTGTTTGTGCTTGCTGGCAAATTCCTCCAGGTTAGACTTGAAGGTCTCCAGCTGTTTTGACATCTGAAAGACCACATGTATGTATGGTCAGCTCTTTCCACAGAACACACGCCCACCCACCCACGACAGACAGACAGACAGACAGACAGAGACACTCACTCACCTGCACAATCTGATCCTCGGCCAGAACTGTCCCCCTCTCTTTGTACTTGGCCTACAAAAAGAAACATTCTTGACTTCATCCATTCCCTGCCTGCTCAAACAGAGGGTACTTAATATGGCTGTCAACCTACTTTCACTTGCAATTAAAGTGAATTACCTACCTCAGCAAGCTTCTTTTTGGCGATAGCTCCCGCACCGACTCCTCTCCTATGCATTTTTAATGTTTTAACTTTCAAATTGACTTAAAATGTTATCATGAAATCCCTGCCAAGTTGAAGTTAGCTTGCTATCTATCTCGCCTACTGCTCTCTGACTGTGTACATAGCTAATGCGTCAGTCTTGTGTTGGTTGTCAGCGTTGTCTCTTTAATGATAATCTCCATGGCCAAAAATATGTTATTGTCTAATATCGGATATATTTCGAAAGCCAGCTACCTAGCTTGCTAAGTTGCTATTTTGAGCAACCAGGAACAAGACTCTTCTTTGTCAGAACAGTTGAGGCGTAGCTAGTAAACATCTGAAGTTCAATACTGCCACCTACTGTCTGGAAAATAATATACTTCCCAATAAAGTGCGTTGTATTTTAGATTTTGATGGAAATTGAGGGTTTTTCTTGATGAAAAATGTCAATAACACGATGAGAGAAAAGTCCCTGACTGTATGTTTTTGATTGGCGTACTCATACTCATCTTTTGTTGTGCTTTGGTGTGGTGAGTGACTCTTTTCAAGTTATGCAATTACAATATGATTTTAATATCATGGACAGTATATGAGGTGTATGATATTTGTGGAAATAGTTGACTTATTTCACTGCATCATGTCCGGATAAATGTTAGACGAACAACAAGTGTGAGGGTGATATTTGACTTTTCAAGCAACTTTTATTTTCAAGGTTTAAATTAAATACTTGAAAACAGAGAATTCAGGGTTCATTTTTCTAATACATCTCATCTGTGTAGCCAAATTAAAATAATGATTATTTGTATCCAAAAAAAGGCTACTCAAATGATTTGATGATATTCTTCAAAACATCACTGGGTCCTGTAGAGGACAGAAAACACAGGGGAAGACATTGCTATGAGACAACATGCCATGCAAAACAAAACAGCAAATTATAAACGAACAATTTACAACTTCAATCAAAGCAGTCAGTTTTTCTAGACCACATGACCAGACCATGAAAAAACCCTCGCCCAATATAGCCAAACCTTTGGGGAAAATGATGTAATCAAAGAACTCACATAGATGTGTCTCACTTGCTGCGAATGCACAGAGTGATCTTTCTCAGGAGGTTGTTGTACATGCGAGCCTCTGGGTCTTCCTCAGGAGTCACACTATGCCTATGACAGGTTTTTTTATTTATTGTTATTATTGCAGTTGCCCGTGACTGTATTTGCTCAAATTCTCCATTTGAAAATGTTGCCTTTTCAATAGGTCTGAACTTGAAAACGTATATTACATTCCTATAAACCTCTAATGCCAATTGCAATAACTTACTCGCTCCTTTTCTCCCTCTGGTTGAGCAGGAAGTTGACAAAGTTCTTCTGCAGCATGGAGTCCGTGATTTTGCTGATGTCACTGGCAATGGTTGACTCTGCATATCTTTTCCCCAAACTCTGCTCGTTGTCAGTGAGACTTCACGGGCAGAAATAAAGACAAACTAATTCCAGAGGTACAGACATATTGTACAATCTAACTGTGTGTCGTGTCATAATATGATTATGCTTGTTACGTTTTATTCATACCTCCTTCCTTGAAAACAACATACGTTGCTGAGTGGACTATCCTAATTAGAAAATAATTAATAAATGTATGATAGATTAATTAATTAATGTACAGTTTGGTTTGACAGGGAATATCACAATGCATTTAAAGTAGAGATCCAGCATAGATCTAGAATGAGTAGAATGGGGATTGGGCAGCCATCTTTGGCGTGCTAGACAAATTGGCATGATCTGATGGACCATGTCCGTTCTACTCATTCTAATTGTATGGGGGCCAGTCTCACATGTTCTCTCCAGGCTGGGGCTTGGCCTCAGCAGACAGCATCCCAGTCAGGCAGAGAACCACCAGTGCAAACAGCTCGACCTTCATAGTGACTAGAACGCAAGAATAGAGAAATTACAATAGCAGTAAAATATTTGACAAGAGAAACATGTAATTTAAGTGATGTGGCTTTTTCTCAGGAATGGAAAAGGCATATATGAATTATACTCAAAGTAGCCTATATACTCAATATTTTATACTCAAAGTAGCCTACAAAAGCTTGTTTGTATTGCATTTCAGAGTTTGTATTGCATTTCAGAGTTTGTATTGCATTTCTGAATAGATGTGTTGTTTTCATAGGGAAATTATTGTGTTAAGTGTTAGACTCAACGATTAAAAATTGTCTGAGTAGCAACATTTTAAGATATATATATTATATATAAAAATGTATGTACAAGCCTTACCTTTTGAACGGAGGTACTTTCTGAATGTGCAGTCAGACTTCAGTAGCTGGCTTAATCTTGTGAGTTCCCTCAAAACATTTGTCCTTTTATACAGTTTCTCAAAGGTCATTTGAATTGTAGGTGGAATATCATCAGGAAAAACACACCTTAGTTCCACTACATTAGAGCAATTAATGAAACTAATATGCCCATGTGATTACTGATAAGCAGGTGCTTTCTAATAAGTTTGGAAGTTTAAAGTCTGTTTTCCCCTCTCAGTAAAAGAATAGAGATGTTAAAATTGCTATTTATATTGGAGGTAATTAACCTCAACATAACCGGAGGAAAACTTTCTGGGCCATTAGACTAATCAGAATGTGGCTAGATGTGAAACGAGAGAGACGCGAATGGCTTGATGGTGATAATACAAGATAAGGAAATGAGGTAGAGAGGCAAATGTTTTCAATGTAGGGAATGGATTTGGCTCTCTGATTGTAGGTATACATGTCTTAGTAGTAGTAGTAGTAGTAGTAGTAGTAGTAGTAGTAGTAGTAGTAGTAGTAGTAGTAGTAGTAGTAGTAGTAATCGTAGTCGTAGTCATAGACAGAATTGTACACCAATCTACACACATACAAATTCATCCAAAATATATTACAACTATTTACAAAAATACAACATTTATATTTGAATGTCAGGTTTCTAAAGGACTGGCCAGGTTGTTGTAAATTGTTCGTTTATAATTTGCTGTTTTGTTTTGCATGGCATGTTGTCTCAGCAATGTGTCCCCTGGGTTTTCTGTCGTAGTTGAAATGTGACAAAATAGTGATTGAAGACAACAAATCTTCTCACCCGAGTGCAGGTATTATTTGACCCAGTTCATTTACACAATCTTCAATATCAGACAGTATTATCAACACATCGTTCTAAAACCACATCAATCCTATCTCTGGTTCTGTGTTCTACCCAGATGTTAGACAGCGTGTTTTTGAAACGTCATGCAAAGCTGTGTTTGTATGAACATCAATATGCCAATATAGCCTGTTGACCCAACTGAGTTGAATCTATGCTCGTAAGAAAGGTTGTCTGAAAAAACGACGTCATCAGGCTTTACGCAACACTTCATAATAGTTGTGGGGGCAGGTGGGGGTGAAATCATTAATCAACCTCATTCATAGTTCGTTGACGCCCCCTACCGGCGCTCTTCTGCAACTTCACTCAATGCACGAAAACATGCGTAGCTAGGCATGCGCAGTTCTAGGCGCTCTAAACAAGTCTGCAAGAGTGGAACATGAAAACAGAAGGTGAGCTTGAGAAAGGATAAGAAAATGATGGGAGACATTAATAATCACGCACTGTTAAACTGTGAACTCTCAGACAGACTTATCCGGTACACGTTTTTACGTCCTCCAAGCCCTTACACGTAGGGAGCTAGTGCGGTGAATTACTGTTATTGTTTTCATCATTCGTTGTGGACCAAAATGGAGGAAATGTCGAGTGCTAGCTAGCACAGAGGGTGGAAGCAAGAGCCACTCCCGCGCCCTTGTGTCCCTTACAGGAAAGAAAGTCGTAGCGACAATCACTACAGAACAATAAGTTGATTCTCCAGCTGTAAAATCGCTAGTTAGCTAGATAGCAAATAAGCAGCGTTATAAATGTATACTAGCTAGCTATATTAGCAGTATTTGCCTGTGCAGCCTACTCTTAATTATAAACTAGGTAACATTTTTATAGCTTGTGAAAAGGGTGTTGTGCAGCCGTCAGTTGCTGTTTTGTTTGTCTCGGTGTCAGGCAGAGTACAGTAGCATCCGTCTTGTGTGCCATAGTGCTCAGACAATGTCAATAAACATGCATAGCAGATGGTGTCAGTGAATGCTGCTTGTCATACAGTCTGCCAGCCAGAAAGCTAACTCCTAATTAGCCTGTGTTATCTTTCCTTTGTGTTTCAGATTCGAAAACTGGCCCGTGCTCACTGAAACAGGAAACCTACTCCAATGATACTGGCTGCTTATCAGAATGATCAGTTGTTCTGTAATGATGTTAGTTCAATGACACTTGGGTTGCGTTCGCCATGACTATGAGATCCACTTTGTTTCCTAATGCGGGATTCAAGCTGGACACTGATAAGATCGACTTTGACAAGCCACAGGTGGGGACTGCCAACATGAGCACCTTAACCATCAACAGGGAATCCTGCGATTTCATCATAGACGTCCATGACGGAGAAGAACTCCTCAACAAACCCAAGACTCTAGAACAGAACTACCCCACTAGCAAACTCATCAGGGCCCCATTGACGGTTGCACAAAACAAAGCAGGAGTGGCAGTAGTTCAAGGGGACACTTGGGGAAAGGCCTCAGGGGTAGGCCTTCTGTTACCCCCTCTCAGACACATGGGGGGTGAGGGGATCCCGGCGAGAGGCAAACCCTTACTCAGCGACAGTATGGATAACTCAGACTTGGTCACGAACAATTACTCCAAGGATGCGGTTACGGGTGCGGATGAGAGTTGCAAAGGGGGGGTTGTGTCTGGAGGGGTGCTTAGCACTGCGTCCATAGAGCTCAACACAGACGGCAAGTGGAGGAACATCAGGAAGACCCCTGCGAACCCTCACACTCAGGCCACCTGCCTCAGACAGATCCTGCTGCTACAGCTGGACCTGATCGAACAGCAGCAACAACAGCTGCAGTCCAAGGACAAGGAGATAGACGACCTGAAAGCTGACAAGGACACGGTATGGAAAGGGAGTTTTTGCGGGGTGGGGGGGGGGGGGGGGGGGCGGCGGCGGCCATGGTGTCGGTTGGTGCTTTGGTATTTGTCACCTGGTGTCAATCTCACATTTTGGCTTTTGAAAAAAAACAAAAAAACAAATGACTTATCAGCCCATGGGAGTCATTATATCGGTTCATCATTGAGTCCTGCTTTCCAGTCCTGCTTTCCCAATCTTGACGAGTAATTTGTACTTTCTTCGTTTTAAAAAATACAACAACATGTTTTTTAAACTTCTACAGTTGTTGGCACGCATCGAGCGCATGGAGCGTCGCCTGCAGCTGACGAGGAAGGACCCCCGTGACAAGCGTCTGTTTCAGCCGCTGGAGCCGTGGACCCCGGATAAGGATGACCTGTGGGATCTGGAAGAGGACAGCCCACAGACCCACACCCCCAGGCCACTCAACTACAGTCGGGGGGGCAAAGGAGGCGTCAAGAGGTAAACAAACTCCAAAGGCTGCCCACACTGTCACATACAGTACCAGTCAGAAGTTTGGACACACCTTCTCATTCAATGGTTTTTCTTTATTATTTTTTTTATTATTTTCTACATTATAGATTAATATTGAAGACATCAAAACTATGAAGGAACACATATGGAATTATGTAGTAAA
Organism: Argentina silus; assembly: GCF_951799395.1. Taxonomy (NCBI): domain Eukaryota; kingdom Metazoa; phylum Chordata; class Actinopteri; order Argentiniformes; family Argentinidae; genus Argentina; species Argentina silus. The sequence goes on along the minus strand of NC_139670.1, from coordinate 4,320,327 downwards.
CAAAAAAGTGTTAAACAAACCAGAATATGGTTTATATTTTAGATTCTTCAAAGTAGCCACCTTTTGCTTTGATGACAGCTTTGCACACTCTTGGCAAGGTGTGTCCAAACTTTTGACTGGTACTGTATGTGTACTTAAGATACGTTTGAATTAGTTTGTCTGGTACTATGGAACCAATAGTTAGTCAATAGTCAACTTTCTCCTCTGTCCCCTTGCAGGAAATTCTGCTACCTGGACTCCAAAGTGCAGAAGTCGGGGCGGGGCAAAGGCCCCAAGTTCACCCCCCCAAAGACAGAGTGTGGAGCCAGCTCTCCCTGTCACAGGGAGCTGCGGAGTAAAGAGACCCCAGAGAAGGTGGGCTTTGGCCATAGATCATCGCTGGAGAGGGACCCGATGCCCCCTTGCAGCAAAGAGGAGTCTGAGCTCACTGCTCAGATGGACGATCTACCGTTCATGTCGACCACTGAAATGTACCTGTGTCGCTGGCACCAGACTCCCACCTCCCCCCTGCGCGACCTGCCGTCCCCCAAGAAAGAGGAGGCTGTGGCCAGTGAGTGGAACCACCAGACATGCTGGTTGTTCATAGTGTTGAGCTGTGTGGTTTGTCTCAAAACTTAAGATAATGTCTTCGTTTTAGGATCCGTATCAAGTGTCAAGCCCACTTTTCCTATACGTACTGTATTTGATAGATGAATACACTATAGGGCTAAGCTTTTCTATAGGGCTAAGCTTTTCTATAGTACACTATAGGGCTAAGCTTTTCTATAGGGCTAAGCTTTTCTATAGTACACTATAGGGCTAAGCTTTTCTATAGTACACTATAGGGCTAAGCTTTTCTATAGTACTCTATAGGGCTAAGCTTTTCTATAGGGCTAAGCTTTTCTATAGTACACTATAGGGCTAAGCTTTTCTGTTTGGTGTGAGCTGATCAAAAACACAGTCATAGTCTTACTTATAACACAGGTGATGACGAGATCTTTTGTTTCACACTTTATGTCTGGCAGTTCCTTCCTGGAGGGAGAACAACATAGAACCGTTGGACGAGGAAGCAGCCAGTGACATCACTGAGGTGAGAGAGAGGAGAGGTGAAAGTTCACAGACTGAAGTGGTTAGCAGAGAGGTCACCCAACCAGACCTGGGTTCAAATCGTATTTGAAATCATTTCAAATACTTATCTGTGCTTGATTGTGTTTGTTTGCCTGGTGCAATTTAACCAGTGGAATAGTCCCAAAAGTGCAAACCCCGCCCATCTGGGACTCCAGGCAGGCTCAAGCTCAAAGCTCAAAGTATTTGAAAGCCAGTTAATGTACACAATATTAATCGACATCACTTTTATCAACGTATATGTTCTTAAACCACGTCAATCTGACTCTGTTTATGTGTTGTCTTACTCAGATGTTAGAGGACAGTGTGTTTTTGAAACGTCATGCAAAACTGGAGTTGGATGAGAAGAGGAGGAAAAGGTAAGAAAGCTCATTCTCTACACCAACAAAGTTATTCTCAATAATTACCTTCCTCACTCACCCCAGCATCACCAGCTCATTCTGTGTTGGCTAATGCCCTCCCGGTGACTTGCCACTCTTTCTAGTTTTTTGATAACTTTGCTCTCTCTCTCTCTTTCTCTCTCCTCCCTCCATCTACCCCTCGTCATCCCCCCCGTCCCTCTTGTCTCTCCTCTGTTTCCAGGTGGGACATCCAGCGCATTCGAGAGCAGCGGATGTTCCAGCGTCTGCAGCAGCGAATGAACAAGAAGAAGGGGATTCAGGAGAGTGAGCCTGAGGTCTCATCCTTCTACCCCGACACTGAGGATGGTACTTATTTGTATTTAGTTTGTAGTTTTATTCAGCCATTCTGTAACCAGGCAAGTCAGTTGAAAACTAGTGTCCGCTGCTGCCTTCTTCAAAACGTTACTCCTGTAAACTCCTGAGTGCTAAAGTATAAGGCTTCAACAGAACCATAAAGTTCGATTCAATTCAACACAACTTTATTAATCCACGAGTGGCAGTCACGACGCCATTGTCAGATCGGGAAGCGAACAACAGAGTTGCAGTTAAACTGTGATTTTAGTTTCAAAGGTTTTATAAGCAGCGTTTTTTTCTATATGTAGGCATTCAGCCCTGATGCTAAGGCTTTTTTCTCACTACATTATCTCTCCTTTCACCAGTTGAGTCCATAATTATCACCCCTTTTCTGCCTGTGGTGGCGTTCGGTCGGCCATTGCCGAAGCTCACTCAACAGTAAGTGTTTTTGTTTTTGATTCCCTCTACATGTGGCTCTGCCTCTCCCTCCTCCTCAATATGCAGGACTGATCTCTGTCACACTTCATGGCACCCTGTTCCAGACACTTATTCTTTCCCAGCGCATCCATGCATTTTCTTTATCTTCCATTCTACAAAGTCAGGTCTAGTAGTTGAGAAGTAGCCGGGTTGAACGCAGAAATGTATTTTTTTTTGTGGGTTTTTTTAATTTTTATTTTCTATTGATGCTTCTTCTAGTGGTTCTCTTGAAGGAAGAGGCTAGGATTTGTTAGGCTTGCTCTAGGTAATTCCTTTACCCATTGAATTAGGAGATTAGGAGGTTAGTTGGGTGTGTATTTCTTCTTTAGTATTTGTCCTCCTAGCTTGAGTTCATCCATTCCTATGCACAATCTATTTTTCAAGATGGTACCATGGTGCAGGTGGCGGGGCAGGGCGAGTTTCACAGAAAGACCATTCATCAAAATGCAAGTATTTACTCCTCACCTAAGTATGTGTTTTACATTCTACACATTAAGAAACAAGAAGCTGAAAATTAGGATTTTCCCTGGTGGTTGCTGTCCTCCTCTGGTCGTCCTCCTGTCCTCTGGTCCTGCCCTCTGGTGGGACATGACAAAAAAAGGGACCATCATGATCTTAGAAAAGAGGACTATATGAATTGAAAAGAGGTGTTGAAAACTAGTTGAATCAATTTCAGCACGAGTGCACCTGATTCAACCAGTCAACTATTCCTCAAGGCGACTAGTTGAATCTGGTGTACTGGTAGTGATGAAATATAACGAATATGTGGAACGGTAGCCTGGGGGTTCCTGAGGTTCCGCACAGTGAGTTCTATTATTTCACTATTTCACTCCCAACAATCTGTTCACCTCGTATGGCTGTTTCTATTACATTTCTGACGAGCTAATAACCCAAGCCTGGTGATCGTCTTTGAGACCGAAACGTTGCTGCTACTGTACGAACTAAAATTCAGCACTTTCATTTGAAATTCAGTAAAGCTGTGCCCTTCTCTTTTGCCGCTTATGTTCATAACCTACAGAAATATGAAATGTTTTTCAGGTGTGGACGGGGGTCGGACTTCTCCTGCCGACGTTGTTGACCTTGTCTCTTTCCCTCGTTGTCCTCATTCCGTCTCCTGACCCTCTGGTTTGTTGTGTGTGTGTCCCTTCTGCAGGAACTTTGACCTGCCCTGGATGGACGACCGAAACCGCAGTCGAGTTGAGGTGCACAAGAAACACACACCCCACCGGACCTGTCGGAAGTGAGACAGCAGCACTATCGACGCCTCGCGTGAAACCAAGAAACAGAGGGAGAGAGAGAGACGATCCACTCCAACCCTCCCCTCCCCTCCCTCCTTCCCTCCCTCCCTCCCCAGATTTGACATGGTCACACTTCACCTCTGGGATAATGGTTGTCAGGGGTTACTGGTGTTACATGCAGTAAAGCAAGACTATCACTCCATGGGAGAGTGAACTACTGTTCTCATGAGTCAGCACTCGCCAGCTGGCCTTCTAGAAGAGCTGCTGGAGCAAGGCTGGGACGGGAAGATGACTACTTGGCCAGGAAGTCTGCTAGCCATGGTCAATATGGTGCCCCCTCATACTGCTACAGATGATTCTGCAGAAAGTAATCCCCTGGCCCTTACTGACATCTATGTAAATAATACGTCAAATAAAAACGTAGAAGTTGCATAGTTTGTATATTTCTCGGTTTTGTAACAACGCAACAATGGCATGCTCTGTGATGCATATTTGGGGAGCACAAATAATTCTAAGAATTTTTGCAATTGGTTGCAAGCTAGTTATCCTGAATTGCAGCATCATAACTGAAATGTGAGTTGGTAACACCGTTCAGCTTTTGATTATTACTACGTTATTACATAGTTGTCTGTCACCTGGCATAGTAACTCGGGGGCTGTAATCTAAATTGTGAGGAAAAGTCATGTTGGCTGGTTTGACTGAATGGATGGCAGTGTTTGTAACATGCAGTGTGCACCAATTGCTAACAAACCCAGTGCTCTGGGAGCTCCATTGGCATTTATTTACATGCTCTCTGTGTTCTGACTAGATTTAAACCTCAAAATTTGACTGTCTGTGTGTGTATTTACTGCAATACTATTCCTTGTGTGGACACCGCATTAAGCAAATGTTTTTTTGTTTTTTTTAATCAATGTGCACTAAAGTGTGGACACTGTTTGATCCTCACTCTCTCTGCATGTGCTTTTATCACAGATGCGGTGCTAAGCAGATATAAGGTGAAGAGTCCTGTTCTTATGCTAGAGTGTTTGATATTCTCTGCATAGTCCATACTTTCTGTTTGAAAAATGTAAGGTGTTGGTGGGTCTTTTTAGACGAGATGGGCTGTTTAAATGATGAAGAACCTGTGTTCCTATCCTATGTTCCTATCCTATGTTCCTTATATTTGTTTTCCTTGTTTTACTAAAGTGAGTGTGCATGGTCTTTTTTGAGTCTTGAATCTGCTTGAACAGTCAGCATGGTAGAGCTGTAAATGAAACACCTTTTCTCTGCTACTTTCAATCCGTAGATGAACAACAACATCTGTGTTTTGAAATTTTTGAAAGCATGACTTTTGTTGCTGTATTCAAAATAAGCACTGCTTCGTTCAGACTTGCTGAACAGCCTTCTCCTATCTCAAGGTTGTCTGAGAAATAACACATACACTTTTAAAGACTTTGTTTAATCCTTGACTTTTTTGTTTTGTGTTTTCAGCCTTCACAATATGCTCAAATACAGTAGACTGTTACTGAGGTGTATACTTATTGGTCTCTGAGGGTGCAATTAGTACCTCGGCCTGACGGAAAGTCTTAGGGGACTACGTTTAGAACATATTGTTTTTATCTGCATTAGAGTTTAGCCTAATCAGCTAGTGCACTCGTTCATATGACGATAGGTCTTTTTCCTTCCCATACACCTCCCTTTCACAACGCTGCCATCTAGCTCCTGGAGGTCTTGTGTTTGTGTTCTGTCATATGTCATCGCGTCACCGTTTGACTTTTTGGCACATTGGCTGCCTCTACGACAAAACAGGCCGCAGAAACATGGGCTGGTTTTGAGAATGCAAAATTGGTCTTCTGTACATAGCTTTCAGAGAAACAAATGTTGTACATAATGAAAAACATGGCTGTTATTTTTTTATTATTTAATGTTCCAAGTGTTGAGTACATTCAATATTATTCAATGATAATGATTGTATGTTGACAAAATAATTGACAGATCTTTTGTTTTGGAATAAAATGAAAACATATCCAACAATCATGAGTTGAGTCTTCACTTCATTTATGGATTGACATGCTCTGAAAAGAGTATCGGTTTGATATTGTAACTGCATCTACATTTACATTTTTGACATTGAGCAGACACTTTTATCCAAAGCAATGTATGAGAATATCTGTATCATTCTTGTATGGTCTTATCCTATGACCTTTGACCCCTCCCTTACATGGTATTTGGTGTTCCTGTAATTACCCCTGCTGCCTAGTGGATGCTGTTCTTGTACCTTTTATTATTTCTGAAGTAAAGGGTATTGAGCATAACACGTTTCAGCATTGGTTTCTTCTCAAGTTACCACAGTTAATACACCTCTAAGCAAGGTTAAACCATGGCAGCTTGGTGTGCCATAACTATTGCTTCAACAAGATGTATCTGGTTCACTCACTCACTCACTATTTCTGTTGTCATGGTTGCCCCAGACAGCTGGTTTATGTTACAAGCCAACTCTGTTGTCATGCCAACTTTGACAGTCATCGATGGCCAAGACAGTTCGGGAGACCAGGCAAGTGTCATGGGATGATGCATCCAAATCAGACTTCTAATGATTCAAACAAGAGACCGCTACTGTCAAATGTGGAAAAATGTTTATTGAATAAAGAAAGGCAAAATAAAAAATAAGTTCTCGAAAATATAAGAAACAACCTCCATCAACCTTGTTTTGATAAATATGACGCTGATTAACATCATCAGAACAAAAGATGACTATAGTCTTATGGATAAAAGGCTATTTCTGCATCCCAATTCTCCATCTTCTTCTCTGAAGTAGACACTTGTCCACTGGCCTATGCAGATTTAAAAGTATAGGATTGGTGTAAGCATGGGCAAGTGGACAACTGACTCTTCTTCTGGTAGAAGGATGGTGAATTGGGTCACAGGCTGTTTCAGACATACTATACCAGGCACCGTGGAGTGAGTGCCCCCTCCGTGGACATCTTACATGGAGGAAAGTGAACCAATCGGTACACACGTTTTTAACCCTATTTGGAGTACTTTAGTCAAATACATTTACCTGTTAGTCACTTCACTCACACAAACAGAGTAAGATGCCGTAATCGAAACAATATACTTTCTGACCAGGATCTTTTCCCCATATCCGTTGAATAGTTCTAACCCTTCGTGCATGACTAGGTTACAAACACACAACCCACAAATAATTACACAACGTAAATCAAAGCAGGCAAAATAAATCACAAACCCTATACCCTTACTAAATCATCATATATGTTAATAAATGTGTTATAATATTTGACAGTGTATGCCCAGGCACAGCACTACTATGAAATCTGAGGTTGGACAAATGTAGTGATACTTGTACAGCAACTATACAAAATGTCCACTTTACTATAAGTTGTTGTACAATTTCACTTAAACTTTGGGTTCATCAAAATGTTTCATCATTAGTGTTTAAATGACTCACAGAGTGGAAATAACATGCCCTTTGGGGAAGTTAATATTAACTCACTTGATTAATACTCCTTCAAAACAGAATGTTTCATTTGGCATTGGTTCTGCAAGCACATCATTACGATCAACAATCTGGGTATGTATCATTTCTGACAAGTCATTGATAAAAGGTAACATACTTCACACGTATAACACGAATACCTGCAAACAAAAACAAACGCCATATACCGTAATAACATGGACTTCTCACTGACTTAAACCCTCCAGTGTTCCTCCTCCTCCACCTCCCTCCCCAAAGAAATCTAGAATCAGAACTCTGAGTTCACTTTTATCTGTATTGACGCCTCTGGCAGCCAGAGTGCTGATCTGTCAGTTTGTCCAGTCTCAGTCTCAGTCTCTCCTGAGGTTGTTCAGCCTCTCCTCCAGGTCTGCGTCTGCGTCTGCAAGGGCCGGCTGGGGCTCTGCCTTCTTTCCACCCGCGACTGAGAGGCTACCTCCCGTGGACGGCAGGTCTGAATGGACAAAAAAGGAAATTGTACAGAATAATCAGTCATAATCACATAGACACATGACTAGAATTTAGTATTCAAAGCTCAGATGTTGTTCATCATCTAGTAGAGATACACTATTCATATGAGTGTCGATGGGAAGATGGACTAGTTGCAAGCACAGTCATTTGATGGTGTTTCTTACTTGATAGTTCGTCTGAGAGGTTAAGACCCAGTTCATCCAACACTTGGGACACAACTGCATCACTGAAAATGAAACAATGACAGAGTTAGTGCTTTAGAAACAAAATATATACATAATATATGGCATTTAGCTGACACTTTTATCCAAAGCGACTTACATTGCAATGAGTGCATACATTTTTCAGTATATATGGTCCCAGTGGGAATCAAACCCACAACCTAAGCATTGTTCATGCCATGCTCTACTGACTAAGCCATAGAGGACCATATACATCTCACCATCTCATAATAGTACACCTAAAGAATTAATAAGTTTGACATAACATTCACAAATATACTGTTTCTGCAGTGTTTAAAAAGAGCAGGATGGCTTTGAGATTTACAATATAACTTGAATAGCACCAGAGTAAAGACACTCTCTCTCTCTCCCTCCCTCTCTCCCCCTCTCTCCCTCTCCCTCTCTCCCTCTCTCCCTCCCTCCCTCCCTCTCCCTCTCATAAATCCCAACCTCTCGTCCTCATCATCTTCATCCCCCATGGCATCATCGATCGCATCATTCATCATCTCCTCCTTCATATCCATGATTTCACTCTGTCGCTCAAACTCCATCATGATCTTCTGAATCTGCGGCAACTTCAACTGTGGAGAGGAAGGAAGTGAACATGTGAGATCAACCAATCAGATTGTACTGGCACAATTGAACTGGTAACAACAATAAGTGGAAAACGTGATTATTATTTTTATTTTTTTTGAGTGGGGCAGTCCCTATTTTTAATTTTTATTGGATAGAGACAGTGAAGAAAGACAGGAAAGTAAGGAGCAGAGGGAGGAGGAGAGGGTATGTCAGTAGGGCATGGGCCGGATTCTGCATGGTACTAGACCACTGGACCACTGGACCACCCCAGGCCACAAACTGATTACATTTTCACTAATAAATCATCAAACACTGAATTGTATTTTGACTTTAACAAGAATCATCCGGAAAGTGATGTTTGGCCATAGGATGGGCTCATCAGAACACAAAGGCTCCATATCTGAGGCGTGTCTCGGGGCTGAGAGACGCTCACCTGTCTGTTCATGGTGGCCATCGCTTTGGTAACTCCCTTCATGGCCTGAGCCATGCTGTTGTTAGACTTGAGCGTCTGGATCTTCAGGCTGACCGCCTGAATGTTTGCCCTCATCATGATGAACTTCTTCACATAGCGCCTTGTGCGAACCAAGTCCTTGGCCATGATTTTGACAGCGTCCTAAAATGACAACAGAGGACTATGAGGAAATTCAATACAACACGACCCGGCATTATGCAACTATTTATTTTGCATTTTATACTTACGTCCCCCTTTCTTTCTTTTTTTTTTTACCCTCCTTACTCTATCACCATCTGCCCCCGACAGAAGATGAGACTATTCTAAACAACACATGATGATTGATGACATCAAGTATCAAGAAATCTTCCTATTATACATCCCCTAAATTCCCAATCCTTTCAACCTGATGGCCTCCACACTCGTCGTGAAAACAACTTTGAGCTCTACTTCTTTGTACTCCCTGATCTCTCACCATCTGTCCCTGTTTGGCCATTTTCTTGATGTCAGCGATGATTTTCTTCTCCTGTTGCTCAAGCCTTTGTCTCTCTTTATCCAGGTCCCTCATCGCCCGGTTCAGGGCTCTCTGGTTCTGCCTCAGCATCTCCTCCGGTGTCTTCCTCTTCCCAAACAGGAAATCCATCTGCACAACAAACCAGGAACGATGACTCATGTGGAAAGCCTCAAAACAGGGGATCAGTACAAGGCTTTACACAAGCCAAGTCTAACATTTCTCTGAACTCTAGTCAGTCACCATCTCAAGTGCGTCTTCCTGGTGCATACATACAGTTATTGCTATTACGTCAGAGCATTGTCTGAAATACCTGACCTATTCGTCTACTTATTTGTAATCTGATACTCATAGTTGTTCAATGGCTTCTTCCCATAACTGCTAGTGTGTTATTGAAGACCAATGAAGCACATTTTAGACAATTAACGTCACTGATCTGATTTCACAAACAGGTCGTTGGATATACTCTATTACGGCGTAACAACGTCTGTTACTGTAGCTTTCTCAGAGGCTATTCTTGTTTGCTTCATTGGGCTTGGCTAGCTAAGTTATCTAACACTGGCTCGCTAAGTAGTAAGCTAGCTGTTTCAAGTTCTGGAAGCTAGCTAGCTAGACGTTATTCAATTTCATCTCACCGTGTATGAAGTCTTTCGTGCGGCTTTTCCAGAAGAAAATGCTGTTTTTAGACGCGTTAATTCGGGGAAATCCTGACTATTTGTTTTCTTCCATAAACTTCCGTATAATGACAGCTTCACTTCCTTTGCCAATAGGAGGTGACGTAATAGATATTGAGCATCATCACCATAGATCATCACAGACATAAAGACACAAATAATGAAAATGACACACTTAACCTTACTTAACTTTTCTAACCATTTTATAGTATAAATTGTCTACTTATGTTTTATTCATAAAGATATTAAAGATATTATAAACATCACATATTGTAATAATAATTGAACTCCTCTGCTTAAACTGGGGTTAATCTTTAAGTTGTAAACTACCATAGCCACTTCGTGTTGTTTAGAAAATGTGAAGCTAATTTGCTGAAATCATCCTGAAATTATCATTTGTTGCTTTTAATGTTACCACAGCCATAGACAGACCAATAACCCATGCAATGAACCGCTTGAATACATTTTTGTTGTGACCTACAAGTTTATGAAGTATGCATGGCTTGCAATTATGTGTTTGTCATTCTTTCTAGATAAAATCAGGTGAAACTTTGGTCCCAAAATCTGATGGCACCCTTATGCCAAGTATGTCCACTTGGTGGCAGTAATGCACTCGTACTGGTATCGTTGCTCACTGTCCTGATTGACGAGGAAGAAGACTCGCACCACACAATACACAGCACGTCTGACAAGGGATGTGTCTCCTAAATCTTTATGTCCAGTTTTCCTTATATGTTGACATTTTCAACAAGGGCGTTGGACAACCGTGCTAATTTATGTGTAAGTACGTGAAGACTGTGGTTAGGAGAAATTGGTTTCGACCGGAAACATCGGCAAGTCATTCAACTTCCCCCACACCGTGGATTACAGTGGGCCGCTGAGGGAGTTGTCCAGCCTTTTGGGGGCTTGATCTACACCCTCGTCAATGGAACTCAAGACCGAGGCTTCAGCCAAGGGGCCTTGAATAATTACGTTTTAATGGATGTGGGGCGAAAACAAATTGGTGTAGGAAGAAACGCATCGATAATAGACGGATGGTTGTGTGGGAAAACGGCGACCAAATAACGTCAGACTTTGTTTTAACAATAATATGATAATTTGGGGATGTGGGTTAGCTAGAGGTAGCTTACTAGCTAGTGCTAACGTTACGTCTTTCTTTTGATGTGAATTCAACCATTCGTATCGGGCCCATCGTCGTGAGGCTGCCTGGAGAAAGAATGTTGCCGACCCAGCGGCATTTCAATGATAGCTTGCCGGCTATGGATTTTCAGTTTATTAATACATCGGACGTCTTATACTGAAAACTATTTTAGCTCTATTTATTAGCTAACGGCGTTACCGACTCTGCGATACTCATGCTAGCTCTTGAATACCTTTAGCATTGATCTAGCTAGGTGGCGGAATAGCTGTTTAAATGAACTAGCAGAGCTAGCTAGCTGTCATCAGAGATAAGCTACTATGCGCTAGCCTGCTAGCAAGCTTGTCATGTTGATTTTGAGGTCAACTGGATAGTCCTAATTAGTAGTTAGCCAGTAATCAAGTCCAGTTGGTCTATTATTCAAATATATCACATGTGATAACGTGACTGCATTTGTAAGCTTGCTACCTTGAAGCCATTTAAAACCTGAAGTTAGCTAGTTAGCTAACGCTAGTCATTTTTGTTTACATACGCATATTTGGTTGTTGGCTTGCTGGCTAGCCTTTCTGAGTATCAGCCATGTCTTGACACTAAATTGGATTTATTCCTAATGAACTATAACCATACATTCTTCTGTGGAGATAAGTTTGCATCTAGTGCATTGTCATGACACGCCGAGTTCGCCGAGAGAAAGGCACTGATGCCATACGGTCCTCAAAAGACGCTAAATAATAGACACGGTACTATTAACGCCATTTTAAACAGGGACTCCTGTGTGGGCCTGTGTTGTGGTGGTTAATTTTTGGGAGGAGGAAAGTGCCTTCGACCGGACCAGGGTTTTATAAAGTGCCTTCGGACGGACTGGGGCTAGTGCTGTTTGTTTTGACATGGACGGTCCGAGTCGAAGCGGTGGGTTCAGGCAGAGCCGACGTTCCCGTTCTCAACGCGACAGAGAGCGGCGCAGGAGAAGAGTAGACCTCGCCGATCAACGGGCCACATCTCCCTCCTCGGGCTCAGATCGGGAGGTTTGCGGAGCAAACTCTGTACTCGGACCTGGCGGAAGAGAATGCCGACCCGGGTTCACTGGTGCTCGACACAGGCCTCCTCGTCGGAGGAAGCGAGAATCTGTGTCCTGCGAGGAAGACATTATCGATGGCTTCGCCATTGCCAGCTTCATCAGCTTCGAGACTCTGGAGGTAAGCCTGACGTCTATGCATTTCCATATGTGGGCAATGTCCAACCCTCACAATACTGCACTCACAGATGATGGAATGCAACCTCATCCACATAACCCAGAAATAAGCTGTGCCCTAAAATAGATCAACAATGACTGCAGTAATACAATGATCTGGTCTTCCTCATAGTTTGTAGTAAGAACAGAAGTGAATTTCCTTCCTGGTCATCTCTGTCTTGAAAGGACACTTTTTACCAATCTCTAGTCTGGGAATTTCAGCCTCTCCCCCCTCCCTCACCTTGTAAAATCCGGGTTAAAAATGTTTCACCCCACTTCCAGGTGTGAATCAGTTGTTAACTGAACTTCTCAATCCAATCAACAGCTACAATGACAACCATCAGACTCAGTAATCTCTTCTGACGAGTCTCTAAGTGACTTTCATTATTCATGAAACCAAACACCCAGGGTTGAGGGATCTGAATACTAAGTAGCCAAATTCACTTAATGAGAAGGTGCGAGCAGAGATTCAAAACGAATAGCCTTGCTGTAATTTATAGGCACGTAAGAATTTGACTGACAAACTGGTAAACTGAATTCCTTTTGTTGTAGCCCAAGCATTGACTGTCATATTGACGTCAACAGTGCATATCCAGCTGAATAAAAAGTGGTTGTCCATCCATGCAAAAGATGGGCTGCTAATGTCAGTGTGGAAAATACCACCAGGAAACCAATTTAACACATGATAATCATGTCAATGTTTTATAGTGCAAACAATAAAGCTACTATCTTCTTGGTAATAACCGCTGTCCTCTTCCAAGATGGACTGCGCCATGAAGCCCACCCAGCGTGCTGCTATGCTCATGGGAAGGGGGAGCAAGAGGAAGAGGGGCCCGGGGGAGAATGGAGGAGGGCCGCTCACGGAGCCCGAGGAAGGGGCCCCACCCAGCTTCTCCCGAAGCCGCTGGAGCAGGAACAGAAAGAAGAGGAGAAAGACAGAGGTAAAAATGTGCCCGAGGTGGGAGAAGATTCAGGGCCAAATCTCAAAAGACCCCACTTGGTTCCTTGAGTCCTCTATCCATGCCTCCTATCCGGGTCTGAGGTTCCACCCCTCGGCCGTTTCCTCCAATGCGTTTGGAAAAGGAGGCGAGGAGATAGGAGACAAGGAATCAAGAACAGACTTTTGAGATTCAGCCATGGGCTTTTGTTTGTATTTGTTCACCACCTGTGTTCATCATTTACTCCTCTTTGAGTTTGACAATTTCATTGTCAAAAACTGTTTATGTGTGGTGTGATAAACCAGTTTTGGGAGTAGCTTGCCAGTGCTAATGAACCTCTTGCCTTATTCGTGGGATCTGGCTTGTCTGTCCAGCTCAGATACTCAGACTGTGATGTCATGAAGGCAGAATTGGGCATGTGAGAGCAGTGTACTGACTGGCCCTGCACACCTGTTGTAGAGTAACACTTCGTAGTGACACCTCCTCTTACACCCTGTTGGGAGGGTGCAGCTGGTTTAATATGGATCCATGCGTTTAGCCTCGTTAAATTGGAAGTCAGCCTGATACATGAACAGGGTTTGAATTATGCATCAACTGGGGGCCCAACATTGAGAATTTTAATTGTTTTGAAGGGGGGTGGGGTGCACATTTAAAGAGCTACACATGAAATCTGGATCCCCTGGGGCTACAAGTCAAAATTGCTATTACAATGAGCTGGTTGTTTACATTAGTCATTGGTACTAGCAAGCTTCCATCACCGTGGCTATCCAGACCATTGAGATGAGATTCACACATATGAAGTGAACAGGTACATATTTGCTACAGATCGTTTTGATTTGCCTACTATCTGTAACAAGCTCAGATTTCACAATGGAGTGGCTGTGCCGGGCAGGAGAAATCAATACGCTAATATCATAGCCGATCGAAACATTGGTGGGGAGCTATTACTTTTAAACACTCACTCCACAATCCCTGCAGATTTTTCAAGGCCATTATATTATATGCTGTAGTACAGTGAAAATGTCTTGTGTAGCTCCTTTCAATTTCAGATCATATGGGGGTGCCCTGATTTGTTATGGAAGGAGGGGGGGGGTTTGTGTAAAGTTACCGATTAAATGATAGGGTTACACTTACCAATTATTTGCCCCAATACCTGTGTGGTAACTGTGATTACTCACAGATTGCAACAACCTTGATGTTATAGAGTATATTAGTTACTGCATAGTAATGAGATGAGCCTGATTACAGTGCAACTACATTGTTATTACAGTTTACTACACTGGTATAGGGGCAACATGATAAAAAGTGTTTCTGGTTATAGGGTTATGGAGCTAACGTGCATGTAACTAGTTGCCATCCACTCTGTCGTACGGCCTGGAGGGTTGTTGCATTGCCAGTGTAGCTTTTAGGCCTTCACTTGCATTTAAGGGTTAAAGTGAATACCATCAATTTGATTTAATGTGTGATAATCTTTCTAGGGTGGAGGGATCCTGCTCTTGGAGACCGGCTACATTGTAAGTTGCTTTATACCACTGTACACATAAGACCAACAGTTCACGAACGGCGGTATCACACTGCTCTGAACCCTGTGCTCCGTGTTGTGTTAAACTTGAGGCCCTAGTTCCAAACGTTGAACGTTCTTCTGTTCTCTTCCAGTGTGACACCGAGAGTGAGTCAGCTGATAAGGTGAGCACTGCTGCTACTTGCATCAAATCACGTATGATTATGATTCATGCTTTAGTGCATTAGTGTTCCTGCTTTATTATTGAGTTTTATCTTTATTGTATTTTTTTCGTTTCTTCTCTCTCTCGCTCTCGTCTCTTCCCCCTCAGGCCTCTGACAACGACATGGATCCAGTGTTCACTGTCAGCACCAGGAAAGGTAAAACGGCGTCCTTTCCTTCCACAGCTGTATGCCTGTACGCTGTAAAGCGGTTGTTCTCGTTTATGAGGGATATTCAATTTAGTGGTAATTTGCTGTCTCAGAGCGAGATCACTGGAGACGATACATTTTAGGCTCTTTGTTATTTTTATAGCATAGGTTATAGAGTCATATACAGATCTCTATGATGATGCTGTGTCTCTTCGAACGCCTCTCCGCCAATCACAAAGCCCGTTTTGATCAAACCGTTATTGTTATGTTGAACTCTGTTATTGTCACCTCCTTGATTTTAATGCAGCGCTCTCTCTTTCTCACTCTCTCTCTCTCTCTCTCCCCCCCCCCCCCCCCCCCCCTTCAGTGATGGAACCTATCCCTGTGAGCATGGCCACCTCCATGGGCAAAGGCTGCCCTCTACCGGCCCGCTGCGGCCTGTCACGTCTCTCGGTCACGCCGCGCGTATCTGGCCTGGAGCGCAGTCAGGAGAGGAGCCTGGAGCCGCCTTACCCAGAGCCCACCTCTTCCTCCTCTTCTTCTTCTACCTCTTCCTCCTTCCCCTGCCTGCCCTCCCACTCCCCAGCCATGGCCACGGTCACGCGGCCGGGCCAGCTCAACGGGAACGGAGGCCATCACCATCATCACCACCACCACCCACACCACCGCCACGACCGCCACGACCCAAACCCTCCCCACTCCAAACACAAGCCCTTCCTCACCTTCCCTGGGAGGCCCCAGTCCATCTACAGCATGGCCATCAACAACAGGTACATTACTGACTGGTGCCTTCTACTGCCTTTGAAAATAACTGTGATTGAGGAACCAACCAGAGTTTATGCTTTATAACTTGTTTCATTGTTTTCCATGTATTGAGGGCAAAAAGCCGTCTCATACCACAGACTAAATCATGGGGAAATGTCTTGCTGTTTGCCTGACCTAAATTGGTAAAATCTGGAGAGTCTGGTATAACTGGTATATGTGGAGACATTATTATTTCTGTGTTTTCTCTCTTTAGGAACAGTACCTCAGTCAAGCCCCCATCCTCCTCTGCTGCCTCCTCGTTGCGCCCCCCTACCCCCTCTTCGAGTATGTCAGTATCGCTCATCAGGGGCCCAGGGTCCTCGGCACCCATCCGCCCCCCCTCGCGTACGAGCTCTGGTCCCCTGTTCACGTCCTCCCCTGGTCTGCCACCTCCACCCCCTCTCCTACAGGTCTCCTCCCATTCAGCAGCAGGTACAGTCTCTCTCTCTCTCTCTCTCTCTCTCTCTCTCTCTCTCTCTCTCTCTCTCTCTCTCTCTCTCTCTCTCTCTCTCACACACACACAGTCTCAGTCATAACATAGGTTAAACCCACACATTTGCAATTATGGCGGATAACTATCAATCATATTTACGAGCTTCATCCTGGTATAGTACAGTTCTTGCAAAGCCTTCTGTCATTGTGTAGGAAAATGAGTGGCACGTGGTTCATGTCCTCTGTAATTATGATTCCTCTTCATCTCTTCCCCCCTTCTCCTGCTGCAGACCAGGACCTGCTGCGTCAGGGCTTGAACTCTCACTTCCTCGCCTCACAAGAGGGTCGACGCAGCGTCCCCGGACCAGAGGCTAATGGCGGCGGAGCGGGGCGGTCCACCCCCGGCGGAGGTCCGTCAGCCTCCAGTTCCAGCTCTGGGTCCTCCGGCAGATCCTCTCAGACCCAGGCCGGCATCCAGCCCCTTGCCTTCCAGTTTCATCAGCACAACCACCAGCACCAGCACACACACACACACCAACACTTCACCCCCTTCCTGCACCCTACGGCTACAGCACCGCCTCTGGTGAGACACTGTTCTTGTATTCTGCTACATTGGAATCTTGTAGAAGACTTGAAATGCCAAGGGTAATGTTTTGATTTCCTTTTCGTATTCAGTTATGCGGCTAATGCCTTTGTTTGTGTTTTGTCTCACAGTTCGAGAAGTATGCAGGCAAGATGGAGGGCCTCTACCGACACACTGTGAGTTCACATTTACATGTTCAGGAGTTGTACTTACAAAACATTGAACGCAAAACATTGTATGGTTATGGTTAATGCATGCGTGAAGATTTATTTATATCTTTCTGGGGCATGGTGGTATAGGTCACATGAACGTTGGCACCTCTGGTGTTAACCAGCGTCTTTGTCTGTGTTGCTGATGTAGTTCTTCCCACAGTACCCCCCTCCCTCAGTACCAGGTATCCAGCCTGTGCTTCCCCCCACTGGGCCTTTCAGCTCTCTGCAAGGAGCCTTCCAGCCCAAGGTAGGAGGAACTCACTGTGTAACTGATGTTAAATGTCAAAGGTCTCTCCTCAACTCCTTGCGTTCTCTGTCCCGTTCCTCCTCCTCAAAATGCGTTGGTGGAGAAGAGGCGTTTTGAGAAGGAAGGCAGGGGGAGCGGATGAAAGGAATTGAGGGCAGACTTTGGCATTCACCCTAAAGGCTGGTTTATGCTGAGTTGGGCGACTGTAGCTCGACACAAGCTGTAACTAAATCATGAACACTCTGTTGTTGCCCGACATCAATTTCGGTCATTGTAGTTTGTGAAAATGATAAACACAAAACGACAGCTCTGTGACACGGTCTATTGTGCCATATCCTTGGCATGGGTGATGAGCCGGTTTTTACCTGCTCTCTTCCAACATGAATATCCCAGTCATCATTAAATATTATTTATGTCTCAATGACGAGGGCAACAACCGCCGCGCTGAGAATCTACCGACAGTCAGTCGCGCGGAAGTATGAGGTCGTTAACTCATTCAGTGCCGAGGGTGAATAAAGTCACCCAAATTGTCAACATTCTACAGTGCCAAGGGTGACTTTATCCACCAAAAATTCATAAATTATGACGCTTAATTTAGTAGACAACCAAAGTATTGTTGCTGGGTAAACACCACATAAAACACTCGGCACTCTAGGTGGTGAGTGTTCCGGAACTCTTTGGCAGTTGGTGGGTTAAACACGTAGCCCTGTTGACCTCCCTTAGCTAATGAGCACCTGCTCACTTCCCCCTCCTCCCTTGCCCTCATTCTTTGGCAGTTAGTGAGTTGAGTGATCGTGCGACCGAGTGTGAACCAGCCTTAAGAATATCCTAAGGCGTCGCCTATGGCAGTCCTTTCATTCTGATTCTCAGTGAACAATACATTATGAATTCCAGGCTGTCGGATCCTTTGAATGATAGCTGGAAAGGTAAAACTGAAATGGCAACACTGTGGTCTGTAGCTCAAAGTGTGCCTGTGTTTTGACAGCCTCTTGTCCCCCAGGGTCAAAATCCTGAGATGGCTCGCCTGGGGGTCGTGCCTCACCATCTACAGCCCAAAGACCCCAGGGTAAGATAGGAGGACGCACAGGTCTACTCACTGAACCTGTGGCATCTTGAATATATCATGACGATTGGTGTAACTTACATACAGTGCATTCGGAAGTATTCAGACCCCTTCACTTTTTCCCCATTTTGTTGTTACAGCCTTATTTTAAAATGAATTCAATTCATTTTTTTCCTCATCAATCTACACACAATACCCCATAATGACAAAGCGAAAACAGGTTTTTAGAAATGCTTGCTAATTTATTAAAACATCAGACCTTTATGGTAGAGTGGCCAGACGGAAGCCACTCCTCAGTAAACAGCACATGACAGCCTGCTTGGAGTTTGCCAAAAGGCACCTAAAGGACTCTCAGACCATGAGAAACAAGATTCTCTGGTCTGATGAAACCAAGATTGAACTCTTTGGCCTGAATGCCAAGCGTCACGTCTGGAGGCGGCAGGGACTGGGAGACTAGTCAGGATCGAGGGAAAGATGAGTGCAGCAAAGTTCAGAGAGATCCTTGATGAAAACCTGCTGCAGAGCGCTCAGGACCTCAGACTGGGGCGAAGGTTCACCTTCCAACAGGACAACGACCCTAAGCACACAGCCAAGACAACGCAGGAGTGGCTTCGGGACAAGTGTCTGAATGTCCTTCAGTGGCCCAGCCAGAGCCCGGACTTGAACCCGATCGAACATCTCTGGAGAGACCTGAAAATAGCTGTGCACCGATGCTCCCCATCCAACCTGACAGAGAGGATCTGGCTTTGGCTTTGTCATTATGGGGTATTGTGTGTAGATTGATGAGGGGGGAAAATGAATTTAATCTCTTCAATAAGGCTGTAACATAACAAAATGTGGAAAAAGTGAAGGGGTCTGAATACTTTCCGAATGCACTGTATGTTGACTTTCATTTTTATTTTTATTTATTTTTTTACAACCAAGGTTTCTATCAATAGAAAGTAGTGTAGGAACGAAGCGATGTTGCTGGGCACGCTTCCATAGGCATGTTGTGCAAAGACATGGGCCTAGTCAGCTGCAGGAAAGAGTGGAAAGTAGTTCCGGATTCAAGAGTGAAACATGTCAATAATAGTGGTTTGCTATTCTGTTTCCTTTTAGCTAACTGATCCATTTGGGACATCGTTGAAAGTCAGTAATGTAAGCATACAACTGATGCTTTTCAAACCCTTGACTCCCTCTTTCGATACTTTCACTTTACCATTTTGTTTTCTTACTCTCACTCTTCTTGATCATGACCATCAAATAGATGCCCTTGCACACCGAGTCTGATTTTTCCGAAATGTGCACATCACATCAAAATATACGTTACACTTCTAGCACAATGTCTCAGAAACTGTAGTTTTTGTAATCATAGATGGCGAACTAAGTTATTTCATTTGAGGAACTCAATGGTTTATGAGATATTAATGTTAATTTGGGATGCTTGCCTGACTAACTTCTGCCTTTCCTCCACCTCTTGAAACCCCATCCTCGTGTTGATGCAGTAGCCTACGAGATTAACATTTTGTACAGCAGACATTAAAAAGGCATCTGACTGTGTGCAAAGGCGCAAGATCTTTACTTCGGTCCAATGGGATTGTTAAGTAAACACAAACATGTTTTTCCCCTTCACAGAAATCAGGGAAGTGGTGTGCTATGCATGTACATGTGGCCTGGATGATTCTCAGCCACCAGAAGAAAGTGAAGGTAAGAAATTTGAAATATTTAGCCTTTCTAAGCCAATCCATTCATTATATAAGTATTAGATCAGAAGACAACTCAAAGACCTTATTTTTAGATGTGGTAAAAGGACTACTTTAATTAGTGGAATGTAATGGCTATTTACATGCTTATTTAAAAAGCTATATATGGTTGTGTTTACATTGTGTTTACTGTTTACTAACCACCACCCTCCCTCCCCCTATCAGCTGATGCAGGCAGACCCCCACAAGCTGGACTTCCGTAATGATCTGCTGGCTCGTCTTCCAGGGGCTGGGGGCCTGGGGCCTCTTGGGCCCCTCGGGGGAGGCCTTCCCTCTGCCCATGACCTCAACAGACCCGCCAGTCTCTTCACAGCTGCTGGTGGGTGCCTGCTTTACTGCACCTACAGGGGCTTTATTACAGATTGAGTTTACTTCTGGACGAGAAAGCATCTACAACGGCAATCTAATCTAGAGATTTTGCATAATCTGTGTCCGGGAAAGCTCCTCCGTTTAGCGAGAAATGTGTTTGAGTAATACAAATGTTTTAAAAAGCATTTAACAGAGAGGGCATTTTTATTCATCATACTTTGCAGAAATCAGTAATTGATGCAATATTAGTAAAATGATATAATAATGATTAAAAAAATAAAATAATAATAATATATATAAGTCTTGTGTAGAGGTGTGGATTCTGATGTAGTGTAGTCATGTTGGTTTGCGTTGTCTCACCTATTTATTCCTCCTTCAGGTGGAGGCAATCCGTCCTCTTCTCCTTTCATCCCTCCATCAACACCTCACTCCTCTTTCCTCACTCCATCAGCACACATGGGTATGAGACGACAGCTTCAAAGTCCCCGCATGTGACCTTTGCACCCTCCACAAACACATCGTTTTGACTCACCCACTCCACTGATTGTGAATTTACTTTGATCTGTGTATTTCCTGTGAATTCCCTGCAAACTGAAATTGACTCAGAACGAAGCTCCCCATTCGCCATTCCAGTCTAAAAGAATTAGTTGGTCAGCTCTGATGACTAAATTTGCGACAAGCAGCCCCAGTGAAAACACGAGCAGTGCATATACTCAGGTCTGATGCTATAGGAGTTGTATCAGCAACTAACCAGTCTCTCTCTCTCTCTCTCTCTCTTGCTCTCTCTCTTGCAGACCCATATGGCCGCTCTCCTCCTTTCACTCCCCTGGGGGCCCTGGGCACCGGTGCCTTCGGAGGACTGGGCAGCCCCACTCTGGGTGAGTGTCATGACTCAAGACGAGAACCGTGCCCTTACATAATGGTGTGGCTCCTGGGACACATATTACGCAGAGTCCTGGACCAAATCCCACTTTCAATCGCTCCATTGAAGACACTTTTTGGTCTAAACCCCCCCCCCCCCCCCCCCCATCACGGCCTAATCTGTGTCCAGGATTTCATGTCTGGGAAACTGGCC
This sequence comes from Argentina silus, assembly GCF_951799395.1. NCBI lineage: Eukaryota > Metazoa > Chordata > Actinopteri > Argentiniformes > Argentinidae > Argentina > Argentina silus. The sequence goes on along the minus strand of NC_139670.1, from coordinate 4,298,770 downwards.
CAATATTAGCACAAACTCACTGCACTCAAACACTAATGTTTATGCCTTGTTCTGCCTTCTTCTTTGCGTTTCCAGCAAGCAGCTCTGTGTTTGGGCACAAGGAGCCCCCTGCGGGTGTGGTCGGGGGCTTAGCCAATCCTCACGACCCCTGGAACCGTCTGCAGGGGGGGCCCTCCAACTTCGCCGCTGGCCCCAGCTGGGCCAAAGGGGCAGACAAGAGGGATGAGAGGGATCGGGGGAAGGAGATGGAGAGGAGAGAAATACCTCACATCAAAGATGAGAAGGACAGGTATGTGTGCCGCAGAATGGCCTCAACAACCTGTTGTAGGATTATACGTCCTTGATCCTTGAGTTACCCTCTATAGTAGATTGCTAATCTTATATATGCAGTTTATCATGCCACATACTGCACTGATTATTATTGTTTTATTTTTTTGTTGAGTGTTGAAATGACCTGTGTCTCTCCCAATGATCGTTGATCCTTATCCCTAATCTCTTTTGCAGAGACAACATGCTGTACGGTCGGGCGCCAGTGAGGATGTCCCCTGTCCCCCCTCCTCTTAAGCTCCGCGGCAACACCACCGTCTCCAGCATCAACGGCCATGGAGGACCTCAGGGAGGCGCTAGTGGTTCTAGTGAGGACATGATTCGCAGGGAGAGGGAGAGAGACAGAGACGGGGACAAGAGACCGCCACTCACTATGGTGTCCTCAAGGGGACCCCCGCAAGGCCCTTCCTCTTTAGCAGCAGACAGAGAACGAGACCGACCACGCTCCTCCTCTTCCTCTGTGCTCACTACACCCCCGCCTTCGGCCCCCACTGCCCCCTCCCCGTTGGACTTGTACCCCCGCCAGCAGCCTCCCGCCCCGGGGCACGGCCACCACAGCGAGGCCTCCTCCCACTCCCAGAGAGACGGTACCCTCCCTCCTCCTCCTCCTTCCTCCTCGTCAGCCTCGGCCACTGTCACCTCTCTGTCCCAGGGCAAGAGGCCCGAGCGGGACCGGACCACCACCCCAGTGCCCAAACCCCCCGTCCTCCTCCCCCCGGTGGTCAAAGTCAAGGAGGAGAGGAAAGAGGAGCCAGAGTCTATCCCCATCTCCCTGCCCCCTCCCCCTGCGCCCGGCCACAACAGCTACGACCGGCCCAACAGCCGGCCCAACAGCCGCACCCACCACCACCGCTCAAGCACCCCCTCTTCTCTGTCACTGACTCCCACCCCCGGTGTCCCCCTGCCTCCCCCGTCCCACCAATCGATCAACCAATCAATCAATCCCCACCAATCCCCTCATCATCACCTCTCTCTGCTGGAGCGCTCCCGCGCCCATGCCGCCATCGAGGCCTACCTGGGGAGCACAGGAGGGGCCGGGGGGTTGGTGGTGAACGCAGCGGGAGAGCGGTTCATCGCCCACCCCCACGGCCACCCCCAGGGGCCCGGCCAGCACCCCCACTCCTTCCCCTGGGACCCCTGGAGGGAGCTGGCAGTCCAGCAGCAGCAGCAACAGCAGCGTAGGGAAGCCATGGCCATGCGGTCGGACCCCCACCTCGCACTACGCTCTGACCCCCATCTGGCTCGCCTCCTCCAGCACCAGCAAGCCCAGCGCTTCCTGGAGGCCGAGAGGGCGGCGGCCATGGCGGCAGCGGTAGCCGGCGGCAACCCTCACCACCACCCTCCTACCTCGTCTGCCTCCTCCGTACGCCAGGAGTTCGGTCTGATGGCGCATCACTTTGACCGTCCTCCGCAGCTGGGGCACCCGGCAGGAGGCCTGGTGGATGAGGAGCAGCGCGCCCAGATCCTGAGGGAAGACTTTGAGAGGGCGCGCTACTTCGGGATGCATCCCCACTCTCACCCGCACCTGTCCGGGGCTTCCCACCTCTCCGGCCAGTCTCACGCAGCCCACCTGGAGCAGCTCCACCAGGGGCTCCTCTCTCATGGGCACCTCCAGGCTGGAGCCTCCGGGCCGTCTCCCCACCACCACCCCGGCCTCTACTCCCGCATCCAGTCCTTACACCCCCACCACGTGCCCAACGGCATCCTGGCCAAGACCCCATCCGGCCTGGTGGGTGCCCTGAGCATGGGGGCCCCCCCTCCGCTCATTCCCTCTGTGACCAGCAGGTCGTCCACCCCGCCCCGTGGCTCCAGATTTGGGGGGCCAGGCGACATGTCCATCTACACCGCCCACCACAAAGACGGGGAGTCCAGATAGTACAGGGAGAGACTGGCGGATGGAGGAGGAGTTTCAAGGGAAACGTCGGGGGGGGCGGTGTTTGCTTTTCAGTGAGGTGAAGCGTTCACAACGTTGCAGGTAGAAATGTAATGCATAGAGCTGACACATGCCTATATTCTATGACGGACACTCATAATAACTGTTCTACACTGTACATTTCTATCTGAACGTTCTGTAGCGGTCCACCCTCCTGAACAGCCCCCAGGATTATACTGTGCTGCTCTCAATGTGCTCCCCAGGGGGGGGGAAGAGCCCTTTTGGAACTAGTAGCGATGCCCAGCTCACTCAGGACCAATCACGGTACCAGCCCCCATAATGGCTGCTCATGATTGGCTGGGGAGGAAAGCAATGGAGGGAATAAAGGAACATTACCCACAATGGTTCTATCAGTGCAATTTTAAGGTACATGGTTTCCTCTGTGCATCCTAGTGTGTTTTTTTATTTTGAACGCTGTTGGTCGTCCCATATGATATACAATAATGATATCTGGTATAAAAAAAGGCAAGAGGAAAAAGGTATTTTCGCCTTTTGAATATGATCATGTTTTGAGTAAGCTTTTTTTTTCAGGTTGGATGAGAGGTGAATTCTAAAGGAGGAGCACTTTCTGTGTATACGTGAATGGTTCATCCTTCCCTCCTTTTAACTCATGGGATGTATAAAAAGCCCCTCTGCATACGTTGATTCAAACATGTTAGGCAGGGCTGTTACCTGGATGAGGTCAAAAAGAAATATGGTAGCAAGGTATATTTCTATGGTTTTCTGGTTGTGTCCTCTGTCATTGTGAAAAAGACTGTTAGATTACTGATGATGAAACTTATGAAGATTCTAAGTCTATAAAAACAGTAAGCATCTGTACCTCAATTCTTTTCTGCTCTTCCCAAATATGACCCTCCACTTCTGTGTGATATAAGCATCACCATTGTTTTTAAAGAATGAATGATGATATGATCTGTGCGTCATGGTGGGTGGATGATATTTTAAGACTTATATAAAAAACTGTTTCCCATTCTCCTCTCTGCCTCAATGTATGAGCAGGACCAGAATATAGTAGTCTAGTGAAATTGCCTTTGTAATTATTATTATTATTGTTAACATTAATTATCTTCTATAATGATAATAAATATATTCACTGTTTTATGTTATTTGTCATTGTTTCAGGTATCACCAATGCACTCCCCCTGTTAGTAACAAGTTGTTTCCGATCAAGCAAAAGACAAAGTTTAAAAAGCTTGCTTGCTTCACAGAGAAATTCAATGCTTGTGAACGTAAGGTGTAACCATAACAACCTCTGGCCTCGTTATGAGTCAGATCTCTGAATATATTGATCCGCTGAGAGGTAGGATTATGTGTGTTGATGTTTGTGTATCACACCACATTCAGGACTATGAAAGCCTGCTGGCCAAGTCACAGAGATGTTCCATGAAGAAAGATAACTTATACATGGACGAACTGGACATCGACTGGGACAACTGAGAGAAGAATCTGAGAACTTGCGTGAACACACAACTGGACTGAGGGTAACTGAGAGGAGGAAGATGTTTGGGTCGATTATTTTAATAAGACCATTTTATACCTTTCAATCCCCTAGAGACCACAAAGAATAATTATTAAATGAATTGTTGGTTACTTGATTGTGTTGGTTGTGTTTGTTTGTTTTTCTTGTCTCCACTGCCATTTCTACACAACACCAAAGGGACAATCACTACTATCACACGTCAATGACATTAGCGTTATTCTTGATCACGTTGTCTTTCTTTGTGCCGTCCAAAAGTCAAGATTAGGTTAAGACATAAATGCAAGTAAGATATATAAAGTCAAATTTTGATCATACTCAATAGCCTACCAATATTTCTCTACTCTGTTCTGTAACCACTGACACATTTACAAATTGCTATTGCTGTGATGTTGCAGTGACAGTATTTACACTATAATTGCCAGCTGGATACATTCTGCTAGTATGCATAGTGCAACTGATAAGACACTCACTGGATTCAAGGTACAGGCTACCAGCAGACAACCCAGGTGAACACTTACTCACACAACACTGTTCAATAATTAAACAACAAAGCATTCAGAAAAACACCCTAAATTGTCAATTTGACGTCTATAAAGGTGACAAGCTAAAGGACAGGCATTACAGCATCACTTTGTAAATGTGTCCATGGTCACACAGTAGAGTTGACCATAAGCTTCAGGTAAATTCGTTTTTAAATTATTGGTCATGAGAGTTAAAAATGTGTCAGTGGTCACAGCACAGTTGACAATAAGCTTATGAGAGTGAAAATCTTGTGAAATGATTGTCTTCTTAGAAATACAGATAGAATACATCAAATTACAGTGGGCTACACATATAATATAAATGCATGCATTGCAGAACACCGAGGATCCCTGAAAGAGAGTGCAACTGAATTATCTTTGCCAATTGAATGCCATATTTATAGTATATGTTGATTCAACGTTTGTGCATACAGTCTTTGGCACTGTGTGGTACAGTACAATTTTGTTGAGAAGGACACCACAAAATTCAACCAGTGAATGGCAATGTTTAGAACAAAGAAAATACTGACGACGACCTAATTTTAATTTACACTGTCAATTTCATTAATGTTTTTTTTAATATGATTCAGGTTATTATAAATCAACTATCCTACAACTTGTCCCAACGCAGTGTCACTGGCGCGCCGGGCAACTTCTCGCGAGATAATACTTTCTTCTGCACTTTGTCAGCAGTGGTTCTCCACCATTTCGCTGCGTCTAAAGTCTCCTCCCCGCAACCGCTAGATTCGGCGAGCCGAACCCACTCTCCCTCGGTCCGTATTTTACCTTCTTCCCACGGACCTTCCTATACCTCGTTGGGTACCGAGAGGCAGTTTGGAATACTATCATCACGGATTGAGAACGATTTTATGCGGATGACGACTCCTTCAATAAGAATTTAGTAAAAGAAAACTGCTCGGAAATTTCAGGTAGGTGGGAACTTAAGATGGCGGCCGTGAGTGGGGGGGCCATGGAGGAAGTAGTGGGGGGCCACTAGGGGGGCACGGACATGTTAGCGGCGGGACGGGGGACACTGTGGCGAGAAATGCGCCAGCGACCGGTATTATTCTGGGTGCAGTTCAGCTAGGTAGTTAGTAAGATATGTCTTCAGTGGACTAAGTAATGTCTCACACACACACGCGTAGCAATGACAATGCATTTACAAAGTTGTTCACGCTCAGGGTCGTTTCTAAAACCTGACAGTTGCACATATGGCGCTACGGCGCGAAAGGATTTGCGCCATCGGCGCGTGCCACTGTCTCTGCACGTCACTTCACGAGAAGTGCCAGTTGTGTCGCTCGAGGCCCCTTTGTCCCCCCTGTAGTCATTATAACATTTTGTTAGAAACATTAGCTGTAGCGTTAATAATTTATTTTTCTCAATTATAATGCTGAAGGAAATAATTTAGACACAGTGAAGTTATTCATGCGCGATTTCAATGTGTAGCTTTTGTGGTTATTATTTGACCCCGCGCAATGACGTCACGAGTGATTGTTCCCCTCGGCCGTGCGTGGGGAAGCGGGTTTTTTGGGATTTTAATGCGACTTTTTAAAAACGCCTCTCTTCCAGGCAAAATATCAAACGAATTTATAAAGGCCCATCTAGTCCATTACATAACTTCGAGTGGGATGAGGCGCGTGCGCGCCCAGTTGAATGCATTTGCCAACTACTCTCGCTGTCTATAGGTAGCTGCAACTGTATGGGCAACTAGCACAGATAAGCTATCCGCTCCAAGTGGTGCTATTATACATAGCTTGCTAGGTCACAAAAATCAACAGTTATCCAAAACCGTACTCTCTGGAGAGCGCACGGAAACATTTTAGCTAACCGAGTCTCGTTTCGCAACAAGAACACCGAGAAGAACTGCCATTGGAAATTAAAATGAAACTGTGCTGAGATTAGGTAAATAGATTGCAATGACTTTCATTTGCATTTTTGCAACTGTCGGGAACACTGATGTGAAATGAATGGCTGGAGGCCCGCGTGTTTACCGGCTTCAAAGTAAGCGCGTGAGGATTTCGATAATAATGTCATATTTAGCTAAAGTGGTCAGTCAGACAACGAGAAGTAATGTGAGCTAAACGTCTGCGTAAAAACAAAGGGAACTTCTTGTCAGTCTGCATCAATAACGTTTTATGAATACGTTTTATTCATAAATAAGCGCGTCTTATCCACCTTCATTCATTCATTTGTCCAGTAACTAATGCACATATGCAAATCTAGACATCTACACATGCTGAGCAAAGAGTTAATGGTTCCTTCCTTTATTCCATGGGGGCGGAAACAATGCTGTCTAGTGGAGCAGAAGGCAGTGGAGAAGTAGTGTGTGTGTTTTACGTTATAGTGCTTTAACCACAATTTCTTTTCTCCTCAGAATATGTGGTGGGGTCCATAATCTCAGCACCCTGGAAGTGGAAAGCACAGAAGATTTGTGTCTCACACCACAGTCAGGTGGGAAGTCGCTCCTTCAACTAAAGACGCTGGCTAGTTTGACAGGTGTATTTTACATACAGGAGTTATGATTTTGATGTCGCTCAAATGTAAACAGTTGGCTGTGTGAACATGTTTTGTGCAGTAGCCTATAATGCGCAGCGTTCGCTGCCATGTTTGTTGTTGACAATATTCGCCTCCAAAATGAGTGAATAACTAGCTCCACAATGTATTGAACTGTGTATGCATGAGTGTGTACATTCCTTGTGACGTTTATTATGGTCTGTCAGCCCATAATCAGGACTACATAATGACTCTCCTTCTCTCCTCTCCCTACTCTCTCTCCACTCTTATCTCTCCTTCCTCTCTCTCTCTCTCTCCTTCCTCTGTCTCTCCTTAACTCTCTCTCCCCTCTCTCTCTCCCCTTCCTCTCTACTCTCTCCCCTTCCTCTCTACTCTCTCCCCTTCCTCTCTCTCTCTCCTTAACTCTCTCCCCTTCCTCTCTCTCTCCTTCCCTCCCTCCCTCCTCTCTCTACTCTCTCTCCCCTTCCTCTCTACTCTCTCTCCCCTTCCTCTCTACTCTCTCTCCCCTCTCTCTCTCTCTCCTTCCCTCCCTCCCTCCTTTTCTCTCTCCCAGGTGCAGTGTGTAACCAGGACAGCCAAGAGGGCGGAGCCTCTGGGGAGGAGGAGGTGCAGCAGGGCACCCCTCCGGCTGTGGATGTGCTGGGTGGCGCCCCCCAGGCCGCACAGAATGTGGCCGGGCCATCCCAGCATGCCTTGCAGCCGGTCGCCGCTGCCCTCCTCCCACCATCGGTCAACACAGCCACCGCCACCGTCGCTCCCCAGCCGGAGAGAGACGACACCGAAGCAGCCGGTGAAGAGACGACGCCGTCTTCCTCAGAGACTCACCGAAACGGCAACACTAAGGGCGGCCTGGAAGAAGGGTCCATATTGGATAGGGGTGCTGAGGGCGGATCGCTCCATCACGGAGGATCGGACCCGCTGCCATCGTCGTCACCATCATCATCATCATCATCATCATCTCTACCCTTCCAGGACATTTCTAGTCTCTCTGCGGGGTTACCGTCGAGACCGCCGCCTCACTCAGACGGACTCTCTGATACACAGACAGACGGAACAGCTGAAGGTTTACATTGCAGGTCACAAACTGATAAAGGAAGCAGCCACACAGATAGAGAGGCTATCAGGACTGGGGGGAGTCCTGGTGGCCACGGCCCAGGCGAGGCCCCGCACCGGGGAGTCACTGGAGGACTGGTGGGCGCCAGTGGTGGGGCAGACAAGGGACAGCCGCCTTCTCTCCCAGACAGAGAGACAATGGAATATAAACCAGAGACTGGAACGGGGGAACACCCGGCCAAAAATATCCTCCTCTCTCAACCCCAACCCCAGTTTCAGTCCTGCTCTAGCTCAACAGCCCCCACTGTCCCCCTCAGCTCAAACACAGTCACAGACGCGTTCAGAGACCACACAGAAGCGAGAGGCATGGAACAGCAGTCCCAAACAGCCAAGCTCGCTCAGGCGAATCAGGCCAGCAGCCAGCTACCTCCATCTGATGTCACAGAGGAGGAGCAAACAGGCGTTCGCTCACACTTTGAGCAGCCTCTGCCTCTGTCTCTCCCGGTGCCCGTTTGTGAGGGTAAACAAACTAGCCTCCCCGCGGAGCCTGAAGTCATCAAGCAGAACTCGAGTGATGACTATGGTGGAGAGAGACGGGGAGCTAATGATGTGGAGGAGGGCGCTGAGGCACAGGAGCCTACGAGACCAGCTGAGAGTGAGAGACCAGGAACTGTCACGCTCGAGAGTTCACACACACAGATACAAGTTCCACCAGCCCCACCACCTGAGGTATCCGGGACCCCAGCACCAAGAGAGACCCACTCTGGTCTCCCTGCCTCCTCTGGGAATGGAGGTACTGTCGCTACCGACACAACTGACAGAGAGGAGAGAGAGAACATCACCCGGGAAAGTCCCCAGCGTCACCCAGCAGAGATGGAGATGGAGACCAGCAGGATAGAGGAGACTGAAACAGCCACACCCTCGTCTGACCTTATCGTCCAATCACAAAGCCCTGTTGTACCGGAAAGGCCAACGACCCCTCCTGTCCACCTCTCCGGTGCAGAGCCAGGCTCGGGGCGGACTGAGCTGTCTGTTGTAGAGCCTGAGACGTCTGATCCTGACCAACAACACAGGACTGAAACCCCACTGATCTCTGAGCTCATGGATACAACTGAGGCTCAGGGAGTTGTTATGGTTACAGGGGAGGCTGTTGCCATCGGCGACTCATCAGAGATGCAGGTGAATCAGCGTCTCCTCATAGAGGGGGATGTGAGTGGTGATGCTGCTGCTGCTGCTGTTGTTTATGAACTGAACTCTGAACTTTCTGCCGGAGAACCAAAGTTGTTTAATGATGGGACTGACGTAGAAATAGACTCCACAGAAGCTACGGAGGCGTTTGTGATTTGCGGCTTAGTGGAGGAGTGTGCAACAGAGGTTGTCGGTGGCGATTGTGCAGAGCTGCCCCTCTCCCCCAGCTATGAAGTGAACTTGTTCAATCCGCTTTTACACGCTGAGAATTGTATAGAAGGAGAGGTACAGGACCACACCTTACTGCCTTTTCCCTCTCAAGCAAGTGACTGCAATGATAAAGCGATCATTGCCCAGCAGGACCCTTCTGCAACCGATGTGAGACTTTCAGAAATGGAGGTGTGTTCAAATGACGTTTGCCTCAGTCAGAATGTAGGGCTAGAAAACCCCGCGGTTGAAAGTGCGGGTGAGGTGAAAGACTTTGGTTTAGTTCAAACTGTCCTGGTATCAGATTCAGACACGTCCACTCTGACTGTCGGCCATCTTGGACAGGCAGACACCAGTACAACACAAGATGTGACACCTTGCCTGGAGACCAGAATAACTGTCTCAGACCAGAAAGAGGGGATTATTTCCTCCTCCACTTCTCTGACTGGCGCCCAACCGCTGCCAGTGAAACAGGAAGTGGAGGCAACGGCCAGTACGACGTTGTCGTCGTCTTCTTCTCTTGTTTCCCCAATGGAAGTAGAAACACAGGAGACGGCTGCGGAGTCTACACCCAGTCAACACATGGCGGGGAAGCAGACGGTCACACCTCTAAACACAACACAACCTGAGCCCTGCGTCTCCTTCCACAAAGGGACCAAAGATTCTCCCCCCTGTCCAGCTCTGGCAGGAACCTCAGTGCAGAAGGCCCAGGATGTTAGTCGTACCGTTGAAGTGACAACAACAACAACAACAGAGACCAAACCGGAGGCGTCCTGTTCCACACTCTCCTCTGGCGTTATCGACCCGAAGCTGCTCCTGATAAAACGTGGAGACACGCCCCTCCTCAAACACCCCCCCTCCCTCATGGTGGGTATATCCAGGCAGCCCAACACCCCCACACAGGCCAGTAGCCCCAGCTGTGAGGAAAACATCACCACAACGTCTCTAGAGTGCCTTCCCAAAACTGTCCCAGTCACGGGCCCCACGCATGTGTGCGAGCCTGTGGCTGCTGGCGGTCAGAGAGACCAGACACAGGCCTCAGTCAGTAGAGGACCCACAGCGCCTGTTGTCTCCCAGTTCCGCCCCATTATCAACCCCCCGACCCAGCACCTAATGCCCCCTCCCGCGCAAAGCAAACCTGACAACAAGGCCTTCCCTCAGGTCAAAACTTCCACAGGGAAAGCAGTGTCCCAAAAATCAGAGCCCTCCAACTATGTCGTCACCACGCCTTCCAAGCTCCTCTCTGCCCCTATGTTGCCCCCGGCACCAGGAATTGTGACACACATGGACACCCAGTCTTCCAGTGTTGGAGCTACCACCCCCACCACCACCACCACCACCCCCTCCCCCACCCGAGGTCAGCACTGCAGCCCCAAGGAGGAAAGCAGTGACGGAGAGGCTGACCACGCTGTGCAGGGCACGCCTGGAGGATGCATGTCTGAGCTGGTCACTCCCAGTCCAGCACAGAGCAAGGTATTCCTCCCCTCAAATACTTCGTCCATCCACACACATATCTGGGTATTCCAAGTTGGCAATTATAGTAAAGCAATTACTAAAGCAATTACTAAAGCAGGATGTAATTCGAGCTGCTGGATGAGCATAATTAAGTGTGTTGATTGGTCAGCTAGTGTCCCAATGTGCTCATTATCTATAGTGAGGCCATTGTATGTTGATATGGAATCCAATGGTAAATGACACATTGCGTTCAGCAGAAACAGAAATGTTCTTTAATAAGCACTTTTGGGTCTCCTTTTGCCATGCAGTTTGGGATAATTTTGTGCTTGTGCCAGATTTGACCGAGTTTGCCATATAATTAATAGTCCATAGCCTAGTTAAATGTGGCTTGTTCAGTGATGCTGCAGTATGTAATTTCACAATGTGGCAATTCTATGAAACTCAGTGGAAAGAGAAGGCTACAATGAGAATGTCATCAGTCAATGAGGCTTAGTTTTTGAGCACTCTTCTGGTGCTCAAAGATCAGCATGGAGGCATAATTTCATACAATTGTTCATTTTCTGTTTCCAGTTCTATGGGCATGTTTTTGTTGCTTTTATAGTATTATTTCCCCACAGCTTTCAATATGGTTTCTCCATAATCCGCTGCTATGTTAGTGCCCACACGTCTCTCACGTCACAGGTGTCTCATATCACAGGTGTGAATGAATGCTGTGTTTCTCTCATGTAGTGGTGTTTTTAAGTTGGCCGCATGTTAAGCCATGTGTGCTTTCCAGCATGGACAGGTCATGGGAGACAGAAAGGCACTTTTCTCCAAGGTAAGTGGTTGGGTGTCAGACACTCAGATGGGGTCGCGCAGTCACACTGGCAGCCTGGTCACTGATTGAACCATCCCTCTCGCTGACATTTTCACTTTAGAGGCCAGGTGCAGCTGCACAGTGTGATTGGGTGGCAGAAAATGCCACATTTCACGATATGATTAATCTTTTCGTCTGCAGCGCTGGAAGCTGGGGGAAGACGAATTGTTTTCTCATGGTATAGGGCCTTTGCGCGTAGTCATATCAAGGAGAAATGTTGCGGCTGACTACTTTTACTTGCAGTGTATTCAAAGACAGGCGGTTGGGTTTAAACTCTTAAACTGTTTGCCTGTTGCTCCTGTTTAGACAGTCTTGTTTACCTTCCTGTTGAAAGTTCTTATTTCCTCCACCGTCTGTTTCCAGGTACGCCAGTGGATAGCTGACAGGGTCACGGCGAGTGCGTCTCCCGTCTCCCCCTCTACCTCAGTGTCCCCGTCCCCAGGCCCCTCCTCCTCCAGCGACTGGACCCCCTCTGACAGGGTCTCCCCCTTCAGAAGTCCCTATGGAAAGTTCCTCTCCCCACCCTCTCAGAAGTTCCTGTCACCCCCGTCCCAGAGCCCAAGTGGTTCCTCCCAGTCGGACCAAGCAACTCCTCATCGCCCCCGGGCGGAGAGACACACAGACATGGCAGAGCTGGCAAAACATGTGAGTGGGTGGTGTTCAGACTTGGAGCAATGTCTCTCTGCTCTGTAACCTTTGGTCCTGAATGTCAGCTTGAAAATGTCACACAAAAAAAAAAAAAAAAAAAAAATCACTACTCACACTGGTTACTCACACTCGCTTCTCACGCTTGCCTTTCACGTTCACTCTCACGCTCATTACTCACCTCCCTACTCACTCCTGACACTCACTCCTCACAGCACTCTAGTCCACCGAGTTTGTTTTACCTCAGGATTGTGACTGTCTTTGTTCCTTATTTGTGTCATTTCCCCACAGGAGGCGGAGATCGAGCATCGTACCTCTGCGCTGAGGCGAGAGGGCCACTGGTCCATAAAGCGCCTGACGCGTCTGACTGAGCCGGTCCGACCCAAGGTGCACTGGGACTACCTGTGTGAGGAGATGCAGTGGCTCTCTGCCGACTTCGCCCAGGAGAGACGGTGGAAGAGAGGGGTGGCCAGGAAGGTAAGAGACACACACACACACACACAGCGCACACACACACACACACACATTCTCTCTCTCACACACGCACACGCGTGCACATACTGTCTCAGACACACACCCCTAGATGATTCATTGTTCTTCCTGTCTTGTATCCTGGGCACCTGGCTCATTTCCTCGTTTTGTTTCTCTTCCAACTCTTTGATCCCCTTTTCTATATTTTATAATTTTTATTTGCTGTATCCTTGTGTGACCTCCACACACTCTATGCGTCTCTAACACACTAATTTACTGACACTGACAGGTTTCGGTCTCGCCTAAATATGATGGCTACACTAATCACCATGATAATACGTCCGAGAAGTTGGGAAGGAACTCAAATGGCCGTGTGTGTTTGTTGCAGGTGGTGCGTATGGTGATGCGACACCACGAGGAGCTGAGGCAGAAGGAGGAGAAGGCCAAGAGGGACGAACACTCCAAGATACGACGCGTGGCCTCCTCCATCGCCAAGGAGGTCCGGGCCTTCTGGACCAGTGTGGAGAAGGTAGAGTGGTCCCTCCCGCCCAAATGTGCGAAAGGTCTGGCGGGCCAACGCATCAAACTGGGAGTTCATTAAGCCAATAGAAAGACCGTCCAATATACAAAAAACAGATGGTGTTTATCCATTGATTTTACTTTGCATCAATCATCTCCCACAGCACTTCCACCCCCACCCCTCCGCCACACGTTTCGGATTCGGAGCTACGCCTCGCAGCCGTGTGATTCGCTGAAATCAAATAATAACAAATACTTTACTGATTAAATTCACTCCCACTAATTACTGCGCAGTAGCCTGGGGACGAGGTTAATTTAGCGCTCTCATCCGGATGCGTGTGTATAATGGAGGCAGATATACCTAGTAATCAAGATGTCGTATATTGAGCCGTGTGGAATCTGTAAGCACAAATCTACGCCGGTATCATCACCACAGAATATGTTTATACACGTGGTTGGCCAGGTATTTATGATTTGATTTGTCCTGTCTTATTTTCTCTCTGATTCAACGTACCTCTCTTCGTTCGCAGGTGGTCCAGTACAAGCAGCAGTCTCGTCTGGAGGAGAAGAGGAAGAAGGCTCTGGACCTCCAGCTGGACTTCATCGTAGGCCAGACCGAACGCTACTCGGATCTACTCAGCCAATCCCTGCATGTCGCTCCTGCGGTGAACACTGAGCCCGCCCCCTCACCGCCGAAGAAACCTTCCCAACCTGCCCTAGATGAGGATGGTGAGAAATTAGTTTGTTTGCTTTTTTTTTGGGGACATTTGTTTTTACACTATATACCATTGAGAGAAATAGATTTAGCAAGGGGAGCCTGCTTATTGGTTCCCTGAGAGACTTATAATTTCCTCGGGGAGGTTGTTGTCATAGCCACCGATCTGACTTATCGCTGCTGTGATTGGAGCTTTTTCACACAGAACCACCAAGGCGGATGATTGGTGGAAGGGCAGAGAAAAGAAGTAGAAGTACAAAAGTGCAATCTACTGTTGTTATTGTTGCCATCAAGGTCATTCTGACCTCCTCGGCTGCCTCTGAGGACCGACCTGAACCATACTCTTCTGGCACGGCCATTTTCCTTTCAAGATGTCCTCTCCAGCGCTGTTACAACCTTCTATGGTGGATGCGTAACCAGGCCATCCCAGTACGGCTCAGCTTGATACAGCTGTGGAGAGTGAATTAGGGTTAAGATGCAAGTGGCTCAGGCGTTGCTTTAATAAAAGTAAGGATGTCCTCTGGTGCTCCTCTATTTGGTCTCCATCAGTGGTTGGTTGTCAGGGGTGCCGGCGGTGATGAGGCTGGCTGGGCTGTCACGTCCGTCAGCTTAAACTGCTGCTGCTGCAGCCTGCCACTGCTGGCTCTGGGGTTATTCCATTGGTTCCATTGTGCCAAGAGGATAACTCAATCAAGCATGATTTCTAATTCTATTTGAACCCCAGTCTGGTGTGCATTCGGTACAAGTAAAGGTCATTTCGTGGCATATTTTCTGCCCCCACTGTTGTCTTTTTGTGGGGTGGGATTCTATGACTGTGAGAACGGATATGTTGGATTGTATTTGTGTATGAAGCAGTTATTTTAAAACTCCCCATTTTACCTCACATCATTGCTTTTATAGCGACCTAGTGGTGAATCAGCCACACTCTCAGACCTTGCTACTTTTAAATATCCCATGGGTGTCTCCAGAATTGTGGGGGAAAAAACTGCTTTTAGCTACTGTGCCCCTGAGACATGGAATGATCTTCAGGGTAGACTGAGATTGGAGCACTTATCCCTCACACTTGACTCGCTTTAAGTCCTTGGTTAGGGACCAGCGCACAGCGAGACGTGCTCTTGTTTTGATTCATTAATGTGTGTATTTAGTATTTTTAAAGGGGCAGGGTGTTTTGTAATCTCATTTGTATTGTAAACGAGGCACACCGGCAAAAGAGACCTGGGTCTCAGTGCGTCTCCCTGGACAAATTAAAACACGGATAAATAAAGACCTCCTCTGTTTGTCTCCGTTTACGGTGTTTGTCAGGGATGCCAGTCGCGGTGAGACTGCTTCCTCGGCAGTCTTCTGCCGCGCTCCTCTACCCACTTTACTGATGGATTGTTTGTTCAGAGAACCATGGAGGTAAACAATTACTCCGGTACAAGACCCGCTTACGGCTCAGGGAGAGGAGGAACCTCTGCCCTGGTAGTGCTCTGCTGTTCTGCTGTGTGACAAGACAGGAGCCCCGCCTGTTCTCCTTAGTGTCTGTCAGGCAAGGTTATTGGCTCCAGCTCTAAGGGGTGGACCTGAGTACATGTTGCACTTTGTTATTTGATATGCCAGTCATCAGACACGGCTACGTAGTTTAATGGAATTGAAACTGTCAGTAGTCGCAGTCTTTGAGAATTGTGTGAATGCTGCGGGCGTATTTTAGCCTGGCTCCGGATCTGGAGTGCTTTAGCGAACTCCACTGTCTTTCTCATGCCATACGTGACGACAACAGAGCAGTTGGCTAAAGCACATGCAGATGTGAAGCCAGACATGGCGTATCTGAATCGCCACGTAAGTACAGTTTTCAAGCAGGTGGCCAATAAGGGACCACACTGACTTTCTCTCACCCCTGCTTCTCCGTGCAGACCGAGACTTTGAGCCTCCGAACGAGGAAGAGGATGATGAAGAGACCCTCGACGTCGAGGAACAGCAGGAAGGGAACGACGCGGAGACCCAGAGAAGGGAGATCGAGCTGCTCAAAGAGGAGGGAACTCTACCTCTGGACCAGCTCCTCAGCACCCTCGCACGCCCACCGGTAATACTCACCACAGGCCACATTTAAACGACACCGGGTTCCAACTGCCACCGTAATATTACATCTAAAAAACGTGACGTCCCGTAGATTTTGGTGTTCGGTTGGAGACTGACCGGGTTTGTTTTTCAGGAGTCCGGGTCAGAAGACGAATGCTCTGACGCCTCTTCCTCAACAGTGGAGGAGGAGGATGGAGAGTTCACAGCCAATGAAGAAGATGGTAAGCTTGGCCTTGTGATCTCATTCTGTTGTTGTTTTTTTCCTCATTTGCATGTACTAGGATAGCATTCCATGGATATCCAAATCCTTCAATAGTTCACCTCTCTCTCTCTCTCTCTCTCTCTCTCTCTCTCTCTCTCTCTCTCTCTCTGTCACTCTCTGTCTGTCTCTGTCTGTGTCTCACTCTCTCTTTCTCTGCCCCCCCCCCTAGCTGAGGATGAGGAGGACACCATTGCAGCTCAGGAGGTGGTTGAGGGGGAGGCGGACCACGCTGGAGAGCTGGATGACCTGGCTAAAGAAGGTAGCTACCCGTGCGTGATGAGTCATTTGTGTTAGCACCCCAAGCCAACGCCTAAACCCAGTTAGTCACACACTGTCTTCACCTTGACTTGGCGACTAGGATGCAATGACAGTTGACAGTTTCATCCACACAGATGCTTGATTCCCGTTTGGCTTTAGTGACTGAAATGCTGCTGCTGCTGCGGTTTAATCCACACAAATATTAAATCCCAAGACATATTTCCACTCGCTGCAATGTCATTTTTAGGATGTTCAAAACATGAGCTTCACTGCATCAACTGGTCTCTGGTGTATTCTGTCTATTGCTTCAACATTTATTAAGACCACCCTAACCCCCCCACCCCCCAGGTGACATGACTATGGATGAGCTGTTGGAGAAGTATAAAGGGGCCTACGCCTCAGACTACGAGGAACCTTCGGCCTCCGCCTCTCCCGCTAGCTCTGAGGACTCCGAGAGTTCCGGAGACGAGGAAGAGGAGAGCGAGGAAGAGGAGAGTGACGCGGAAAGCAACTCTTCCTCCTCAGGTACTAGTGATGCTGTCACTGAGGGTTTTCTCAACATCTCAACACAAAATCCGGTCCACGCTGGTCTGCGATCGATTGAAAGCAGCAGCAAGTTTCACAATGTTCTTTGAGAGATGTCACTTTATTGATGTCTACAAACCCAACAAGTTTTAAAGGATTATCATAGTAGGACTTTGAATGTGTGACTCGAGGAGCCCACTTCTCAACCACCTTCCCTCCCCCTGATTCTTTTCTCAGAGTCGCCAGAGGAAAGTGAAGAGGACGGTAGTGAGAATGAAGAAGAGGGCACTGGTGATGAGGACGACGAAGAGGACGACGAGTGTGACGAAGGGATGGAGATTCTGCTGAAGGAGGGAGACCACAGCCCCCCTCTCCCCTCTGGCGGTCCACGACCTAAGAAGGAGATCAGCCACATTGCTGCTACCGCTGAGAGCCTGCAGCCTAAAGGATACACTCTGGCCACCACCAAGGTGTGTGTCCAACACTCACACACAGACATGGACACAGACACAGTTTGTTTTAATTCGAATCCATTTATTAATCTAATATTTTTCCTCTGTGGTAACAGGTGAAGACTCCCATCCCCTTCCTGCTGCACGGTCAGCTGCGTGAGTACCAGCACATCGGCCTGGACTGGCTGGTCACCATGTATGAGAAGAAACTGAACGGCATCCTGGCTGATGAGATGGGCCTGGGGAAGACCATCCAGACCATCGCTCTGCTGGCCCACCTGGCCTGTGAGAAGGGTAAGAGATCACCTCATTCCTTGATTGATTCATTTTCATCTCAATAATAAAATAAAAAAAATCACAAAACGCTACACTAAAGTGACCTTTTTTTTTTTTTTCCCAAAACAGTACACTTGTGATGCACTGCTTATTTATTCATTTGCTTGCTCCCCCTCTGTACTTTGTCCGAAATGAATGATGTTTTCTGTGTGTTCAGGTAACTGGGGCCCCCACCTCATCATTGTTCCCACGAGTGTGATGTTGAACTGGGAGATGGAGCTGAAGCGCTGGTGTCCCGGATTCAAGATCCTCACCTACTATGGCAGTCAAAAGGAGCGGAAACTCAAGAGACAGGTAACAACCAAGAGCCTTGAATAATAGATAAGATGGAAAAGATAGAAGTTTAAATTGATCAAAACCTGCCAAAATCGATCAAAACCTACCTTAATTAAAGTTTTATCTGGATTTCTATACCCTTTGTCCTCTTTGTTCAAGTGGATCAAACGCACTCAGCCTTGCATGTACTGTAGAGGTAATTGAAATGCAGGCTGTTCTAATAACCTCAGGGTTGGATCAAGCCCAATGCTTTTAACCTTTTTGTCCCCCTCTTTCAAAAAAACATCTAAAACATATTTAAGTTAGTGCCAGAACTCTCGGATAACCTGATTAACAGTCACATCTCCTGTTCCCTGTGATCTCAGGGTTGGACCAAGCCCAACGCCTTCCACGTGTGCATCACGTCCTACAAGCTGGTTCTGCAGGACCACCAGGCGTTCAGGAGGAAGACTTGGCGCTACCTCATCCTAGACGAGGCCCAGAACATCAAGAACTTCAAGTCCCAGAGATGGCAGAGCCTGCTCAACTTCAACAGGTACAGAGGGAAGGTGGGGTGGGGTGGGGTGGGTGGAAATCTCACTTTCCTTGTCTGTGATATGTTGTCAATGAACAAAGCCTAATTCTCCTCTTTTGAAAAGTACTACTACTACTCCTAAGTCTGTCATTGCTAACTTTGTGAAGAACCTTTCATACCAACAGATTGCAGCTCATGGGGCTATGCCCAACAGGGGAGGCTGTTGGAGGTATAAGGGTTAGGATTAGGCTCATTGTAAAGCATGGAATGGAATGAGGAAGGCTATCTGACACGATACTATTCCTCATTCCATGCATTACAATGAGCCCATCCTCCCTCCACCAGCCTCCCCTGATGCACACATCACATTAGCACCATGAGAGAAATGTCAATAAAAGAACATTTATGGAACATGACCACTAAATTCTCTCTCCCCTCCCCCCCCCCCTCCCGCTCTCCCTCCCCTGGGTGCAGTCAGAGGCGCCTGCTGCTGACGGGCACCCCTCTCCAGAACAGTTTGATGGAGCTGTGGTCTCTGATGCACTTCCTCATGCCCCACGTCTTCCAGTCCCACCGCGAGTTCAAGGAGTGGTTCTCCAACCCCCTGACGGGCATGATCGAGGGCAGCCAGGAGTACAACGAGGGCCTGGTCAAGAGGCTCCACAAGGTGAGGCGCTCAGACGCTCTGACCGGCAGGGCTGGAAGAGCTCAAAGATGGGGCCTAAAGGGGCTCGGATAGGCCAGAATATTGTGGAGGGCCATGGATCGTTTCTTGTCTATTTTTCAGTAGGAGTGGAAAAAGAACAGGTTTTGAAATTACGGTATTAGCTCAGTTTGTCCGTTTAAGAATACTGAATTTCGTTTTTTTTCCCGTTGCAAAGCATTGTGCTGAACTCTGCCATACTACACCCACACATGCATCGATAGACGTCTCATGTTTCTAGACATTGAATTGTTGTTTCTTTTATTTTACGTCTTTTATTTTATATCTTTCCTCTGTCTGCCAGGTGCTGAGGCCGTTCCTGCTGAGGAGAATCAAGGTGGACGTGGAGAAGCAAATGCCTAAGAAGTACGAACATGTGGTTCACTGCCGCCTGTCCAAACGACAACGCTTCCTCTACGATGACTTCATGGCTCAGGCTTCGTAAGTAACAATGCCCTGTGTGTTGTATTGTTATTGCTTAGAAGACCGGTATGGTTTCCAGTAATGCACAGGTGTTAACCTGTTGAGTTTCCTCATAGCCAGTGTGACTCATCACTATGATGTTATTTAACTGTACTGTTTGACAAAGGTTTGCTACCAGACCTAGATGCCATTGCACAACTACAGTATGATACTATTTTCTCTCAACTGCACCAGAATCCTCTCTGGTCACCTCAATGTTTTTCTGTATTCGTGTCTCTCTTTTCTAGGACCCGGGAGACGCTGGCTAGTGGTCACTTCATGTCCGTGATCAACATCTTGATGCAGCTGCGTAAAGTGTGTAACCACCCCAACCTGTTTGACCCCCGGCCCATCCACTCGCCCTTCATCACCAAGCCCATCGTCTTCCACACGGCTTCGCTGGCACAGGAGGCCCTGGAGATCGCCCCGTTCAAGGTTAGCATCACAGAGCTGGGCAAATGAATAGTCATTGACAATGGTTAACTGTGTGCATGTGTTTGTGAGAGGGAGAGAGAGAACAAGAGAGAGAGAGAGAATCAGTGTGTGGGTTTGCGAGAGAGTGAACGTGTGTGTGTGTGTGTGTGTGTGTGTGTGTGTCTTTGCTTGTGTGCTCTATTGTTCTCTAACTCCTTCTCCCCCCAGCGCTGTGACCTGTCCATGTTTGACCTGGTGGCTCTGGAGGGCCGTGTGACCAGGTACCAGGCGGACGTGTTCCTGCCCCGTAGGAAGGTCACGCATCAGCTGATCCAGGAGGTCATGGAGTCACCTGACCCCCCACCACGCCCCAGACCTGTCCGTATGAAGGTCAACCGGTAAGAAAGAGTAATACATTATCTGTAATACATAATGTAATAATAATGTAATATATAATCTGGACACATTATTTGCTTTTTCTACATAGACTTGGAGTAATAGTTATTACAGATTGACACAAACAGTAGTCATTTTCTAATAAGCTGTAATCATGAATTGGACAATTATGCATGGAACGGTATGGTAAAATCCACATTGATGATGATTGTTGTTAATTGGAAACATGATCAGCATTTTCTCAATGCCTGGATTGTATATGATCAGGCAGTGATTGGTGTGTGTTTTGGTGTGTGTGTTAGGATGTTCCAGCCTTTACCTAAGAACGACAGTCGGACGGTTCTACTGATGAATAACCCCCGACCCACCTGCCCAGTCACCCCCGCTGCTGAAGCCTCACGACCCCCCCTCATTACAGACGTCACCCCCATTTCCACCCCCACACCGCCAGTCCAACAAGGTTAGTCACTACTACCAAGTAGTAACTGAGTTACAATTTGGATGGCCTAGTTCCTGGTTACACACAACATTTTTTTATGGGAGTGTTATATTTCTTTATGGTTCCTATTCAATATTTAAATCCAGAATTTCTTGTGTGGGGACTGTCACTCAGCCAGATTTGTCTCTCCTTAATCTTCCCTTGTTTCCTTGCTTCCTCTCCTCACTCCAGTGATGTGTTCAGTAGCCCCCGGGGCCCCCCCTCGCCCTCCAGTGCACACCAGTCTACAGACGGCCGTCAGGTCCGGCTCCCCCCTGTCTGTCCTGTCTGTGCGCCCCCCCATGGCCCCCTGCACCCCCACTCCCCCGCCAAGCAACATCATGTCCCAGAGGGTGCTGCTCAGCCCGGACATGCAGGCCCGCCTGCCCTGTGAGTAGCTTTCCTGCCCCGGCTCTCAGTCTTTACACACAGGGAAATCTGAGATGTTTGTGTCATGGTGAACATTTACTATGAGGCTAATGATTTACTTCTTTATTGAAGCACTAAAACATTTACATTATGCATGTATTTTTGGATTGTGATTCATTCTCTTTTGTATTAAGTGTTCTGTGTTCTCTCTGGTCCGAATGACTTGAATACATCACAATCACACCTTCACACCCAGTTCTCCTCACCTGACTCACCTGACTGTCCTCTTCTCTCCTCCCTCTCTACCTCAGCTGGGGAGGTGGTTAGCATCGCCCAGCTAGCTTCGCTGGCGGGTCGGCCCGTGTCGTCGTGCCAGGGCAGTAAACCGGTCACCTTCCAGCTGCAGGGGAACAAGCTGACTCTGTCTGGTACCCAGGTCCACCACCAGGTCCCTGTGGCCCAGCCGCGACCTGTACAAGGTCAGTACGGCTCCCAGCGTTAATCACCTATTTAATCACCTGTCCTCTGTCCTCTGTTCCTTTTCTTGTCTTCTGTCCTTCTGAAAAGACGAGCTTTGGTGAAAAAGCAATGTGGTGGCAGCCTACTATGCCTACTGATGTGTGATCACCTTTTCTGTCTTTGGGCCTGTACAGAAACAACCCCTATTCTATCCTCTATCCCTCACTTTCTGTTCGATGGGTGTAAGCAAGATGGTGGAGCTACTACTACCACCACCATATGGCTTATACCTATCTAATCCTTTCCGATCTACACAAGTGTCAAGGGAGAAGGGGCCAAGAAGGGTGTTGTCTTTGGACAGGGGCTACCAATCCTATCTTATGATGCTATATACCGATAGTTATGACGCTATACCGCTATACTGATAGTCTTACTGGTGTGGTTATCTCTGTGCTGTGCAGGTAATGTAATGCACCTAGTGTCCAGCGGGGGGCAGCACCACCTGATCAGCCAGCCTGCCCAGGTGGCAGTGTTCAGCTCAGCCAACACCCACCCTGCCACCACCTCTTCCGTTTCCCCTGGGATTCACACTTACAATGCTGCTCAAGGTACTGCATTGTCCTCCCTGAGACTGTCATGGCCCCGTCCTAAAACAACCCCTAGCCCTCCTACGCCCTAATCTAGACACCTCTGGTAGCACCTTCACCCTGTCCTCTGATAGGCTTGGCACCTTTCTGCTTATGTCTGTCCAATTCTCTTGAGATCTACACAGGTACATTGTGGGTGAGGGCTGGGGGTCCTTTTTAAATGCAGGGTATTATCACTCTGACCTTCCCTGGCTAGTGGTGTCTTTACCCTTTTCAGTCTGTGCAATTGTCGTATTTATCTTCTCCCTCTTTCATTCTCAGTGGCCCCCTCCATGGTCACCGGCTCTGGGATCGTCAAGATCGTGGTGCGCCAAGCAGCAGGCAAGGAGGGGGGGCCTGTGCCCACCCTGGCAGTGGCCCCCTCCCCCCGCATCGCCCCCCTGCCCTCACCCTCCGTACGCCACCACCATGCCAACGCCAACCTCCCCGTGAGACTCTCCCCCCTGCAAACCTCCAATCGACCCCCCGGGCCTGCCGTTGCTCACTACACTGTGGCGCCCCCTCGGATACCCACTGCGCCCCCCCCTCGGACTCCTGTCTCGGCCCCCCCTCGAACCCCTACCTCAGCCCCCGGTTACCCCCAGCCCCCCCGCCCTGTGCTGAGGGTACTACAGGGACCAACACTGAGCACAGAACAGCCAGGTGAGGGGATGAGGAACACAGATGGATGACGATGCTAATTTGATTGATTTGTCTGAAGTGTTCAGTTGTTGAAGTGCCTATTTTGAACGTTACACTATTGGAAGAGACGCTGTCATTCACACAGTCCCTGTTTTCTTGTCTTTTATTGCTTCCCTTTTTCCTCTCACTCCCTTCGTCTCTAGCTCGTGTAAATTCTGCCGCCGCTTCTTCGTCGGTGCGTGAGGACAGTGTTAAGTCGGTCGCTCCAAAGTCGGGGTCCCATGTTGGGGGGTTCATCCACCCGCGACTTCGGGCACAACCTCGCCCACCGCCCCGCTCCCCTTTCTACATGGTACTTCTATTTATTTATTTATTTTATTTTATTTTTGAGTGGGGCAGTCCCACTCTTTTCTATTTTTCTATTTTTATTGGATAGAGATAGTGAAGAGAGACAGGAAAGTAAGGAGGAGGGGGTATTTTAGCAGGGCATGGGCCGGACTCGAACCCATGCCGACATGGGCCGGACTCGAACCCATGCCGACATGGGCATATGTGTGCACTGTAGGCCATGACACGAGAGCCCAGGCCACGCTACATGGTTCTCCTGTTATGAATACTGTGTTCTCATGGATATTCAACAGCACACCTCAGTCAAATACATGATGTCAGATACTTTCAGCTCATACTTAAACAGTGTTTTTGAATTAGTTTTCCTGGTACATTGGAACCAATGGAATACTCCCAAAAGTGCAATATCTAAGCTAAGTCAAGCACACCTAGTATTTAGAAGTATTTGATCAGGGCCTCTTTGTCGGTGCTTTCTTTCAGTCATCAGCCCACTACTTTCCCTAACCTCTCCCATCTCCTCCCTATCAGTCATGGCTCGCCGACAGCCGCAAGCAGCGACTTGACAGCCGATTGGCCCAGATCATCCGAGTCAACGACTTGCACTGCAGCGCCAAGCCCGTGTACGGCCTGGAGGTCCTGGACTTCCTGACGTTCCTTCCTGTTTCCTGCCCCGCCCCGGCACCGGCGACACTGGGGGAGTGGGGTCGGTCGGGTCACGCCTGCTGCCTGAACGCCCAATCACAGAGCAGGACTGACTACTGGACCCAGAGCCACGCCCTGAGAGAGGCTATCAGTACCTCCGAGGACAGGCTGGAGATGCTCCATGACATCACAGAGAGGTACGTAATGGAGGACCGTGTTTGATCCGTTTCATTCTATGGGCTAGTTTCCCCAGGTAGCTACTCAATAATCTGTTGGTGTGATTTTTGAGGTTTTTACTCTATGGGTAGATTCACGAGTAAGTCTTGTGTCAGAATGTGCTTATATAAGGAAAAAGGGTTCTCTGCATTACCTAAAATACTTATCTTGTGTTAAAATGCACTTTCAGTATTTTTGATGATGTTGATCGTGAGGGGACGTGTGTCATGTCTGAGCACTTCTGACAAGGCTCCGTTATGTTCCATCCAGGTTTGCGTTTGTCATCCCTCCAGTGGAGGCCCCCCCCATCTCCATGCACAGCTGCCACCCCCCTCCCTCCCTGAGCCACAAGCAGGCGGTGTTCTCCACGCTGCTGTCCTCCAAGGTCGCCCCGCTCACGCACAACCTCCACCGCATCCAGTGCAACATGAGGACACACTTCCCCGACCTCAGGCTCATCCAGTACGACTGTGGTGAGTCCTACTGCCCCTCCACCAAGGGGGGGGGGGTGCGCTCTGTATGGAAACTGTTTAGATGTAGCTCTGTATTGGCTGCAGTATTTAGAGTGCAAACTCTGATTCTTCTTGTAGCTTGGCTGTGTTTTGAAGGTCTTGACATGAAAAAGCTGTGGTATTCAGCTGTGGTACATGAATGAGGCTTTTTCTTATTTTTTTTGGAAATGTCCTTTTTTTGGCTTTGTCTGCTGTATAACATGCCTTCTGACTCACACAGCCGTTGTGACTCACACAGCCACTGAGTTAAGGGCAAGTGATTTTAAAGGTCAATACAGATTTCTTTGAGATAAACACTGTGTTCTTGTGTGCTTTATCTAGGAAAGCTGCAGATGCTCCACACCTTGCTGCGGAGGCTGAAGACAGGAGGTCACCGTGTCCTCATCTTCACCCAGATGACGCGCATGCTGGACGTGCTGGAGCAGTTCCTCAACTACCACGGCCACATCTACCTCCGGCTGGACGGCAGCACTCGCGTGGAGATGAGACAGGCAAGTGTCCCCAGGGGGCGCTTGGTGGCGTTCCTCACAGAGGAACATCTTTCACTTTCTATTTCATTTTTAACAATGATGACGTTGGCGATCAGTGATAGAGTAACTGTCATTATGAAATACATAGTTTAATTTGCCTTAAATGTTTACAGAGAGGCGACGCCAAGTTCAACATGTGGCGCAGCTCCACTCTTGCGTTCTTTTGGGATCCCTGTGACTGTCGTTGCATTGCAATTCAGCTATTTAGAGTTGGATCAAATCCATTTCAGTTTCTGATGGTTTTCGTATTGTCGTAGTGGAATTTCTCTCCCCGAATTGAACCTGAATTTAATACAGTGATGTGTTCATAATACAGTGATTGCTTACTGTTGGTTACTGCCCATAGGCCACCATTCACCCTTAACTCACCAACTGCCAAACAATTCCGGAACACTCGCCACTTAGAATGCCAAGCGTTTTATGTGGTGTTTACCTAGCAACAACACTTTGATTGGCTACAAAATGAAGCATCATAATTTATGAATTTTTTGGTGAATAAAGTCACCCGTGGCACTGTAGATTGTTAACAATTTGGGCAACTTTATTCACCTGTGACACTTAATAAGTTAATACCCCTCCCTCCCTTCCGCAGTCTCTGATGGATCGCTTCAACGCGGACCGCCGTATCTTCTGCTTCATCCTGTCAACGCGCAGCGGCGGCGTGGGGGTCAACCTGACGGGGGCGGACACGGTCGTGTTCTACGACAGCGACTGGAACCCCACCATGGACGCCCAGGCCCAGGACCGCTGCCACCGGATTGGACAGACCCGAGACGTCCACATCTACAGGTACCCCTACGTCTGCACCACTCTCTCTGTGGAAACTACATCCCTCACCTCTCACACTGAGACCGGTACATTCCCTTGGCCTGGTAGACACATGCATGCCTGCACACACACACACACACACATAAATATACATACCCACCCACCCATACACACACGCTGGAAGATGCTACACTCTCCTACAATGCACCAAGACCAAGAACACCAAGAAAAGGCCCTATATAAAGTCAATCAAAACCATCATTAACATAACATCGGCACTCAGGGTATCGTTTTCCCCCTTCGATTATCATTGATTTTTTTTACACCATGTTGATCATCTGGTGTCATGGTTCATTTTTGCCCTTTGACCCCCCCTGTGTGTATTTTCGACACTGATCATCTGGTGTCGTGGTTCTCTCCTCTCAGGTTGATCTCTGAGCGCACGGTGGAGGAGAACATCCTAAAGAAGGCAAACCAGAAGAGGATGCTTGGAGACATGGCCATCGAAGGAGGCAACTTCACCACTGCTTTCTTCAAAGAGGTAAGTCCTTCCTTCCTTCTTCCTTCCCTCCTTCCTTCCCTTCTTCATTAATTATCTCCTACCCATTATTGAGACCAGCTGCCACACCCTCGTGTAACACCAAAGAAAGGTCCTAGCAATTATGCGTTAAATGGCAATAATGTTTTCTTATTCTGATTTTAACCCATCCACCTTCACTCTCCTTCTCCCAGCAAACCATCCGTGATCTGTTTGAAGTGACGGAGGGGGAGAAGAAGGAGGTGGTAGTGGAGCTGTCTGCTCCTCAGCCGGAGGACGAGGACAATACCAACAAAACAAGCACCACTATACTGGAGCAGGTCAGACACACACACACACACACACACACACTGAAACAAGCTATAACATGAGTATCAATGTTGAATTACTACATTATTGATTTTAAGAATGTCGTGCTAACTGAATAATCTCACCAAGCTGGTTTCCTGGACCCAGTTTAAACCTAGTGCTAGACTCATTTCAGTGCAGAATCTACAACGTGTCCCAGTAAGGCTTACTCTGTGCAGAAGTCTGGCGTGAATAACCATATCCCTCCCTACCAGGCCCTGTGTCGAGCGGAGGATGAAGAGGACATAGTGGCCGCCTCTCAGGCCAAAGCGGAGCAGGTGGCCGAACTGGCAGAGTTCAACGAGAACATCCCCTGGGACGATGGTGCTGAGGGGAGAGACCCAGAGGAGGAGGAGCTTTCCAAGGCGGAGCAGGAAATAGCTGCCCTCGTGGAACAGGTATTTGTGTATATAGCTCTTACATTCTGTGTTTTTATTTATTCTGTCGAATGTAAAGAAGGCTATATTTGAATGGACATAACTCATATCCATACAGTATTAACTCTCTGTGGTATTTTACCATGTAGAACATATCTTGTTAGGGTTACCATAAAAGTCGATATCTCCCTCTGTCTCTCTCTCTCTAAGCTCACTCCTATAGAGCGCTACGCCATGAACTTCTTGGAGGCTTCACTAGAGGACGTGTGTAAAGAGGAGCTGAAGCAAGCTGAGGTAAGATCACCTCTTCTCAATACAGTTCGAAGAGCACTACTTTGCCTTCAAGCATACATCCATTTCTAATCAGTTTGCGTCATTTATAGGCTTTTGCCTTTGACGTTGAGTTAATGAGCTAATTTGACGTTGTCTATTCCCATCTGTGTTTATAGGAGCAAGTGGAGGCTGCGAGGAAGGGCCTGGACCAGGCTAAAGAGGAGGGTCTGAAGCTTCAGGCTTCGTCAGACGATGAAGAGGACCAACTGGCCTCCGAGGAGCCTTCTCAAGCCACTCCGGGACGCCGCACACGCAAACACAAGGAGAAGGGCGCCCCCTCGACCAGGACCAGTGGGAGGCTCAGGGGGGCCACAACCTCGCCCGAGCCAGAGCCGGACTCCCCCACCATCAGCCCCACCCAGCCTCTCCCCCCCAGAGAAGTGCCTGACAGACTCCGCTCTGCTCTGAGAGGAAGGGGGGGGACCAAAGACACTGCTGGAGCGGCTGCATCCACCACCCCGGCTCACACGGAGCACCCCAAGGCCCAGGCCTCCTCGACCAAGCTCCAGGATACGGCCAAAACGACCCCTGCTTCGCCCTCCAGAGACACGACCCTCAGATCCAGGCCAGGGGCTCCACCCCAACGACCCCAGCCCGGCTCAGAGCCTTCCACTGCCACCACCAGTCCCCCAACCAAAGCCCAGACTGTGGGCTCCCCACAAGGGGACACAGACACCAAGCCCCCTAGTAAGGAGAGGGGGGTGTCGGTCACCTCTGAGTCCACGTGTCCTGTGGACCACCAGCTCT
This sequence comes from Argentina silus, assembly GCF_951799395.1. Taxonomy (NCBI): domain Eukaryota; kingdom Metazoa; phylum Chordata; class Actinopteri; order Argentiniformes; family Argentinidae; genus Argentina; species Argentina silus. The sequence continues at coordinate 4,270,297 of NC_139670.1, read as the reverse complement.
ACTCTGCCCAGGCCAGGGACTATGACAGCCGGGACCAGGAAGCCCTGTCTACCCCCTTGGTCTGCCCCCTATCCCGTTCGCCCCGCAAGCGCCAATCCGCAGACGGGGAAGTGCTCCGAGGCCTTCCGGAGGATTCCCCCTCTGCTAAGGTTCTACGGAAGCTTCCGGGCCGTTTGGTGACGGTGGTGGAGGACAAGGAGCCGAGGAAGAGGAGGAGAAGAGGGAGCGGGACGGGAGGATGGGGGTCGTCGGAGGAGACGGACCACACGGCAGGATCGGACGAACCCAGTAGAGACACCATGCCCCAGAGCCCCAGCAAAACCAACCAGGCACTCAAAGAGAAATGTGGGGGGGCCCTCTCAAAATCGCCCTCCTCCACAGCCTCCTCCTCTACCTCTACCTCCACCTCCACCTCCACCTCCACCTCCACCTCTATCCCTCAGGACCAAGAATCCCACCCCCTTGTCAGAACGTATCCCTCTTACTCCCCGCTCCACCACTCTCCTGACATGCCTGTGCTGAGGAACCTGCCGGTGAGGCGGAGGCTGGAGACCGAGTCCCGCATGGCTGCCCAGCTAGGGGAGCAGAACCTGGGCCGAGGGAGAGGAGGGAGCTACCCCAGGAGGTCAGACCCCAAGCCGGGTAAAGACAACTCGGTGTCCACAGACGCCAACGCAACTCCACCGGTGAAACGAAAGAGGGGCCGACCCCCTAAGACACCCCCCAGGTCAGTGGAGACCCCAGTGGCAAAGACGCCTCCCCCCCAGCCGATCTTACCCAGTCCGAACGTGAGCCCCGGTCTTTCCCCTAAACGGAAGAGGGGTCGACCACGCAAGGACTCGACAACCGTACCAGACACTTTGGGTAATGGTGCAGGACAGAACTCAACCGCCACTACCACCACTCTCAGCCGCCTAGCTGGCCCTGTGTTTGACACTGCTGCCCAAAGGCTTGCCTCTGCTGGGGCTAATGTGGGGCCTGGTGCTAGGCCAGCAGGCCGGTCTCCCCCCACTAAGCCCCCCCTCTCACAGGCCTCTAGTGCTGTGAGTACTAGCCAGTCTACCAAAGCTGTGGACTCCACCTCAACATCCAAACCAGACACTAAAACTGAGGTTCCTATGCCAACCACAACTCCCCTACCCACACCTACACCAACCCCAACTACAGTCCCCAAGCCTAGCCTCACTCATGTCCCCACACCAACATCAACTGCAGTCTCCAAGGCAAGTCCAGCTCAAGTTCCTATGCCAGGGCTTACGCAAGTTACCACGTCTAGTCCAGCTGCAGTCTCCACGTCAAGCCCTGCTGCAGTCTCCACGTCAAGCCCTGCTGCAGTCTCCACGTCAAGCCCTGCTGCAGTCTCCACGTCAAGCCCTGCTGCAGTCTCCACGTCAAGCCCAGCTGCAGTCTCCACGTCAAGCCCTGCTGCAGTCTCCACGTCAAGCCCAGCTGCAGTCTCCACGTCAAGCCCAGCTGCAGTCTCCACGTCAAGCCCTGCTGCAGTATCCACCAAAATTCCAATTACAGTTGCAGTCTCACGGCCGGCCCAGGTCTCTACTGTCCCTGCCATAAAACCTCTTACCCCAGTCTCCACGGCGACTGTCACACAGACCCCCACCCCTACCGCCAGCCAAGTCACCTCTCCAACCATCATCCAGACCTCTACTCCCACCCCGTTTCCACCTCTAGCCCAAATCACAACTTCCAAACGCACCCCGGTCTCATCCCCAGCCCCCATCAGACCTCCCACTCAAGTACCCACCCCGGCCCCAGCCCCAGCCCCAACCCAAACTTTGGCATCAGTGGCTGGACTACCCCCTACTGCAGTCACAGTCACAACCGTCAAGCCAACCACTGCTCCAGTCCCGGCTACAACTGTCAGTCCAGTGTCCTCTCCAGCACTTACGGCGACTGCCAGACCAACTCCTGCTACGAGTGTCACTACAGTTGCACCAACCCCTTCTCCGGCCTCTGCTGCAACTGGGGAAATTGCTGCCACAGCCCCTACCACAAGTGTCAAACCAACCGCTACACCAGTTCCTACCAAAACCATCAGGCCAGCTGCTACCCAAGCTGCAGCAACAACGGTCACAACCATCAAACCAACGCCTCCACAGGCCCCTGCTACAGCTGTGAAACCAGCGTCCACGCCAGCCCCTGCAATGGCTGTTACAACAGTCAAGCCAACCCCTATAACAGCCCCGACAGCACCTGCTCCATCTACAACCACTTGTTCCAGAACAACTCCTACACAAGCCCCATCTACAACTGTCATGGCTGACAGACCAAGCCTTCCCCCAGCCATCACCACGTCTGTCACGACGGTCAAGCCAACCCCTACACCTGTTGCTACAGCCACCGTCAAAGCCACCCCCACAACAACCACCGCCACCACCTCTATCTCACCCACCTCTACAGTCCCCACCCCAGCTCCTGTCAGAACCGCCACCACCATTTCATCCACCCCTGCTCTAGCCCCTACCAAACCAATCACAACTTCTACTACCCAAGCTCCCACTACAACAGTCAGAGCACCCCCTGCTAGAACCTACTCGCGTATCGCCACGACAACCCGTACCCCCACTCCAATCCGTACCCCCACACCGGTCCCAACCCCCACCCAGAATCCCTCTGCTACCCCCTCGCAAGCACCCATCTCCACCGACACCACAGTTCCCACAAAGGTATCCCCTGCAGCTCCTATTCCAGGCCCAACACAAGTTGCCACATCTGCCCCCACGTCTGCCCCATCCACTCCCCCCCCTACCCCCACGCTGTCCGCCCTCCCCAGTTCATCACCTGCTGTGGCTGGCCCAGTGAGCCAGGCTGCGGAGGCTTCCGTGGAGGATACTGCCCAGGACAGAGGCATAGAGAGTGTCAAAGACATGGAGGTGGAGACAGAGGAGGCTAAAGCAGACAACAGTAAGACGAAGGAGGCAGAGAAGGAAGGAGGGGAGGAGATCTGTGACTCTCAACCGAAAAAAAGGAGAGTGGAGAGTTCTTCCGAGGTCAAGGACACACCTGCCCCCTCCCTCACAGACACAGAGACCCCAGTGGCTCCTCCTCCAGTGGGAGCTGATGGACAGATGGTGGAAAAGGAAGAGGAGAATGTAGGAGACCAGAGAGTTGTCGCCGGTAAGAAGAGGCCCCTCAGTCGCCAGAGCAGCCAGGAGTCAGTCCGCTCCTCCTCTCCTTCCTCAGTGGGCTCCAACTCCACCCCCATCCGCTCCACTCTCAACAAGAAGACCTCAGAGAAGAGGGTTCCTCCTAAGAGGAGGCGAGGGGAGGTGGTCTCTGAGCAGGAGAAGGGAGAGGGGAACGGGGAGACCGAGACTAATACAACATCTGCCACTCAGAGGAGGCAGTCCAGGTCAAGGGCGTCGTCGTCGTCCTCTGATTCAGACACCTCTGAAACCAGGAAGGAGCGTCGGCTGACCCGATCGGCCCAGCGCAGGCTGGAGAAAGAGGGGGATGGAGAGAGCAACCAGCGGAGGAGGAGAAGGCCCTCCAAGAGCTCTGATTTAACTGTATCCAACAACAACACCACCACGGGAGGGGAGTCGGGCAGCGAGGCGTCGGTGAGGGTCACCAGGAAATCCTCCGGCCCAGAGAGCAAGCCTCAGCCCAACAGTGTCCCCCCCACTCCCCCTCAGCCTCAGCCAGAGGTCCTGGGGAAGAGATGCTCAGCTCTCAACGCTGCAGCCAAGCTCGTAGCCATGCGAGGGAGAGTGGACACCCCCGGCCGAACAAGGGACCTTGGAGCCAAGGCTGCTGGTGGTAGGGGGCAGCACGGGACCTCCCCGGCCTCCTCTGACAAGAACCAGAAGTCAAAAAATAAAAGTGCTCAAGCCTCCCCCCAGACCAACACCAACACCAACTCCACCACCAACAACAACAAAGCCGGTGGTAGTAAACAGTCGACCCCCGAACAGTCAAGCCGCTCAGCGTCCCGCTCCACACGCCAGCGCCCCGGAGCCCTCGTGCCCCCCCTCAAGACCGACAACAAGAGGGGACAACGAAAGAAGCAGCCTGCAGAGGGGAAGGAGGAGGAGGGGGAGGAGGAGGAGGAGGAGGGCGTAGAGGGGGAGACTCGCTCCTCTAGGGGCCACAGTGCCTGTAGCAGCGTGAGCAGTGGCGGCAGCAGGAGCCGGAGCAGCAGCAGTAACAGCAGCCAGTGCACCCACAGCCTCAGCTCCCAGAGCACGGAAGCCAGGGAACCCCGCTCCAGAGCGCCCTCGTCAGGCAGCGAGCGGGGCCGCAGCACCGAGAGGAGCAGGCGCAGCCGGAGAAAGGAGGGAAACGGAGAGGGGAGGGAGAGCAGGAAGAGGAGGTCTCAGCGGCACGAGAGGCTCTCGCAGGAACAGAGCGCCGGTTCAGAGGAGGGAACGCCGGACCGGGTCCTGCGTAGCGTGGCGGCGTTGGCGGCGGCTCAGGCCCGATCGCCGGCAGCCAACACCCGCTCCACACAACAGCGTCACACCAAGACATGATTTGGAGGGAAAAAGAAAGCGAGAGAATAGAGCGGGAGTGAGGGATTCTGAATAGAAAATGGGAGAGGGAGAGGGAGAGGGGAGGGGGAGAGAGAGAGAAGGGGGGGGAGGCTGTAACCTAGGGCTTAGGGAGAGGGGAGAAAACCGCCAAGGTTGCCGCTGCTTTGTCTGCTGCACTCTGACTGAGAGAGAGCAGATCTGAGAGTGCTGTGCTGGTCAGCGGCCCCCCCCTCCCTCTTTGGGCCCTCTCCCCCTACACCATAAGAGCTGATCAACCCCCCCCCCTGCCCCCCCCAGTTCAGCCATCGTCAGCTGGATGAAGGCTCAGGGACGCCAGACAGACAGTGGAAGATACTATGGCACCGTTGTAGTGCCCTTTCAGACGAGAAGTGGCGTTTTCCTAAAGGTGTCAGTTCATACGAACTCTGACAAAACTGCACCAAGGGGACATAGAGACAGACAAAGGTGCGAGTGAGTTATTGTTAGTTCACACTATGTACTGTAATCATTTAAAAAAGACTGGAATACTAAAGAGATGTATGTGTTTAAAGACGGGATTAGATTGTACCCTAGAATACAGAGTTTTACCTCTGCGAGGGTTATCCGTGAGAGATCATCCATGCAACATTCAAAAAGAAGATTTTTGAGTGACAGTTGTATTGTAAGTTGAAGGTTTTAGACAGTTGGATTCTGGAAAAAAAATCGTCAGCTGTTCTGACTATTGTTTGTTATTCTAGTCAGTTGATAAGTTATGGATATTTTATGGTTTCTTCCAGGGTATTAGGAAGAGAGCAGATCTGTAAATGTGATCTTTGCTGCACTATGCTGGAGTTAAGTCTTTGCTTGGGCCTCCCTATGTTGAAATGTTTCTGTCCATCTTGACTCCATCTTGACTTACTTTTCAAAATCCAGCTTGCATTTTTTTCTTTTACACATCCGATGTTGTCCTCGGCATTTGAGTGCGTTGTGGTGTAGTATATTTTGTACATCAAATTTCAATCAAATTACTACTTTGCTCCTGATACCTCACACAAATGCGTCTCGGAAGCTCTAAAATATGTGATGTGATCTTCAAGACAGTAACTTCTTTCGCTCACTGACGATGCAGAAGTGGCAGCAGAACCTTGATTTGCATCTCCACACCTTTCCATAGTCAGTCAGTTATAATGGTCAATATTGTCTTGAGGTGTATACTAAAAATGGTATTGATGAATCAGTGTGAATAGAAAAAAAATGAGTGCCTACTTGGCCAAGTGGGTTGGTATCCCAGATTGCCTTGTAAAGTACCTGAAGTTGGGGTGTGGAACTTGACTGGGTTTGTCATCAGTAGTCCAAAAAAAAGGAACCACGGTCGTTTTTCCTGTAAATTCACAAGGAAAGCACCCCTATGCATCAGTGCTACCAAATTCAAACATTCAAAATGTTTATTTTTGATCTGAATTTCTACTATGGCCATTTCTTCATTGCTCCTCTTTTCTTGTAAGTACTTGGACAAAAACATGTGAATAAAAGAAAACAACTGGTACAGTTCCAGATGACTCTGTAAATTGTCAATTTCCTTTTTTTTTTTTTAAACTTGCATTTGTCAAAGCTATTTTTGGGTAGGGTGGTGTGAGGGAATGGGTGGAATATGGTGATGGTCTTATTTTGTTTTTTTGATTTGTCTTTCATTTGTTACATTCCTTTGTTCCCTTGTAATTCCACATCGTTTTACTTGAAAGAATAAAAGACAAAATGACAGTTGAATAAAAAGACCAAAAATGTATCTTGGTTTGTTGGTATTTTCCTTGTGAAGTTTCATCACGTTTAGAAAATGAACTTGGTGGGAACATCGACCTGGCACAAACATTACACATGAACCAGACCACTCATTTAATTAATTAACTTAATCAATTAAATTAATTCATACATTGCACGTACATCATGATCATCAGTCATGTGAGAGAGATGCTTCTAGAGAACATGTCACTACAAGCCCCGTCCAGAAGCCTCCTACTCCCTCGACACTTCATTAGATATGAAAAGATAAACATCAAGATAGTAGTAACTCCACCAACTCCATCTTCTGGGTGATATTTTCATCATCCTTGTGTCCTCTCTCCTCACCAAAACAGATTTGAAGGACATTTACATTAATGGCATTTAGCAGACGCCTTTATCCAAAGCGACTTACTTAAACAAATGTATTTGTTGTAAGTGAATCATCTATCCATCAGTCATAAGAAAGTCATCAATGCTCAGACCAGGGGCCATAGGCAGTCACAATGGAGAAGATATGAGTGACAGAACCTCATGTCTTCTGCTACAATGTTTTTTTTCTGAGGAAGAGGCAAGATGAGAGAAAGCAAGGATTTGAGGATATGAGCTTCAACCATTGTTTCTGGATCGGAGTAACTGAACACAGCTTTGCTTTCACATCCTAGTAACACAGGACAAATAACCAGTTAGAACTAGGCCATATTTTATTTAAAAAACATTCTACATTAAAACAAATGAGCTGAAAGTTTGATACAAAATTAAACAGCCACATCAATGTACAAAGTTGCAATGTTCTCCCTGCATGCTCTCCTTTATCACCCTGTTTCTTTCACCTAATACCAAAAAAAGCATTAATCTCCTCCGTTACATCCACTTCATATAGACGATCTCTTCAGCACAGATAATTAAGGCTAGGGCAAAAGCACCATGGCTGAGATCTTATAAAAGACAAAAACAAAAAAACAAACATCCTATAACATTTTTGAGGAGTTCTTAAAGCAGGGAAGAGCAAGCAGTGAACCGTTACAACTAGTTTTCCATCCCTTCTTTACAATGTCAGTTGGTGCACTACATCATGATCTCAGATAACCCTATGAGCTGTCCCTTGGTCCCACTTTAAACTATGGATAATTAGTAAAATGCAGAATAAAAGGCGCATAAATACGCTTTACAAATCTTTTATAAACAAGGCCATACTATGTAAAGGGTGATTCAGAAGGTTCTTTGTCACATTTGGTGCTTTGCCAAATGCGGCACAACCCTGTTGCCACCATTTTGAAACCATGAGTCATTTGCTTATGAATGATTTCTGAAGCATCCATGTAGGCCTTAGGAAGGGTTTAAGAAGGCTACATTAAACAAGTCATCCTTCATTTAAAGTGGGACTGAAAGATTAATTGTGTAAGAAAGGCAAGATTGTGACAAGGATTCTATGTGTTCTATGAAACTATTCTTACATAGCAGCTTACACAACAATATCGAAACTATAAATAAATACTGAAGTGAATGGGACAAATTAGGGGGTATTTGGGCCATTCATCGCAGTGCACAGACAACATCACAGGAGGAGTCTGATAGGGATCAATTTCAGAGGGCAATAATTTGATATAAAAGAGCTTCTCTATTTACAAGGGTAACATCGTGGGTGCAGTTTCGGACAATGTTCAAGTTTTTATCAAAAACTGCATTTGTCTTTATCAACTCACCAACAATATCAGTGACATAGAAATTATATTATTCTATATTTGCACTTTAAAACAAGAAGCCCTAAGCTCTAAAAAAGAAATCATAGCTTTGCACATCATAAAATAAAATGAAAATATAATGAGAATCATCTTAAACTACAGGTTTTCCTGAGTATTATAGTATGCACAGCCGCATTTCAGTGTTGTGTTCCAATACTGCATTCTTCCTCGCTTCTTCCTTGTAGACACTAACAGAGGTCCATCAAAGTATATAAGTTGATGTTCTGTGCAGTAACAAGTTGTCCATGTGTCAACACTGGACTTTGTCGTTTTCCTTTAGAAAAGGGGGCCTAGCAAGGGGGGCCAAAAACCCCTTTTGATGAGAGAGTAGGCAGTGGGTGTGTGTGTGTGTGTTTGTGTGTTTGTGTGTGAGGTGTGTGTGTATGTCTGTCTGTCTGCCTGAGGGTGTTAGTTACAAGGTGAGTGATATCAATAAGACAGGCCTTCTCTTATCAACAGGTCCCAGAGCAGGAGAGTGGGCTAGAGGGAGATGATGCTGGAAAGGGAAGAAAATAACAGTTACAGGGAAAATAGACATCGACCCATTGTGCATTCTATCAATATGAAATATGCCTCTTTTGAAAAATTATATTGATATATCAACACGCATGAATGAACTCACATCTCAGAATCTCAGGAGAAGCTGATAGCCAATGAGATGGCTAGAATGAGGAGGAGGATGGCGCAGCACAATGCGATCCACATCTTCTTCTGCAGAGAGAGAGAGAGAGAGAGACAGACAGACAGAGGGACAGAGAGAGAGACAGAGAGAGAGACAGGGACAGAGAGAGAGAGAGAGAGAGAGAGAGAGAGAGAGACAGGGACAGAGAGAGAGAGACAGGGACAGGGACAGGGACAGAGAGACAGAGAAAGTTTCCAAGTCAAAGATTTCTCAGTTTCCTACTTCGGACACACATGAATGGCTCATAACCAAGCCCTACCTTGCGAGCTTTGTTCTGATACGTAGCAGCTTGCGCTGTTTCTGCCACTGCCTTCTCCACATAGTTGGAAGAGTTGACGATGTTGGACTCAATGCGGTTCAACATCTCCCCCTAACCAACATAAAGACAGTTTGCACCAATCAATAAATACAGAAAAAAAGGAAAACAAATATCTACCCGGTAACTGTTGTTCCAATCAGATGATGCGCCAAAGTCTGAACTCGACACTTCGGAGAGGTGTAAGTCCAGGTGTAAGTCCAGGTGTAAGTCCAGGTGTAAGCCCCTATTACTGAGTCAGTCTCTTACCTGGGCCTCCACCTCCATAGCCAGGTACTGGAACATTTCATGCAGGTCTCTGATGCTCTTCTCCAGTTTGACGATCTCATCATGTCGTACCTCAATCTCATTCAGCGCCTGCTTAGTGGCTTTAGCATCATTCAGGATCTGGGAGTGATGGAGACAGACACAGAGAGAGAGAGAGAGAGAGAGAGAGAGAGAGAGAGAGAGAGAGAGAGAGAGAGAGAGAGAGAGAAAGAAAGAGAGAGAGAGAGAGAGGAAGAGGGATAGATAGATCGACAGATAGATAATACAAAAAAAGAGAAGAGAAATGGAGCGAGAGAGATAGAGAGATAGAGAAAGAGCGGGGGGGGCGGTAGGAAGTGATATAGTGAGTTTATTTACATGCATATACTCAGGTCATCACATCCAGCTAAATAAAACAACAACCACACTAGCTAACCTAGAACAGCTGATGTAGTTGCATTGGGTACTTCTAGAGTTCCATATATGGGGTTCTTGTATCACTACAGCAACTACACAGGTTCCTAAGAATAAATGGCACAGGTACTTAAATTAGAATCCACTTACCAACTCCAAACTGTATTCCAGTGTGAGCAAACAAAGGTAACTTGAACAAAACAAATCTGTGATATATATATACTATACCTATCTGGACACATCTCTCTGTACAGGCTACCGGTAACATTTAACTAAAGACAGATTAACTTTTCTATATAGCGTTTAGTCATATAGCTGTCATTCTGATGCATTAGCAAAACACACACAGAGCCTAATACTGAGAATTGCAGAAAAAATATAACTCAAAAATATCTATGAGTCAGGGAAATTTGAGGAACAGGGCAGGTTCTTCTTTGCATTGTTATCAATTGAACTAAAGAAGTCTGGGGGAAGTCTAAAACCAGCCAACAAAGCAGAAACCAAAAGACATGAGTTTCATCTGCCGGCATGTGGTTTTCATATCCTTTGTGAATCCATTGTGGTTGATTACTTATTAGTCCGTCTGTATGCCAGGACATACTCACATTCTGTGTGAAAACATCAGTCTGTCCACTTTCAAGCATTGTGTCCAACTCCTCGTCTGTTACATTGTTGCCAGCTGGAGGGACATACAGTAGTAACCTCATCAGTAGGTGCTTTCGTAGGACAATTACCTTAAATGAACTTCCACAGTGCACTTCAGCATTCAAAAGACTTTAAATTCCTAGATGTTGAAATCACCAAATAGGTTCCTCTTTCAGATTACAGGCAACACACTTAAAGCTACACCTTCTTCCCTTACTGGACAGTGGTGTCTTGATTAGAAGACTACAGCTACCACAGTCTATATAAACTATAGGCTAATTGATCCCGGTTGATCCAAAGTTGACGTTCAGACGTACTGATTTTGAGCTGCCTCTTTATCCGCTCCACGTTGCGGGTTCTGTACTGAGCCTGGATGGTGTTACAGTGGCCCATCAACTCCACAAACTCCCGGGACAAGACACCATGCTGAAGACAGAGAGATAGAGGAGGGAGAGGGATAGGAAGGAGAGAAAAATAAATAAAAAAAGATGAATCAAAGGCAGACTATATATCAGAAAGGTATGGAGGAAAAGTGAGACTGATTATTTGTCTGTGAGTAAAGCTCCACCTGTGTTCTCTGCATCCTCATGGTTATGGGGACGTACTTCCCATCATCCTCTCCTTTCTTGGGTTCAATGGCTGAAAAAAAATTAAAATAAAAAAATTAAAATAAATTTAAAAAAAAGTTGTCTTTGAAAATTCTGTAAATAGGCTCAGCTCTACAGAGTCATCTTCTTATCTTCAGACCCTGAACTCCATCTCAACTGAGACTACTCACCCTTCAGCCTCTTCTGTATCTGGGATGCCATTGTTTTGATCTCGTCTCTGAGGGTCTGGAGCTCTCGTTTCATCCCTGAACCAGGAAAAAGATTAAAACACAGGATTGTTTTCGCCCGACATGACTAAATCCCCTAACAGGCGGAATGCATGTGTATGTGGAATTCGGATTCCTGACAGTATTCTGGTGTAACAGCATTATGACAGACAAAGAGCAAAAATGCCCTTCGCAAACATCATCCCATCTCATTTTCATGTAAGCATATCACATATCATACTATTTGTCCCACGCCAAAGTGGTGTTTACGAGAGCGTTATTACCACTACTGTGCAAGTGTTGAGCTCATGGAAATAGAATTCATGGAATGTTTGAATAGGAATGTCCCTTCTATGCGTTCTGGTTCTATGGTTGAGCTACTAACCGTCCTCAGGCAGTGCCACGCCCAGCACAGTCTTCTGTTTGTTCTCAAGGTCAGACACCATCTTTTTGAGCGTCTCCAGACCCTCTCGGATCTCTTGCACCTGATGAGAGGGGGGTAAAAAAAAGAAGGATGAATAGAGAAACTAGGCTGTTTAATTAGTGAGTTGATACAGTGCTGGAGGCGGGAGACCATTACCAAGAGACGGTAACCATTACCTTCTGCATTCTATTGCATTAGCCATTGCATTTTTCTTTGAATAATAGATTCAAGATTCTTTATTTGTCACGTGCATACAAGTATACAGTGAAATGCAAAAGTGACAGTGCCACAGAGTAGTGCAACAATAAGTTTTAAAATAGAATAAAATAAAACAAAATAGAAGTAATAAAAAATATAAACAGTATGAACAGTATGAACAGTATAAACAGTATAAGCAGTATAAACAGCGGTGAAGCAATGTACGCAATGGAATGGAATGGATTCATCAATTCAGAGGTAGTTGTCAGTTCCCTAAAGTTAAAATCTAAGCTATTCAAAACCCACCACCCATTAGAGTCTTCAGGTAATGTCAAGTTATTCTCTGCAACTCTGTAAGATAAAGATAAATGATACAGACAGATATAACAGCATAGAAGATATAACAGTTACTGGTTTTCACTGGAAAATATGTCAGTTGATATAACATGCCAGATTAAATCTCTGCAGCACAGGACTTTGAGTGGTCTGGGAGGATGTTGACAGACAACAACCCGTTCTGATGCTTTGCACACACCAGCTCTAGAGTAGGCTACTACTTCTGCAAATCAAAACATCTACAGTATTAATAATGTTTTTCTGGAATTCATCATTTATCTTTATCATACAGAGTATCACTTGACATTACCTGAAGACTCTAATGGGTGGTGGGTTTTGAATAGCTTAGATTTTAACTTTAGGGGACTGACAACCAACTCTGAATTGATGAATAACCCCTAAATCAATGAATGGAACCTCACCTTCTTGAAAAACATCTCATTCTCCTTCTCCTCCTTCACCGAAGAGGTCCCCGGCTTGATCATGAGTGCCCTGCCTTCCTCATCCTCATCCGAGACCTCTGCAGCCTGGTTTCAGAGAGAGAGAGAGACAGAGAGAAGGGGGGGGGGGTACACAATCATTACTTTACACATTCTTATCATGACATACAGAATTCAACTTCACATGCACGTAACTTGTCTGTCAACCAAGACCGGCGGTGGCTATGGGCAGGGGTGGGCCCACCCAAACGTGCGTCTTGCCCACCCAATCAAAGGTCATGTTTTTTTTTGTTCAGCCAATGGAAAAATAGCACAGAAAACCTGTCCAGTGTGTGTAGACACCTGCAGGAGTATAATGAAGGATATAGGACATGGATGAATTTGTCAAGGGAAACAGGAGACTGATGTTGTAGATAGATAGATAGATAGATAAAAAGAAATAAAGAAATGGATATAGGACTAATATACTGTACATATACGTTCGGACTACTCGTCCGCTTCTCTAACCTCAGGGTCCGCTTCTCTAACCTCTGGGTCCGCTTCTCTAACCTGCTGTCAGCGATCCCCTGGCCTATCCGCTCGGGTGTGTAACAAGTTTAGAATCTGAGCTGACTAGGCAGTTATGAAGTTAAAGTTAACAGGTAGCTTCCAATGTAGTACTGAATACAAACACAGTGCAATTGGGCATGTGGGTCCTGCACAGGAAAGAATATCACGCATAAAGTGAGTAAAAGTTATCAAGTCAAGCTAGCGAGCTAACTTTAGCTAGCTCGCTAGCTACTTCTATTTCCACTTACATTGCCCAATTCCTTGGTTCGGTCCCGCATTTCTTCTCAGTCCAAATTCCGTGTAGATACGAAGGTACTACTAGTACTACGACTCACAATGTCAATGTGATGTAAACTTCGCTCACATGGGCAGTAAAACGCACAAACTTTCGTTTTGTGTCATTCAACAAGTAAACTGTTCCACTTCTTCTATGGTCGGAATGAAAGAGGAATACACACACCCTAAAGGAAACACATTCACGCCACCTACAGTGTTGGAAAAGCCAACGCAGACGCGCTATGTCAATGCTACTACAGGTCAATTATGATTATCTACTCTGTGTACACATTCAACCCGGCCTCCGAACCTTTCTCTTGTTCTCTCTCAGACCACCTTTCAGTAATCTTAAATCTATACTCGGTGATGGGAAGGTGAGAGTAATGTGAATCGGAGCTATTTATTTTTGCCAGTGATGTGACATTGCGATAGATTGTTGTAAATCCAAATCTCCCCGGTTATAGTCTTTGGGACAAGTGTATTGAGTTGATATTTAGGTGTTTTGTATTTTTGCTCCCAATTAAATGGAACAATAAAAGCCATTCCATTCACTATTGTGAAATTGTCACAGTTTCAGGACTTTCATAGCCACAAGATGATGCTGTTTGCCTTTCAAAACAACAAAATCACAATCTTTCACACTGAGTTCCATTCTATCTAGTGATTTTAGTTAATCATCGTATATTTTACTGCAAGGGCAAGACTGAAGTTTGGATAAACCTGAAGGGTGAACTGTGGTGTTTAGGAGACTATTGTGAAATAAATTAAATTAAATTAAAACATATGATAATTATATTTCCGACAGAAATATCATTATGTCATTATGTCAAAATGTCATTGCATTTTAAATCTGAATCTTTATTTCAGTATCAAAGACTGTATTGGTGAACCCATTCATAACACGGCTGAACCTTAGAATTTTACTATCGGTAGGTGAAACTACGTTTCCCATACTGCACTAGTGAGCAGCGTCGTCGTGTCGTGAGCTGTCACTCTGCCTGCCCGTGGAGAAAATGGTCCAGCATCTCTGAGCAGAGGACTGGGTGACAGGGGACCATAACATGCTTTGAAATTAGTCCACTTATTTGTCTTTATTTGCGATGCGTTCTCTATAGCAATGGAAAACATTTATTGTTAATGGGTGGACACTCTCGGTAATCTCATCGGAGATCTGACTGTATGTCAATGAGATATGTGGAGTAGCTCTATACATCGGTGATAACGCAGAAAAATCGGCTACAAGATGAAGAAGCAATTCAATCGAATGCGACAGCTTGCTAACCAAACAGTGGGCAGGTAAGGGCACATTTATAAGAGATTTATTCAGGTCAGAAATCTTGGAGGGACTTAGAAAAAGCGCAATGGACAGCCATTGAACCGGCTGTTCTCGATCGAAAATAATTTAATCTTGTGTGAAGTTACATTTTCAGTACCTGTAATGTCCTCACATTTGAGAAATACGTTATTCGTATCGGTTTCTACGTTCATTATTGTGACCTTATTGGTGTAAAGGTGGTCGCGCAGCTGACCATTCCACGGACGCGCGTCGCGCGCACAGTCGAGGTGGGTGCGAATGTGACGCGACGGGAATGCGAGGCAGGGTACTAGCAGGGTACTACCACACCGATGCTGGACACTTGGGCACTGCGAAAGTGATGGCAATGTCAAATCCAGCGTCTTTGGTTCACACTGTTACTGTTATCGAATGAATGGCTTTTACACTAGAGATATTTAAGCAATTAAATTGTCACTGGTGTATTTCAACTTTACTAGGTCTTTACAGAGAGAGAGAGAGAGAGAGAGAGAGAGAGAGAGAGAGAGAAAGAGAGAGAGAGAGACAGAGAGAGAGAGAGAGAGAGAGAGAGAGCCTGAGTAATAATCCATATACATTTAAGGGTAGACCTATTTTGCACCATGGGGAGAAGATAAACTTGCATGGCATCCCAGACCCCTGGGCAAAAACATGAGGCCCACTTTGAGTGCCAAAGAGTTACAGCAGAACACAGGTTGCATTCCTGTTTTGAGTGGTTTACATTTTGTTGATGAGAGCGAAAATGTGCCCCCACTATTCAGTTGAGTAGTAAACTGAAACCTAATAGAGATTTGAGTCTCAGTTACCACGGCAACAGCCGAGCCAAAAGCAGTGGTGGTTTGGATGTCAATGGGGGTAGTGGTGGTATTTAGAGAGAGGCCTTGCATAAACCCTGCGGCCAAATTGGATTGTGACAGGGATACAGTGAGAGAACCGAGGGCTGGAGAGCTGAGATTATGTCTCCATTCTCTCAGGAGTCAGGTGTTCAGTTATTGTATTCCCTTCTGTATTTGTCAACCACACCCATGAGCCCATAACTAAGAGTCAATGTCATGTCAACATTGTGCCTTTTATTGTCTGGAAGAAGGGGGTTTTCCTTTTCTCAGTCTCTTCTGACTGTTGCATCACGCACGCAGAACAGAATCAATGTTGTGTTTGTTTAAAGCTCACTCGTCATTTGTCAGCAACACTGGCAAACAGGACCTGCCAGATCAAACACAAAGAGGGTGATTAATCCATACGCTGTAATGCTGCAACCAGATGAACTAGTTTCAACTCCCAGGGTTTTTGTGTTCTGTGTTGTTTTTGTGTAACAACTGCAATAATACAACTCTGTGGTGTTGTAAGTATGCTATAACCAGGTTTGTTCATGTTTGTTGCCTGAGAATGCTAACTGATGTTTTCTACAGACTGCAACGCCCGTTAGCTGATGGCTCTCTCTCTCACTCTCAGAGAGTCAGTCAAACAGACACTCTGATACAGATAGTGATCAATGCAAAAGGTATTAACTCTCTACTGAGTGGACTTGGCTGAAGTAATGGGAGACCCAGCTGAAGGCCTTTTAGTGCTCAGTTAGAACTGATTACTGGAACTCAGAGGGAGTTTTGGATGATATACTCCAACAACTGTATCAGTATGGAGAGAGAGAGAGAGAGAGAGAGAGAGAGAGAGAGAGAGAGAGAGAGAGAGAGAGAGAGAGAGAGAGAGAGAGAGAGAGAGAGAGAGAGAGAGAGAGAGAAATGTGTGTGCGTGCGTGCGTGCGTGTGTGTGTGTGTGCGTTACAAGTAGAAGTGGTGTTACTATTACTATCTCATTCAGTCTTTGTATAAGAGTCTAGATATGCATGTACCTCTGCCCTGCAGGTGCAACCAGGTGTGTGTGTGTTTATATCCCTGCTCTCTGGTGTCAGCATCAACATGTTGTCCAAGACAGCTGTATGTACAGTGTGTGTGTGTGTGTATGTGTGTGTGTGTGTGTGTGTGTGTGTGCGTGCGTGCGTGCATTCGTGCGTGCGTGCGTGCGTGCGTGCGTGCGTGTGTGTGTGTGAGCCATCATGCGCAAGTGCGCCCGTGCCCCCATGCCCCCATGCATGTATGTGTGTGTGTGTGTGTGTGCGTGTGTGCGTGTGTGTTCACGCATGTGAGTTTCCTTGTCTACCCTGAGAGCTGAAGCAGCAGTGGTCCACTGAGGCGTAACACCTCGGTAATGAGTTATAACCTGTATCCTAGGAGACGGAACAGCAGGGGCAATTAGTCATATTTAGAAGGTAGAGGCTTCAGCAAGACTCCTCCTGACTGCTGTGCCGTCCATGTCAATGGGTATGTGCCTGTTCTCTGTGACCTTGGACATGCTGCCCTACCTGGCTTAGCGTACACTGAGTCTCCCTCAGTGGGAATAAAGACAAACCAAGGTAATTCTCATTCATGTCTTAATTCATGTCATCTGTTATTTAGCTTGCTTAGCAAGATTAAAAACAAACAAAAAAACCCCAAAAAGATGACGTTCATATTTAGTGTTTCAACCCTGTCAACCACATCCCATCACACCCTGGTCCTTCCCTGTTAATCTGGTGTTATACTGCTAACCATGACAGTGTGAAGACGTGTGACTGTGGTGAGGGAGATATGACAGGAAGGGGACTGGCTGGACTAATCCGTTTCCACTGGATGACTACAGTACTTTTTTTTTATTTTTTTATTTGTCTTATTTTTAGCCTTCTTCTCATTCACATTTTTGTGTTGACTGTGCTGTCTGTTAGGGGGCCAGGTCATGAATGTGGGACATTGTTTATGTTCATCAGGACGGGAAGGGGTGGCAAAAGCTGGATGTACCGTGGCTCTTTAAGAAAGGATGTTTTCTCCTTGAAAACAGAAGATAAAAAAAAAAAAAAAGAAAAGAAAGAAGAGATTTGTGTTTCGGTCATTCTGCTGGGTCAGCGAAGGAAGCAGAGGAATGTTGGAGCTGATAGAAAAGAAAAGAGAAGGAAATATGTTTTCCATGGATGTCAGAGAAAGAGAATGGGTTTCTAATCCCCAATAACAGTCTGGGAAATTGTTTCTCTCTGTCACTCGATGGAGTGTGTGTGTGTGTGTGTGTGTGTGTGTGTGTGTGTGTGTGTGTGTGTGTGTGTGTGTGTGTGTGTGTGTGTGTGTGTGTGTGTGTGTGTGTTGTATAGGCCATAAGGCCTCAAGGGCATTATTTCTTGCATTCCATTGCTGGCCCAAACATTATAGACTGTCATTCTGTTAGTCCATAGTGATTGAAGAGAGTGCTGTAAATTGCATGTTTTTCTCATTGGAAAAATGCTGGGACGCCATTAATGTCTTCATTATTTAGGATATCCATCTCTCTTTTTATTGTTTTCCCTGTCGGAGGCTGAGTGATGCACAGCCATGTAGGCACTGGGAACCACAGATTGATAAATGAGTGGGTAAGTTAATGGCGAAATGCCTGTGACTTGGGACAGTGTGTATGGTTTGTCCCTGGACCTGTGTCATGCTGAGCATAGCTGTCCCCTGGTACCCATAGTCTTGTGTGACTATAGGTGACATATACATACCAAGTGGAAGGTTTTGCCTCTAAACATTCCGCATGGAATCCCTGTGATGTCTGCAGTTCCATCCGTAGACGTCATTGGTTCCATCCCATGGGAGAGAGAGAGTTCCAGAGTTCTATCTCAACCAGCTGTACACATAATGACATCATACACACATTCACAATCTACTTCACTCGTATCTCGGAGGCTGCTAAGCTAGAGGCGACCCAACGAAACACATTGGGTGTGGTTCATCACAGGAGTCTAACTTTCCCCCAACAATGATTCAGCGTTTCCCCAATGCTGATCCAACATCGGTGTGTGGTGCGTGTCTATGTCTGTCCTCCAGGGTATCGAGTTCCCTAGGGATGCTAAATCCAGTCTGGAATCACCCGTAGCGTCTGACCCCCACATACCGCTATACAGTATGCTACAGAACATTAAACCTCATGGTCAATGTGTTTTCTTTAGCTCCCTGGACCCCCCACCCCCCACCCCCCACCAGAATGTATGACTTGATCGTCCTTTACTTCATTGAACCTCATCAGTATTCACAACTCACGAGGGCCTCGGACGCTAAATACTGTAGTAATACAATGTGAACATGTAAATCTTCCGATAGACTGTACTGTAGGCTAGTCAGTGGTAAAATGCTATGCTATGCTACAGGGGGCTCAGTGCTGGAAGTCTAGGCTACAGCTGTGGCACAGCCAATAGGATCTGACACGGATGACATTACCTTTCTAGTGTGAAGTGTTGTTGCACCTCACTGGCCTGTGGAGAGGTGTTCATGCACAGGGGGTGAGAACACCCATCATCATCATCACCATCACCACTATCACCACCTTCACACTCTCTCCTGTGTGTGTGTGCCTGTGTGTGTGTGTGGGTGTGTGTGTGTGTGTGTGTGTGTGTGTGTGTGTGTGTGCGAGTGTGTGTGGGTGTGTGTGTGTGTGGGTGTGTGTGTGTGGGTGTGTGTGTGTGTGTGTGTGTGTGTGTGTGTGTGTGTGTTAAGGCTCGTCTTCCTCGTTAATCATGGCAATAGTGTGGTAATGATAGATTCCTGCAAGCAATTAGAGCCTGGCCCTATCTGTGGGCACCACTGTAATTAGGAGAAAATGAAAGGCACTAGGAGTTTGCCAGAGGGGCCTGGTGAACAACACACACACACACACACACACACACACACACACACACACACACACACACACATACACACAAACACACACACACACACACACACACACACACACACACACACACACACACACACACACACACTTCCCACTCACACTCTCAATCTCTCTGATCACACTTTCCATCTTCCCTCCCCTCCATCGCTCTTGATTCTCCTCTACCTGCTCTACCCATCCATTTACCTCTCCACCTCTATCCCTGTGTGGTTCCTTATTGCCTTCCTGAAAACAGGCCACAATCCTTCACAACAGGAAGAGCAGAGCTGTTACACTCGTGCTGTGAAAGTGACAGAAATAGAGGAGATGAAAATGGGGGGATGGTGTTACAGTTCTACCTCTCCAGACGTGGCGATTGGGTGGAGAAAATGTCCCTCTCTCACAGAGACTAAAGCAGGGACATGCCTGGGGAGGGGGCGGGGGGGGGGGGGGACCTGCTTCTCTGCCCTGCCACTCACAAAGTGGCCTCCTGGATGGTGTTTTTCTTTCCACATCGCATCACATGGCATCAGATTGAATGACTAGTGGTCCATATCGAGATCCTGTAACACTGCAGAAGCATTAGCAGGATTTTCAACAGTTGAACAAAACAATAACAAACAATACAGCATTAGGATGATTTTAGAGAGAGCCAAGAAAGATGGTGTGCATCACGTCTCTGTGTGTGTGTGTGTGTGTTCTTTTGGGACACCATCGGGTCTGTGAGAGAGTGTGTGTGTGTGTGTGTGTATGCGTGCGTGCGTGCGTGCGTCCATGTGTTTGTGCTTTGAGTCAGTCAGTCAGAGAAGCTGGGCTCCAACAGAGCGTTGCTGCAGTCATTGAAGTGTAAGGATGGGAGACACTGCTGTGGATCGAGACAGAGTCCCTCAGGACCGCACAGACGCCACACCCCAGTGTTCACAGCTCCACTGACGATGAAGATGACAGCATCTCCTAGGCCAGGGTGAGGGAGGAGGCTGCTGGATGAGGCTGCATGAGAACAGTCTGGAACAGTCTGTTTCTAGCTCTTTGGCCCTCTCTTTTACACACAGTGACAGACAGGAATTTAGGAATTTAAGCCTAGAAAAGGACGCGCTTAGCCCATTGGTTTTAGCTCCGGCTTTGATTCTGTGTCACGTCTCGTGTGGAAGTGAGAGAGGTTGTCACAGCGCCTCGGCTTCTCTCATCAAAGGGAAATGTATCATAGGGAGGGTGAGGAGGGGGAGAGGGTGGGAGGGTGAGGAGGGGGGTGAAGGGAGGGAGGAGAGTATGGTAAGAGAGGGAGAAGGGAGGAGAGGAGAGTATGGGATGGGAGAGAGAAGGGAGGACAGGAGGGAAGGGAGAAGGGACGAGAAGAGAGGAGGGA
>NC_139670.1:4239579-4244579 GCF_951799395.1 Argentina silus | reverse complement strand
GTCAGTTGGCCTCTCTCCAAAAAAAAGGTTCAAAGTTAGTCTGCGTGTTGCCACAGCCCCCCCACACACAACACAGGAGAGCCAGCCCCTCAGATGGAGATGTCTCATACCACGTAAAGATGTCAATGTCGATAACGTACTCTGTCTCACTAATGAGACAGCTCACACCAGGGGTACTGTTAGCCCCCGATACACGGTTCCTTTCAAACAGGAAAAATGATCTCTATTTCTGCTCAGCACTTTTATGAGCAGCGGGGTCTTGGTGGGATCTTGGAGGCAACTTGGTGTGTGTGTGTGTGTGTGTGTGTGTGTGTGTGTGTGTGTGTGTGTGTGTGTGTGTGTGCGTGTGTCTGTGTGTGTCTGTGTGTGAAGGATGCTGGGGGGAGATAGCCTCCGACTGTGAGGGGAACTCAGATCAGATGAAGATGTTTTTCTTCTGGAGGGGAGATCATCGCTCCCTGTTTTCAATCCTTCAGAACCTCACCATGTGAATGACAGGGGTCATGAACCCCAAGGAGAGGAACGATCAGGACGCAGAATACCCTGGGGTGAAGTTATCCCTGTAGCCACAGATCTAGGATCAGCTTGCCCTGATCATAAACCTAATCATTAAAATCCTAACCTTAGCCATTCAAGGCGAAAGATCAAAACTGACCCAAGATCAGTGTTTCAGGGCAATATCCTACCCCATTAAGGAAGAATGAGACCCAGGCCAAGATGAGACCCAGGCCAAGATCCTTAAAGGTTTACAACAAGGCCAGGCCTTGGTAGAGGAGAAGCAAAGGAACGGAATCCTGCTGTGTGTCTATAAAGAGAGTCCATAAAATGACCCACTTCTTGAGGTGCTGCACAGCTCCTTCACACACACACAAGCACACACACACAGACACACACACACACACACGCACGTGCACACACACACACACACACACACACACACAAACACACACACACACACACACACACACACACACACACACACACACACACACACACACACACTCATACTCCCACTTCCTCTCATTCAGGAATGACAAATATCTCACAGTAGGATGTGGGCAGGTCTCTTTCACGGGTTCCCTGCTGCATTCACTGCCTATACTGTCCTGTATCGTGGAACCGCTCAATAAACGTGGTGCAGACTTCTTCTTTTCCCATGTTTGTTGCATGGCAACTAGATTTAACAGCACGTCATGCGCTGATGATTGATTTTGGGTTGAATTAGTAATTGTTCCCTTTCAAATAGTTGTGGTGACTAACTCCATGCAGCTTCCTTGATCTCTGCCATGATAAATCATTGATCTCTGTGTCGCTGCTCTGATATTGATACAGGCAGTTTGTTCTGCTGTGGCCACCATACTTCAATGGCAGTCAAGCTCTTTATGGGGCTCCATACTACACTTAGGCGGCCTACTGTAAGTATGACAGGGGTTGTTATGGTGATTTAGTGTCGTCTCCAGGACCATAACTCAACCCAGGTTAACAGGTCTTCTTACTGTACGTGTCACCTGCTTCAATCACCATGGATATAGGAGTGTATATGACCCAAAGGTCATTGGCTATAAAAATCAAATGGGGGGGGTGATGGCTGAAAGCTTTCTATTTCACGTTTTTTACGAGGGAGCCCTGTATACACAATTTACAACAATTACAAAAATACAATTTATAAAACACAATCAGGAAAAACTATAACATTTTTCAACAAAGATGTCCTCGATATATGGAAGTGTGGTGGCATACTGTGCATTTTCATACAGTTTCCCTGTGTGTCACATCTGAGAGCACGTCATACTCAACCTCAGTCTGGGGTGTGGTTCACTGAGTATTGAAGGATTGTCCTCTGCATACAGTATGTATTTGGTTGATGTCAGCAGTGCCGCTTGAGCTATTTTGAGCTGTTTTGACCTGTCAACCACAAACCTGCCTCGCTTGTTGAGTAAACTTTACTGTCTTTCAATGGTAATCTCCACTCTATCCATCCATTGTCATCTTTTATATTTTGAGGATAGGAGCTGTCTCAGGGCGTTGCAGTATTGTGTGTGTGTGTGTGTGTGTGTGTGTTTGTGTGTGTGTGTGTGTGTGTGTGTGTGTGTGTGTGTGTGTGTGTGCGTGCGTGTGTGTGTTACTTGCAGCTATTCTGGCATACTTAACAAAGCTTTGGCCTAGTTTGCTGGCCAGCTAAGTGGGTTTCTCTGTTTTGCTAACCTGATTTCTCACATCTGTCTACTTTGTATCTGTCTCCCCAACCCTGTTTTCCCTCAACTTGTCTTCACTCGGGCTCTGAGGCTCTAAGATGACCCACTATTAATCCTGTGACAGGAGAGGAGAGGAGGGGAGGGAAGGGGAGAGGAGAGGAGAGGAGGGGAGGGAAGGGGAGAGGAGAAGAGGGGAGGGAAGGGGAGAGGAGAGGAGAGGAGGGGAGGGAAGGGGAGAGGAGAGGAGAAGAGGGGAGGGAAGGGGAGAGGAGAGGAGAGGAGGGGAGGGAAGGGGAGAGGAGAGGAGAAGAGGGGAGGGAAGGGGAGAGGAGAGGAGAGGATTGTAGACACCAGTTGTCTCTACTGAATAAATGAAATCAGGTTCAAGTTCATAATGTCAATGAATCACGCTCATAAATCTCAACGGCAGATAAAAATAAAAGGCACAGTCCCAAAAATACCAGCACTCTTTTTTTGAGATTGAAATGAAGTGTTTCTCCTGCCTATGTCTGGTCATCCTCCCTGGGAATCAACACGCTTGCCCTCTCATTTGTATTCATCATGAAAAAACTAGTTGTTATTTCTCTTTTATTATTCCTCTGTAGCGTCCTGTGTGAATGTCAGGTGAGAGAATTAGGCAGCATATGCTCCATGGTAACATAACAGGTGCTCTTCCTATCGCATGTGGTGAGCCAAACCCACTATGACGTGTTACGCTTCAAAGCCTCCCCCCTTCATACTATAAAAGAGGTTCCCCCTGTCTCATGCCACTCCAGAACTGGAGAGAGAGAGTCCTTGAACACACACATACAGTACACACACACACACACACACACACACACACACACACACACACACACACACACTGTGTGTTTGAAGGCAGATGAGAGGATGTAGATAGAGGGATATGCAGCCCAGCTCTTCTCCCCAGTATCCTGAGGGCCTGAACACTTCTTCTCTCTCCCTCAGCCCAAGCATCTGGTGCCCAGTCCGCCAGCCTTAGTATGCACATGAAAACACAGCTGACATTTTTAAAACACCCAGCGAGCAGCATCCAGAACGGCAGAGGAGACGAGGCAGGCATGCCAACACTAACAGCAACAGTAGGGTCACGCAGAAATACGATTCATAGAGTGGACATATATATACATCCTTGTCTGACCGTGGTGTACAATTTGGCCTAGCTTCCAGTCCACTCGTCAATGGGCGTTGATTTGGAATGTGGGAATGTCCGTTCTATGGATTGCAATTCTACGGGAATACATTTGGTCTGATGCCGAGATACATCAACTCTTCTCTACCCCAGCATATACCCTCCGACTCTGTGTACTGCAGCTACATTTCGGGGGAGGCTGGTGGAGGTAGAAATCGGAGGATCACGGGCTTGTTGTAATGCACGGGACGGAGTAAGGAATGGTATCAAACACGTGTGTCCTCATTCCATTCCCTGCGCTACGATGAGCCCGTCCTCCGATCTCTACCTCCACCAGCCTCCCCTGCTACATTCTAACGGTCTGACTGGAGGATTCTGAGGTGTAATTGGAAACAGTTGTCGTTGTCATTCCTCTGATGAGAGGCGTGACCTTTACAGATTATAATTGGCACATTGTGGCTGTGAAGGAGGCCCCACAGGAAACGACATGGATGTTTGAAGTCACAAGTAAGAGGGGTCCTAAGTGATCCTTAGAGAGGGACATCTGGCCCAGTACATTGACACAAACCATTGCCACACCTCAGTCAGATGTGTGTGATGTTCTGTGATCTGATAAAAAATGCAGCGGGGAAAACGTGCTTATTTTGCATACAGAACCTTATTTTGCATACAGAACCGTTGTTGAGGCACTAGGCCTACAGACACAGTGATCAGCAGTGATAGGATGAATATTTCAGTGTGATAGGCTGGAATGTGGGTCGGAATGAGGGAGAGGCCGCGCAGAGAACGGAGAGAGAGAGAGAGAAAGAGAAAGAGAGGAGAGGCAGAAGGAGTGACAGAGCGATAGGAGTAGAGAGAGAGGGAGAGATAGAAAGCGAGTGAGAGAGAAAGAGGGAGAGAGAGAGAGGCTGTGTGTGTCTGAGCCATAAATATCTGTGTTTTAATGGTTCCACTTTATTAGAAGTGTGTGTCTCCTAGGCTGGGGCTGGATGTTACCGGGTACAAGTAAACCCAGAGGACTCTCACACTGCCTGAAGGGACCTCCCCTTCTTTTCATCTGCAGTCTGCAGACTCTGTGTAGCAGGAGGAATTTCTACTCCATTCTTGAGGCTTTATGGGGGCGGTGTGTATGTGTGTGTGTACGCGTGTGTGCGTGTGTGCGTGTGTGTGTGTGTGTGTGTGTGTTCAAACACTCTCGCTCCATTTCTGGAATACCATGAGACAGGAACTCAAACGCTGCCCGCTTGCAATTCTGCACAGATAGAGTGTATATCACAGGGGAACCTCTTTTATCGTCCAAAGGGGGGAGGCTTTGAAGCGTAACACGTCATAGTGGGTTTGGCTCACCACATGCGATAGGAAGAGCACCTGTTATGTTACCATGGAGCATATGCTGTCTAATTCTCTCACCTGACATTCACACAGGACGCTACAGAGGAATGATAACAACTAGATGTCACAATGAACACAGATGAACAAGCATGTTGATTCCCAGGGAGGACAACCAGACATAGGCAGGAGAAATCCTTTATTTCAATCACAAAAAAGAGTGCCTGTGTGTGTGTGTGTGTGTGTGTGTGTGTGTGTGTGTGTGTGTGTGTGTGTGTGTGTGTGTGTGTGTGTGTGTGTGTGTGTGTGTGTGTGTGTGTGTC
>NC_139670.1:4219579-4222079 GCF_951799395.1 Argentina silus | reverse complement strand
ATAAGACACATGAACTCTCTAGAAAACATCGACATTTGTTGCAGAGTAGACTTTCCTGGTTTGATCCATGAAATGAAATGAAATGAACACATATTATTGCACACAGTACTAGTAGTCCATGTAAAACTAGGTTTTGTCTGTGCTACTTCCTGATTAATTCCTCTGATTTGGCCATGTGCTATGTTCTCTGCCCTCTGATTGGCTGGTGTAGGAAGATGCTAAAGCTTTGTGGGGAGACACAGGAGAAGATGGCCCAGGAGCTCATCCTGTTTGAGTTCACCATTGAGAGAGATGTCGTCGACCCCCTCTACGAACTGGCAGAGGTACAGTCCAGTCCAGTCGGCCAAGCAATGAACATCAATCCCTTTGTCATAAAGAGTTGAATGTCATGGCCATTTTACCTTCCACAAGCTATTACCTTACATAAGCTACCTATTACACAAGCCATCAGGAATATAATCACTGTAATTGATAGAATGATTAGATAATAGTCCAAATGGCAGTTATAAAAGCTTCTGACAATGCCATGTCTGTCTGTCCAAGTTCTCACAGCCGGGAGTAAACAAGGCTGAAAGGCTCCTCATTGCCTTGTTGTGATTTATTTTGTCCTCTCGTCTCCATCCAGGTGGAAATCCCTAACATCCAGAAACAAAGGAAACATTTAGCTAAATTAGTCCTGGACATGGACTCAGCACGCACAAGGTGAGAGGGAGTGGAGTGTGTGTGTCTGTGTGTGTCTCTGTGTGTGTGTGTGTGTGTGTGTGTGTGTGTGTGTGTGTGTGTGTGTGTGTGTGTGTGTGTGTCTGTGTGTGTGTGTGTGTCTGTTTGTGTGTGTGTGTCTGTGTCTGTGTGTGTGTGTGTGTGTGTGTGTGTGTGTGTGTGTGTGTGTCTGTGTGTGTGTGTGTGTGTGTCTGTGTGTGTGTGTCTCTGTGTGTGTGTGTCTGTGTGTGTGTGTGTGTGTGTGTGTGTGTCTGTGTGTGTGTGTCTCTGTGTGTGTGTGTGTGTCTGTGTGTGTGTGTGTGTGTCTGTGTGTGTGTGTGTGTGTGTGTGTGTGTGTGTGTGTGTCATTTGGCGGTGTGTCCTGACTGTGAGAAACTCCATCCCCTGAGAATAGGTCTGTCTGCAGTGTACCCTGAGAATGTCACTGGGATTTGGTTGCACACACCGTACACATTGACAGTTCTGCCACCTTGAATCAAGGCATAGCCAACATACTCCACCCTATAAAGGAAAGCCTCAGTTTGCTGCCTTGCTTCAGCCTGGGGTTCCCATTGATTCATGTTATATTAGATTACACGTGTATTGTTAGATTCAGTATACTTATGAAACAATCCAAAACAAATATTTTTAAAAAATGTCCACTTGGTTTTACAGCAGTGCCTACCATCTCATTTCCTCTCCCTTTGTGAGGATACTTTCATTTATTTACATTTACATTTATGGTATGTAGCAGACGCCTTTATCCAAATATACATTTGTTTAAGTAAGTGGATCATCTATCCATTAGTCATCATAATATAAAGTAATCAATGCTCAGACCAGGGGCCATTGGCAGTCACAATGCGAGAAGAAGGATTTTTTTTTTATTAACAGGAGAGAAACTTGTACAGGGGGATAGTGGGGGTGAAGAGGTCATTAGGAGGGTCTTTCTACCCCATGAAACAAGAATGTATGAAACAATACAAAACAGATGTTTCAGAAATGTCCCTTTTGCAGTGCCGACCATCTCATTTCCTCTCCCTTTGTAAGGAGTAGACGACCTGGATTTGAAGCTAGCTACAGCCATTCCTACAGTAATAATAATAATAATAATATATGCCATTTAGCTGACGCTTTTATCCAAAGCCGCTTACATTGCAGTGAGTGCATACGTTTCAGTATATATGGTCCCAGCGGGAATCAAACCCACAACCTAAGCGTTGTTAGCGCCATGCTCTACCAACTGAGCCACAGAGGACGATAGAGCCACGTTACCTCAGTCCTACAGGGCTGCGTCTGAGGGGCAGACAGTATGATGACCACAGGCTCTCTGTGCTGACTCACTGTCATAGTCATTATACACACATCATGAGGCGTGACGTGGGGGAAATGGGATTTGAAAGATTCTCCTCACCGAGGTCCGGTAACTTTTTTTTGCTGACCCAAATCTGAGCCAAGTTCCTCCCATCACCCCGCTGTGTGTGTTGAGCTTGTCTGGCAGCCGTGGATATTATCTCTGCTCTGTGACTCAGGCTGCCCAGACACGCACACACACACACACACACACACACACACACACACACACACACACACACACACACACACACACATATATACACATACACACACACACACACACACACACACAAGGAGACACACACACACACAAGGAGACGCAGCATGTGAAAAACAAAGAGAGAGAAATGCAAGGAATAAGCAAAAAGGAAGCGTGTGGGAGAGAGAAAGGGAACGAATGAATGAGTGAGTGAGTGAGTGAGTGAGTGAGTGAGTGGGTAAACAA
>NC_139670.1:4188034-4213034 GCF_951799395.1 Argentina silus | reverse complement strand
CCCGCCCCGCCCTCAGACGGGCTCTTACCCGAACAGGCCGGGGAGCTCTCTGCGTCCCCCTCCCCCACCCCTCCTCCAGCAAGCAGCGACCGTGCCAGGTAAGGCTGTTGTGCCCGTTGGTTGTGCCCGCCCGCCCGTCCCACCCGCCCGCCCGTCCCACCTGTGTGCCCACTCCTCCTCACAGCACTGCTGCATCCTGCGACTGACTGAATGACGCCATAGCAACGGCGTTGTTGTTGTCTTTTGAATTCCCTGTCGACGTCTCTCCTAACCACCTTATTCACACCTCCCCGCCTCAGTTTGAACCCCTCACATTGTTGTTGCACGTGGTTTTAAACTCTTGTCATCTGACCTTGTTGTGTCTCTTTTAGTTGTTGTTGTTGTTGTTGTTGTTGTTGTCGTCATCCTTGTATTTGAGCGTGTGAATTGATACAGCCATTTGAATTTTCATTTTATTCTTGGTTGGTTTCATATCCAGGGTGTGTCAGTTGGGTGTCTTTTGTAGAGGGCCAGAATAGGGTTTTCATTTGTTTTCAGGTAACACTTTGTTATCATGGATGTGAGGCATAGGAAACTATAACGCTAGTTAACGTAACGTCTTTACACACGGGGCTTGTGCAGCATGTGCATGTCATTCTTTTTCCGCCCATGAGAACCGGTCATAAAGGCTCTTGTTGCATGATGATATGGATAATGCAGATTTTAAAGCATTTTATGCATCTCATATACTGTTAGTTCTGTGTGCTGGATGAATATGTGCAGGCAGTGCATATTTCACGGCTTGAATGAGTCCCTTTATTGTGTCCTTTTTTAATTTGTTTTGTTGTTTGTTTAGTTTTTGTTCTATGCTCCTCCGACCTCTCCCCTTCCCTTCTTCCTCAACGTTTTAGTTGACTAATCCCCTCCTCTGTACAAAACCCCCTCACGTGTTCTCCCTCACAATAAACCCCCACTGGTGAATGAATAACTCACGAATCAAAACCTCCCCACCGGACTTGCCGCTCCTTTAGATACCGACATTGAGTGATCATGAAAGCGTCTTTCCTTTTATTACCAACGTTTGACGCTCTCTGAGTCAGGTGTCGACTCACTTCCCTGTGAAAACTGTTTACGTGTTTATCGTTGCAGCTCCGATGATGCGTCGTCCTCCAATTGGTCGGACTCCTGTTATGCCTACCCCTCCCCCGAGGAGGAGCGCCCCCCTCCCCCTTACCCCTCTTCCTCCTCTTCCTCCTCCTCTTCCTCTTGCTACCCTCCCCCTCACCATTTCTACCACCGAGCACCGCTGTGCGCGCGTCCTGTCGCCCCTGGTCCCGAGTCTGTGCCCCCCGGTCCGTCCCCCCCGCCCCCCCACCGCTGGTCTGGCTACAGCCCCCCCCCACTGCCCCCCTCCTCGTGCCCCTCCCCCCAACAGCTTGATATCAACTCTAACCCCAAACCCAGCTCCCTGCACCTGCCCAAACAGTGCTCCCTCCCCGTGCCCTTACCTGATGCTCTGCATGCGACCCCGTCTGAAACTAACGTCTCCCCCCTCTACATCAAAACCCCCCTCGTCCTAACCCGACACGACCCGTCCCTCGGCCCCCCGCACACCCCTAACTTCCCCCTGTCCGCCCCCCCTCCCTGGGCAGCCTGTGTCTGTAGTGGAGAGAGAGGAGCCAAGCTGACTAGGTAAATACTTACAACGCAGCACACCACCTCAACTGTCCAGCACCTGAGCTCGGACACAAACTCTACAAACACAAAACGCCACACAGGCCTGAGTGGCCAGTCAGAAGATGAGAGAGGGATGTGGGGAGAGGAAAGGGGGAGAGGGGGGGGTGGGCTATACCTCCAAAGGCCCAGGAATGCAAGCAATGCATCTCTGTTTTATTTATTCATTTCCTCGCTTTATTGTCTTCAGTTGCATCTGTGTTTCAAGTGGATAGTCCTCCCCTTATCACAGAAGGAGTTCTTGAAACTGTTATTGGAGTGTTTCGGTTTCAAATTCTCCTCTCTCATTTTATACAATCTATAACTTTCCATGTTGCCAGGAAAATCTGGAGGATGTTGCCAAGCAACAAAGAATATTCAAAATGTTCAGCAGCGGTACCAGAGTATAGTAGGCGTTTATGAGTCATTTTACTGGGCCCCGTGGCCCTGGGATGTAGTTTGCTAGTTCAGACCCTGAATATAATTTGGACGAAGTAATGACTACAGAAATACGTGAAATACATCAAAAGCATGATACAATCTGATCATTGATCTAAAACAATTATTATCTGAGCTCCAGATCTATAATGTGCTTCAACCAACCTATATAGCTATCATTACATGTACAGTATGACTGGCGTGTATTGTAAGTGGAGCCAGGCTTAAACACAATATAATCAGGCATAAGGGATGTTTAGCTCATTTGCATAGCCCCGCCCTGACTCCAGATCCCTCCAATCACCATCATGTCTCATCAGCTGTCATTGGGCGGGTGTCAGTCACTCAGATGCGTCAGGTTATAGACTGGTTCTCTGACCTTCAAGCTCTCTTCCCATTGACACTCTGGCTGCATATTACCATAAAAGGCAAGAAAATCCATTAAGCCTAAAGGGCTTGGATTGTTTTATTGGCTGCTGCTCTTCTATGCTCCAGTGGTCACTGGATGATTTGACATTGAACTATGGGTGTTTTAATTTCAAATGATGTCGCAAGATTGATGGCAGGAATAGGATCAATATACATTATACGGAAGGGGGAAGACACAAACAAAGACACATCATTTATTGATTCATTTAGATCCCTTATTTCCTCCCCAGCACTCTGAAGAACAAGGAGCTCTCGCCAGTGATTGGACAGAAGGGCTTCCAGGGAACAGGGACCTCTGGTGGACAAACACAACATTCTGAACACAGCCCTCACACCCTGAGAAGAGGAGGTACTGAGTGAAGTGTGTGTGTGTGTGTGCGTGCGTGTGTGTGTGTGTGTGTGTGTGTGTGTGTGTGTGTGTGTGTGTGTGTGTGTGTGTGTGTGTACAACTGTGCAACTGTGCCAGATTGGTTGGCCTCGGATTGCCAGCTCTCAATTACAGCCTGTTGTTGCTTTGTCTCTCACACTTGTTCTCCTCCCTCCTCCCTCCGCCCTCCTCCCTCCTCCCTCCTCTCTCCACAGCTAAGAAGTTGGCCCCCGTCCCTCCCAACAAGGGGTCGTACTCCCAGTCCGGGGGTGTGTCCGACCAGTCCACAGGCCAGCCGTCCCCGGTCAGCCTGTCCCCCACCCCCCCCAGCACCCCCTCACCCTACGGCTTCAGCTACCCCCAGGGTTACGCCACCATCGGCTCCCCAAGAGAGATCCAGCCAGCCACCACCCCCTCCCTCTCCTCCCCACCATCGCTAGCAGGCACGCTAACCAAGGCCAGGCACACCCCCAAGCCCCCCCGCCAGAGGCCCAGCCTGCCCCCTCCGCAGCCCCCCACCACCCCCGGCTCCAGCCCCCAGCCCCTGGATCAACCACACGGCCTGCTGGATGGGTTGTCTTCTGGGGAGAGTATGTCTACAGGTAAACCTCTCAGCTCACCTGCAACACTGTCACTGTCAGCTGATGCTCTGATACTCTCTATATATGTATATGATACTGTCTTGTAAAGGTGGAGGGTCTTTACTTTTCAATGTGCCTGTCAGTGTATTCATGTGATTTCAGCAACACAACATGAATGAATTACTGAATTACAGAATATGATTCATATTAATGAATATTATTAATATATTAATATAGTAAGATTCAATTGGAGATATTTACTATTCTGAAATCCAATATGTAAAATTGGACAGTGCTCCCTTTGCAAAGGCTCTGCTTTCATGCTTATCATGATTATACTGTAATGTACAATGTAAATGACATTGATGTAGATGCTTAATGTCCTAATATAACAGAATGTTGTTATGACATTGTGGGAAAATCAGATGGAACTCTTCTTTTCAGTAATCTAATCTGTTAGATGGCTGGTTATACTTTTAAACTTTTAACTTGAAAAAACTGAGAGTAAGGAAGGAACTCAGGAGACAAGTTAAAAGATAGCCCTGCATATTCCGTTGAGAGATTCTAATAATCAACACAATCTATTTTTATCTCTTACCTTGTTCTTCCATATTTTTCTTTCCTTTGTCGACTACTGTTGTTGTCTGCTTACAGCTGTGTGAAGCCAGAGGTTCAGTATGGGCTTATTGTGAGAGGGACTTTTAGGGTAAGCTGGAGTTACAGCACTGTAACTGTACTAAAGCCTCTCCTTCCCCACCCCACCCCCCACACCCCCGCAACTGTCTGCCATCTTGGCTCAACCGCCTGCCATCTTGGCTCAACCGTCCGCCATCTTGGCTCACTGTGGAGTTGGTTTCAGCTCTCTGTACTGTATATATACCTGTATACATGACTTCTCATATGTACAGTATATATATATATATATCTCTGATGTGTTCAGTCCACCACTAACACCCATTTTGTTGGCCTTTGCATGGTGGCTGAGACTGACTGACGCGATGCATGGTTCGCTTGAGGATCCCCTCAGAACGTCCACGCAAAACAACCAAGGACTGACGTCATTTTGCTCTCCAAGAACCACCCTCCCCTGGCCCTTTCTTCCCCAAAACCACCCCCACCCACACCCCATCCCCTCCCCTGTCCCTGTCTCGGCTCAGCTGCCACCCCCCCCCCCTTGCTTACACACTGCACAATGACCACCCACAACCTTGTGCCTCACCCCCCATTGCTGGTCTTGATTAAGCACACTTACTGTTGTCCAGTCACTGGTCCTCATTGTCCATTTCACTGTTTTACACGACGGATGTCATCACTCACTCGATGGTGAGATCGAAGTAATGACAATAATAGTTATGATGATAATGGTATTTGTTTAGCACATTATCATTCAGACAAATCGCAGTCATGTGACGAGGTAATGTACAAGTATAGATAGTAATGTACAAGTATAGATTAATGGTTTGAGGTGACTGCTTAGGCCACTCTAGGGGGATTCGTATCCACACCCTGGCCTTTAAAGTCACCCCAACCATGTCTGATTTGAATAGTAGTAAAAGTAAACCTCTGAATATTGCATGTCCTTAGATAAATGTATGATGTAGCTGTAAAGTCTTGGATGCAGGATTATAGTGACAGCGATCAGAGTCGTAGCTCTGATCATGAATTGGTCAGGAACCTTTCTAAATCACTGATCATCTGTGAAGAGTGTGACATGAACCCGTAGTCTCTACGATGACGGACTTGCACCTTCTGTGTGTGACGCATCATTCAACATCTAGCTATTTCTGGAATGGTCAGCTCCAAGCAAAATTAACTCAAGCCACCATTAACAGATTTTCTCTCTCTCCCTCTCTCCCTCTCTCTCTCTCTCTCTCTCTCTCTCTCTCTCCTTCTCTGTATCTATCTCTCTCTCTTTCTCTCTCTGTCTGTCTCATCTCCTTCCTTCTTGTATTGTCTCTCCTCTTCTCATCTCATATTTATCTCTCCACTGTCAGACTCCTTCTGCAACCTGGACATCCCCATCATTAACGTGGACCTGGACGGCATCTTCGACGAGCCCAAGTATATCCCCTACAGGAACTCTGTGGCGGTGGTGGAGTCCACTTACAACAAGGCTGAATCGGAGGAAGAGTCTGAGAGCACGTCACTATGACAACACGCGTTTCCACCCCTCGGCCCTTCTACTGTAACACCACCTCATCCCTAGGAACCCCCCCCCCCCCCCCACCCCCCCTGTTTGACCTTTGACCTTTGACCTGCTAAAGCATTGCTAAAGGAACTCTATAACCCCACTACTGAGGCCTCACCTCCTCATGACCTCAACCACATCCATAGAGATCAATCACTGGGGTCGTCAACTATGTAAAAGACACACTCATTAGATATATGAATATAGCAAACACAAATATCCACAATATGACAACAAGATTCCAGGAGGTGTTTGAGAGACTATGGAGGGGGGGAAAGAACTTTTGATACGCAGAATTGGACACACAACGTTATGTTTTTATGTTGACTGGATTCATTTGATTTTATATCTGCGGTGCGTTCATTTTTAAGAGACCTTTGTTATCGTGTTTTTTGTTGTTGTTGTTGTTGTTGTTGTTGTTGATCTTTCTTTTTGCCTTATTTGAGTCATTTGCAATATTGCCTTTAATAACTTCACATACATGACAGGGCAACACACTGCTCACTGGGACCAGGTCTCCACATGCAGGTGCAGTATGAAACCAAGAGGAAAGTATATCTGTGCTTTCTCTTAGGGTTTCCTCTCTCCCTCTCACCAAGGCTATACATACAACTCCCCTCAGACACACCCCTCATACTCTTGAGGCCACAGGCAACCCCTTGTCCTGTCCTGACTAAATGCCCACTGTGAGTGTGTGTGTATGTGAGCGTGTGTGTCTGTGTGTGTGTGTGTGTGTGTGTGTGAGCGTGTGTGTGTCTGTGTGTCTGTGTGTGTGAGCGTGTGTGTGTGTGTGTGTGTGTGTGTGTGTGTGTGTGTGTGTGTGTGTGTGTGTGTGTGTGTGTGTGTGTGTGAGCGTGTGTGTGTGTGTGTGTGTGTGTGTGTGTGTGTGTGTGTGTGTGTGTGGTCAGTGTGTGATGATGGGTTTTTTCAGTGTATGAATGGTGCTGTAAAACAACACCACAAAGGGCCCAAATCAAACTTTTGCACAGGAGATTTGCATTTTGCATTTGGATGTTTTGAAGGGAAATTGAATCTGTATATTATGATTACCTATTTATATTATGATTGACCTATTGTTTATATTGTACATCAGAGTTTATTACAACAATTAATAGAAATACAATAGCATCAGACACATACGTTATAACTATTACTGAAAGTAATAGTTATAAATGTACCTATTCTATAGCATAGAATGTAATCAATTATACATTATCATATTATAGGAGAGGCCTAAAGTAAAGTACCACTATGGGAGATACATCTCTGGGAAAAATAAAAATAAATAAAATCATTCTAACTGTGAGGAATGTGAATCTGGATCTACGGTATGAGAGGAATGTGCAGTGGGTGGATCTAACTCCTCCCTGAGGTCTCAGAGACTCCATCTTAGTTTTAACAAGCACCCTGAGACTTATCTCTGGCAAGGGGTTGTCGCTGGAGTGCCTGCTCAGCAGTTGGGAGAGAACATATTGGAAACATTAAAGTGTGTGTTTGTGTGTGTGTGTGTGTGTGTGTGTGTGTGTGTGTGTGTGTGTGTGCGTGTGTGTCTATTCACGGGTGCGGGTGATTCATAGCTGTTTCTGTCATACCAGAGAACTGGACTGAGGTTCTAACCGTATCCAAAGCAGAGAGAAGATTCTAGAATCCTGGGATGTGATGAGGAATGTGAATAAGTGTTTGTTACCGTGATTGAAGTATTTATACTGTGCGGGTTTTCCCTGGAACTGAATGATGTTGTCAATGTGGGATTCGAACATGGGTCTCCCGCACAGAGTACATGCGCAGCCCACGAAACTGATGTTATTAGCCTGGGGTTTCTATGATCTATACAGACCTATGACCTCCTTTCTAGCACAGGGCTGTGTGTCTTCGTGTCCTCTGTTGTCAAACTCCACCATCTCTACACACTAATAATTGCCTGAAAGTCACAACGCTGCTCTCTCTCACTTTGGAGTGCTACTATATATTTTACTCACCACAACACTATTGTAAATACTGGCACGCACCTCTGTACATATAATGTATATACATACAGGGGGAGAGGGTAGAATATATGAAAATATGAAAATATAAATATTGAAGTTAAAGTATATATATATATACATATATATATATATATATATATATTGACATGTTGGTGTTCATGACAAAATGCAGTAAGCTTTGCACAGTTATCAAACGCAAGCTTCATACAGTACAGTACAGTACAGTAGTTATAATAGCACTGACATACAGTAGATTTAAATCTATTTTATAGGATTGTTGAATTAGACCATAAGGTTCATAGAGTCATCTTTCTGGAGCTTATAGAGAGTTTGAATAGAAAATACTGCATCACTGTGCTGCTTTGACTCGTAGCTAACAGGGACAGTCGGCCACTACTGTAGGCCAAATCTCAAAAGTCTCTCTTTCAGTCCTCTCTCCACGCCTCCTTCTCAAAACTCATTGGAGGAGAAGGTCTGAAGGGAGGAACCTTAGATCTTCTCCTCCAATAGTCTTTGTGAGAAGGAGGCAAGGAGAGAGGACGCATGGAAAGAGTTTTGAGATTCAGCCCAAGTCTCCTTCACTCTACAACCTGACCATGAGCAGAGCTAAGATGTTTATTTTGTGATTGCTAGTTGGTGAGGAGAAATAGGACCACAATTCTGTTGAACATCCAGAGTTACATAGTATATTATTCCCTAGACAGGCACGTCCACCTGTAAAAGCAATAAGGTTTCAACCCAATGCTGAATAGACAGTTCCAGAACAAAAGATGTTTCAATTTCACAGTGATTAAACAAAGTGCAATTACAGTATTTATAAACAAGAGAACCTCATAGAACAAGAGGGTCTCAAACTCTCTTCATAATTGGATATTTTAACAAGTTTATATGAACTAGATGTTTTTATTGATTTAGCCTTTTTATAATAATTATTATTAATTCTGGCATCAGTGCAAAATTAAATAGTATTACCAGTCATACCTTATGGTGATTTTCACAAATTAAAGAAATTAAATCGAAAAAAGTTCCAGAATAATTTTTAAAAGCTGTTAATACAGTTTGGATGTGATAAAGTGAATGGTCAGTTGATTCTGTGTCTGTCTGGACTTTTGTCTGTGATAATGATGTGCTGTTCTTGTAGCTGTTCTGTAAAGAAGGGGTTGTCTTCTTTTCTGAAGCGATGGTTTGTACATATTTATTGAAAAGCAACTTTATTACACTAACAGAAATCCTGTCAAACCAGGGCCATTTGCTGAGAGAGAATCCAGAAACTGTTTCCAGTATCATCGTTTTTTTTTTTTTTTTACGCATGCTGATATTTGAGAGATAAAAAGAAACAGGCCTTTTTGGATTGAAAAGGTGGAATGTACTGGTGACTTTTTTAAATGTCCACCTCAGGTTGTTATGTGGGGGGTGGGGGCAGGGGTTATAATGTTGGGGGGGACAGACTATAATGTGTGTTGTGGATCTAGTGATATGTCAGGGTGGAGGGATATATGGTAGACAGTGTGTTGTGATCAGGCTCGGCGGTTACGGTATGGTTAGACATTGTCCTTTGTGTGAAAATCTGCAGCATGCTTTTTGAACCATGCTTGTAAAAAGTGTCTCATCTGTGGTCTTATTTACCTGTGCTTGTCATATTTATTTTTATATATGGGAAAAGACAACGAGAGCCTTGCAATGCAGCAGGTAGAGATGCTCAGTGCTGCCCTTGACCAGATTATCTGTCCACAGGTCCTGTGTTGCATTTTTGTCAAGCTCCCACTCTCATCCTGTGTATCAATAATTCACTCAGTCCAAGAATCCAAGAACATGGTACAAGCAGCATGGTATACCTGTCTCACTATACCTACCTGTAGCATGGTATACCTGTCTCACTATACGTACCTGCAGCATGGTATACCTGTCTCACTATACCTACCTGCAGCATGGTATACCTGTCTCACTATACGTACCTGCAGCATGGTATACCTGTCTCACTATACCTACCTGCAGCATGGTATACCTGTCTCACTATACCTACCTGCAGCATGGTATACCTGTCTCACTATACGTACCTGCAGCATGGTATACCTGTCTCACTATACCTACCTGCAGCATGGTATACCTGTCTCACTATACGTACCTGCAGCATGGTATACCTGTCTCACTATACGTACCTGTAGCATGGTATACCTGTCTCACTATACCTACCTGCAGCATGGTATACCTGTCTCACTATACCTACCTGCAGCATGGTATACCTGTCTCACTATACGTACCTGTAGCATGGTATACCTGTCTCACAGAATAACCTGTTTATCATGTATGATACTGAGTTGATACAACTCTGAGAAAGCGTACCATCCAACCTCAAAGGCCAGCTTTTGAGCGTTAAGAGTGAGGAGGAGATGGCACTCAATTGTGACAAGAATTGTGACACTTGTACCTGGTTTTGTCAGCGAACTTTACTGAAATTGTGTCTCTGAGTTGACCTGACATGGGCAAACGACCCTGTAATCATTCTGTCAGACGAACAAAATTCCTCTCTTTATAATGTCAAAAGAGACATTGTCAAGTATTTTCGGTTTACCAACCAACCCTGAAATATGACACATTTAAAACACACAGGTCACCAGGTTTGCCTGTGCGAGCATTAGTGAGTTCCAACACTGTGGTGCATGCAGCTATTGTTTTGTAAGCACGTACATCCTCATACGTCTGTTTTGCATAGTTTATTATTGAGATAATTAATTAATTAATAATTAATTACTACAAGGGGGCCAAAACAAAAGAGAAGGATTGAGTCATCCAGAGACAATTTTATTTAGATATAAAGGCCCTATGTGTCAAATACGGTGACATTGGGGAACCTCTCGACGGTGAAATGAGGAGGGGATCCCCGTTACAGTACATAGGAAATATTCTCCCGCCACAGAGTGGACCAGAGTGTGTACTGTAAGATCAGAACAGTCCCCATCAGAATGTTGAAACTATTAAAAAAATGTTTTTATAATGATTGATTTGGCTGTGTATTTATTTACCTTTCTAAGGTGTGAATGTGGGAATTTGGTAATAAGTGCAGTAATAATTTTTTTTTTTTAAAAGACCTGTGTGATATAACATTATGCAAAATATCTAGAATTTATTTATCTACGTTAACAGGCACATCGATGATATCCTACTGGATCCTACAATCAACATGTATTATAACTTTATACAGCAGTATCAAAGAACATCTTTTCACTGCTTTACAACTCTGTTGTATAGTTTTGGAAAGGGACTTATAAAGATCCAGACATATCCCCCAAACAAACGTCAGTCTCGCCAGATGGAGCCAGCAAGAGTGTTGGTTGTGTGTATGAAAATGTCCAGTGAAGTCACATCAATTGTTTTCTCAGGAGCAGCATCGTCAGACACATCCGAGGTGCTTTGTTAAAGGCCAAACGCACTCTGGAAATTAAAACACATTACACGTTTAGCACACAAAACACAAAAAACACATGACATATAACCCGACATTGATACACCTACATCAAAGCCTGCATGCTGAGGCCTTTATCAATATAAGTGAGAAAGATGAGGTGGATATATAAAACAGAATCTCTGATGTACAGTGCCCTTTGATATACCATGCCTGCAACAAAATATTAAATAGAATTAATTAAATATTAAAGCAAGCAAAACGATACACTGCACTGAAATGTCATGCAGGTCACATTTGAGATGATGCATGCGTTTTTAGTATCTGGGGTCTAACCACATGCACTGACTGGATTGGACATGCTGACAGACCTGTACCTTTGACCTTTCGGCCAAAACACTAAACTGTGGTTGGACGACTGCTTCCAAACACGTGCCCTTTAAACAATCACAGAACGTTCAGCGTACTGGTAATGTCTATTTACTTTGTCTATTTACTGTACTTAAGTACTTAGGCAACGTGGCCAGGGTAACAAGCTGAGTTTTACATTCAGTCCTGAAGTACATTCGTGCTTATCTTAGCAAATAATACATGAAGCTGGCTAGTAATTTAGGATTTACTAAGTGCCTCACGACTGTGGCATAAATATGATGACTGCATCTTCACCACAAAATCTATTGCCTGAAACATCCTTACGGCACACCATGGCATAAAGCCAGGGAGTATACATTTGTCAAGATTCTAGAGTGTTAGAATGTCCTTTTAATTCTCACCAGAGTCCATGCGCAGGTTGAGAGGTGAGTGGTAGATCTGCAGATACTGCTGGGGGCTCATGAGCTCCTTTCTCCCCAGGAGTTGGGCCAGGACGTCCTGAGGGACCAGCAGATCTGGCACCGCGTCCAGCACAGAGCCTGGAGACGTCTTAGCACCCTGGACCATGAAGAGAGAGGGTGATCAACTGGGTTCGAACCACAGGTCAACGGCAACACCACAAGACTGTGTCAGGCCACTGAGCTAAAGCCTAGGTATAGTACACTGTGAATCCTAGGGAGCTAACAACATACTTCAGGTATCAGGCTATACTCACCACACCATCACAGAGGCTAAACAACAAATGATTCCAAATATTAAATATAAAGGAACAGGCTATCAATATGTTGATATATGAATAACATCAATGGCTGTGATATCTAATTATAAAATGAGAAAGTGTCCCTTTAATTTCCCAGAGATGAATCCAAGACATGACAAGAAGGACTAGCTCTGGTTGAACCCCCGCTCTTGATGGCTCACCTTGGTGGCTGTCTGGAGGTGATTCCCCAGCTTGAGCAGCACTGACAGGGCCGTGCGTACTAACGTCTCTGTGCTCTCGTTGTCAGACTCATCTACCCCCACCAGAGTCCTGGCCTGAACATTCAACACCTTGTAGCTCCATTGGCCAAACAGCCTGCTGGGAAGGTCATGTGACATCACCACGATCCTAGCAGCCTCAACCAGGTCACTGAGGATGGAGACAGATAGTAATAATATATATATATGCCATTTAGCTGACGCTTTTATCCAAAACGACTTACAGTGAGTGCATACGTTTCAGTATATATGGTCCCAGCGGGAATCAAACCCACAACCTAAGCGTTGTTAGCGCCATGCTCTACCCACTGAGCCACAGGGGACCAGATAGGGCCCATGACAACATGACACCAGAGGCGTCACAACTGTAACTGTTTACAACTGTAACTGCATGTCATAAACAGAGTTTACTGTATGACTGTGTCAATGTGAAAAGAGCACACGAGGGGCTACATATTGGACCCCCCCCCCCAACCTAGTAAGGACCAGATCTAAGAGGTAAATAATGATAGTTTGATAGTTTGATCTAAACATACATGGAGCTTCCTAGTCCTTCATCTTTAGTACGGGAGTGGAACTTTACCAGTTTGTCTGTTCCTGCATGTCCCTCAGGTCCTTCAGCAGAGAGACCAGAACCTCACTGGAAGACTGGAGGAGAAACAGAGAGCACGGCCGAGAGTCACACTCTAGAGATGCTCCATATAATTCTGTTTATTGAAACAACAGAATATTCTGGAACATGGGTTTCATAAATGGCTTCTCTATGTTTAGCATTGATTACCTCAATGACATGCAGCATGCAGGTCGGGTAAATCAGAAGCAGGCCAGTGATGCCGTCGCCATGGTAATACCTCTGCAAGCGCAGGTTCAGCTCCTCATAGTGTACTGTACAGCCCAAAAATTAACATATGGATTACTGCTTTGCATGAATTACTGTGGGCAAAGATTTAAAAACCAATGCAAATTCAATGCTGAATGCTGAGGTGGGTGACTGGCTTGATTCCCTTGTTTTTAACATACATTGTTACATTTTAATGGAGGTTCCACTTTGTCCCGAACAACTGCTGCTAGCTTTTAATGCATGCATTCTATTCTGTTCTTTTGTGAGAGAATTCCATTTGACACGCGCAGACAAAGGGCTCTCTCAGCCAAGCCTCTTGTCTTCTCCTTCACCTACATCGAGGTGTGAAAGCTATAATGTATTCCTTGAATATCAAGTGAACTTTGAGACAGAGAATCCACACTAAGAGGAATCAAAGCGGTACAGTATTTCTGTTATGCTTATTCTTATTCTGCATTTATTTGGTAAAACCAGCATTTACAGAGTAAGTAGCCTATGTTCAGCCTATCATCAGAGCCTCATGGCCATCAGAGACCTGGCCAGGTCGTTACTGTAAAAGAGAATGTGTTGTAAATAACCTACTTGGATAAATAAAGGTAATATTACTACTTATAAAGATGTATTTCGTTAAGCATTTAAGAGGCATGGATTTTTAATTTGACCGATCAGCAGGGACTTCTTTCATCCTCTTTTAGCAAAGAGATGCTCATGGGTTTCGAGCTGAAACCTGACTCACTGTACCCTACCGGGCCTTCTGTCAGTGGAACAGTGATGCCTTGTAATCCGCCCTGGAATGCACATCCTCTTAACCTTAATGGCTCTTAAATGTGTTCTACAGTGACGGCTGGCCCACCTCCCAAGTCTCTCCTGTCTGCGAGTTGCTGGGGGATGCTGGCGATGACTATCAACCGGTGTAACAGGAACTTCTGGAGAGACAGAGAGGAAGGGTATTAAGGCACCTGGTGAGTGAGAGAACAGGTACAGTATCAAGAACAGAGAAATAAGACATCCAATAGCCACCCACTCTTCACCCACTGTATACCTACCTGGACAATCACAACACAACACAACACACAACAATCAAACACACTAGTAACACATAGGTGCTCACTCACACTCACTCAAGTCTTTTACAGAACACGGGTGTGTAGACTGAAAAGTCTCAAACATACACGTGAGCAATCTAACAAGCACTGACATATGAAGAAAAAAATATTTCATACAAATGTACACTTTGAAGTAGGTGTCTTGACTGAAACGTCAGTGATTATTAAACAATTGATTTTTGCAAGTAAGCCGTGTTACATAGAGATTTTCTTCACAGTTTTTGAGTTTTCTCTACTCTGTTTGCACCTGCAGGGACAATATCAGGTGTGCAGATATGTTTTCTTAATGTAAATGTATAATAAAATAGTAATATAACATGTATGTAGAAGTAAACAAAAAGCCAAGTACTTTGTATAAACTGATACTTAAATTGAGAACAATGTTAAACACTTGACTCCATAACCATAGCCATTACCATCACTGTAGCCTTAAACTTGACACTTGAATACCATCCTGTCTTCCCTGTAAACCTCCCTATAACCCAACCTCCTGTATTATACAAACCATTTCCTCTTGGGAATTCAAAAGCCTCCTTTGCGCCATAAAACAGTGAAACAAACTAGTTCCAACATCCTCC
This sequence comes from Argentina silus, assembly GCF_951799395.1. Lineage (NCBI taxonomy): Eukaryota > Metazoa > Chordata > Actinopteri > Argentiniformes > Argentinidae > Argentina > Argentina silus. The sequence continues at coordinate 4,198,073 of NC_139670.1, read as the reverse complement.
TCCTTCTCCTTCTTCTGCTGGTCAAGACTTAACAGGCTCACTGCCTCCATCTCTCTCCCCCTCTCTCTCCCCCTCTCTCTCTCCCCCCCCTCTCTCTCTCTCCCTCTCTCTCTCTCTCCCTCTCTCTCTCTTTCTCCCTTCTCTCTCTCTCTCTGTCTCTCTCTCTCCCCCCCCCTCTCTCTCTCCCTCTCTCTCTCTCCGTCTCTCTCTCTCTTTCTCCCTCTCTCTCTCTCTCTCTCTCTCTCTCCCTCTCACAGTCAAGTATACTGACGGACCGTAGCTAGGAGAACAGCTGTGCCCAGCCCTCCTCCCTCAGTGTTTGTCACTCTCATGGTATATCCTGGAGACCTGCCACCGTTCCCCCTGGTGCAATAAAGCCAAGCCTTCTATCTACTGCGCACAGCTGCAGTGCACCGAGACTGCCAACATATCCCACTGATAGAACAAGACACAGACAGACCCAATTATATAAAAAGATAGCAGCCCTATCTGAGGGGAATGTTTTGAGGAGGATGAGAAGGGAGTGCGCCAGGCAGTGTTAGTGTTTACTGTAAAGACTCCCCAGCCATCCGATTTGATTTGATTTATGTTTTGGTACATAGTACTGTTAGAAAGTACAGAACCCGGGGGATAACACAATACATGAAAGCATTACATTTATTTCCAGTGTGGTCCCTTGTGGAAGACACCCAGGACACTCTGTAGGCTATGCTACCCTTAACTAGCCAACGCGTCCATGCAGGCCAGGGATACCTTGTTTATTCTGTGGATTGCCAGTTGGAGAGGAGAAGTCTCTATGACAACAAATCCCATTCTCTCAAAGAATAGCAGGTCTCATTTGAATATGAAAGCAGTCTTGTGTTTGAGTGCTGCCACACAACCCGTTGCCATATTCCAGTTTCACTGACTATGGCTGTGACTGTGCAACTTTGTATAAGGATAGTCCAGTCTAAGGGGGAATTATATTACACCAGTTCAAGTATAGGTTTTTGCACTGGCATTGTTATTGTACAGATAAGTGAAGTGATATATTACCAAAATTGCTCAAACATATGGATCATAATGTGCAATTGAGGCCTATGGAGAGCACCAATAGCATGCATTGAGATGTTGTGTGCTCGTTTTGTTGTTGTTTTCCGATGCATCAAAAAGTTACCAGTACAAACCTTTCTGACAGCTCTGTGGGACTCCTCCAGTTTTGCAAACAGCGACATTCTGTCTTCAAAGCCTGAGTTCCAACCGTTCAGAGGATCACTATCAACTTTTTGAGATTTGGAAGCCATGGTTATTTGTAGTTGTGTTACTAAGCAACAGGGTCGAGTGTGTGTGTGTGCGTGTGTGCGTATGTGTGTGTGTGTGTGTGTGTGTGTGTGTGTGTGTGTGTGTGTGTGTGTGAGAGAGAGAGAGAGAGAGAGAGAGAGAGAGAGAGAGAGAGAGAGAGAGAGAGAGAGAGAGAGAAAGAGAGAAATTAAAAGAAATACTAAATGAAACATTCAATTAAAAGAAGTAAAAAAGTAAACGTGTAAAAGTGTAATGTGAATAGAACACATTTTCTTTCATAAAAAATATTATAGTAAATGACCACCAGATGATGCTGATATTCAAGACTCAGTATTTTGATGCGAGTGCACAGCCCTCTCTCGTGCGTATGTTGTGTGACGAAAGCAGCGCGTGATAATCCCTGCCTCCCAGCCCACCGGTAGTAGCGATGGCTCTTTTTACTGAATCGGTTCTTTCGAACTCGTTCAATTAAAATAATCGGATTTTTGATTCATTTCGATTAACTTGATTCAGAAACACTAAAAAAAAAACTCATTCCGACTAAACGACTTTCTCATTCACATCAGTTAGTCGGAGGGAGGCTTTTTTTGCAACATGGACTGATACAATATTATTCAGCAACTACTGAATCACCATCATTACAGTTTAAATTAAATTAAATGTTATTTGTATACACAAAACCAGCAATAGGCATGCTTGATACAAAACCCCTCACATCAGTTGAAATTTAAGAATAATAATTTCAATGTATGTCCACGCAGGTTATGATGATGTGCAGCTCAGTTCAGTCACTAAACTGAAAGCAAGCCTCAATCTGCGGTCCTCAAACTATCGTTGACGACTCATTAAGTTTGACCAAACTGCACTGGCTCGTATGTGGCCTATACATTGATTGTAAAAAGCCAACTATATAACTCTATTGGCTCAGGAGCGCTCATTTATCATTGTTTTAGAAGTAAAAAACGAATGAACGAATCAATTGTGAAGACGAATCGACTCACTCGAACCACTAAAAAGAGTCGTTCAAAAACAACGATTCGTTCGCGAACTGCAAATCACTGGATACCGGAGCAGCATTTCAACAGTTTCTTCACAACTGAACGACAGAGAGGCCGAATGATGGACTGAAACCCCATTTCAAAGGACGAGGCACCGACTGGAAATGTTCAGGAATCAGGTATTTAGACTCAATTGCTCAATTTTGACATTGCCTTTTTTTAAATATGTTTTATTATCATCATCAAAATATAATTCCTTCGTATTCGGTTAGCTAAAATGGCTAGCTGGCTAGCTACTAGCGTCTGACAGCCAGCCCATCGAAGAAGCTTGTTGTGTCTCAACCGCTGGACTCTTAAATGCTTCCCTTTTGACAGCCCAAACAAACAGTGTATTTGGACAGTCAACCCTAAGGTGGTTATCATTACCAAACGTGTGCTATGATTATCACTTTTCCAGCGTCATATTTACAGCGTCATTGCCATCGGTGTCCGACTCGATCTCCCCGAGGCAGCATCACTCTAATAATACCTCCTATGGGGCGTCTTACGCTGACGATGTGGGACGTGAGATCAGATGCGGTTCGCTTTTACGAGCTAGTTCTAAGGGGCAAAGAGGCAGAACAATTTTGAGATCAGTCTTCTTTGAATCGGCTCGGTGATCAAGTTGAGGTGATCAAGCATTTTTGGTATGTCGGTGGAATACAGTGTGGATTCCTGGCAGCGTCATCACCTCGGGTTTCTGTGTAAGGGATGATGAATGAGGCAAGAATGAGATCATGGTTTATCCCCTCACAGTGAAATCATCAGTTTGAGCTCAGCAGGGACCAGACAGAAGTTGTGATCATAGAATCAATTTACTTTTTTGATATCTAGTGACTATGCTCTGCTCTGGGTGTAGCAGAGTCTTTCCCTGTCCCAATCAGTGCTCCTCCATGTACTGTACAACAGGTAGCCTATGATAGGCGATGACATCTCTTATTACAGTGATCTTCTTTTGCTTTACTGAGCCACATTTCTTGGGTTCATTTATCCAGAGGAATAATCAACTGAGTTTTTCACTGAATAATGTAGGCCCTCTGGTTTTAGGCAACGCATGCATCCGCCTGGCGTGGCAATTAAAATCAGTGATATAATATTAAAAACAACTCCACTGACTGCACTATTTTCTATCTATTCATGTGGTAGGATTTCTGTTGAGTGAATTGAGCTGTTTACTGCCTTGTGTCAAGGCTCTTTCACGCCATGGAAAGTTTTCTATGCATGTCAAGTTGACACTACACTCCCAGTGCAACTTGATGCTCAGGAACCAGGATATCACTGTGATGTACAACAGAAGATGTTATTGTCCCATGCCCCCTGCCCCTTTCAGACTGACTGACATTCCCCATCAGCATACTTTGCTGCCAAATAGCCCATTTGAATGCCTAATTAGCCCAGAATGGATTTACTTTGACCCTGCCTCTGCTATCATATATTGCTATGCGATTGACAGCCTTTATTATAAGATTATCCTGCAGTGCCCAGATAACCCACATGCGATTGGATTAGCGAGGCTATATGAAGCCATAACTCCCAGGCTTGACACAGTAAGCGCCATGATGACTTGGGAGCAATATGACAGCAGTCTGGCTCCTTTGAGCTTTAGCCCCTCATCTAGGCTTTTCTCCCCCTGGCCTCGTTTCATGGCTGGTTCCACATGCAGACCCTTACCTCTGGTCCCCTCTCTCTCTCTAGGCTAATTATAGTCACTATGATGAATGGGACTCCAGCAGTTTTTTTTACCTCTGGGGAAATGGATATGTCTGTGTATTTTACCACCCTATTTCACTTTAATCATTTGGCCTCCTACATGGGCCTTAGTTATACTTACTTGGTGGAGCAGCAGCGGTGGTTGTTTTTGTTTTTGTTTCTCCAAGAAAGGGGCACTGTTAGGCCACCAGATAGGCCTGTTTTGGTCAAGGAACAGAGCCGTTCACCTGAATTGGGGGACTAAATCAAACGTAAACATGGTCAGATTGTTGTCTTGCTCAGGTCTTATTGGTGTTAATGAACGCTAGTGTTGGGATCATAATAGTTAAACAGAAGTTGACTGTAGAGCTCTTTCATGTGATGATACGTAAGGCTGCCTGTATCTGTTCCTCTTAACGCACATCATAGAATTCCAGAACGGTGTAGATAGATAGTCTGCAGTGTTCTCTATATAACGCACAGTATTTGAGGCTGTGGATGGCCCTTTGATGATTCGTTCCCTTTCCAGCTTGGCTTAATCATTGATCTGATGGCTCTCTGTGTGTCCTGATGGGACTTGGTGTGTGTGTGTGTGTGTGTGTGTGTGTGTGTGTGTGTGTGTGTGTGTGTGTGTGTGTGTGTGTGTGTGTGTGTGTGTGTGTGTGTGTGTGTGTGTGTGTGTGTGTGTGTGTGTGTGACGTGAGACGTGAGACGTGAGACGTGAGACATGAGTGCATGTGTATTAGAGATCACTAGTGTCAGTGAGACTATGCCTGTCTTGTGAGGGGATAGAGCTTGCATCCCATAGGGCACTGACTGTCTAACTGTCTCAGAAGCCAAGCACTGACTGTCTAACTGTCTCAGAAGCCAAGCACTGACTGTCTAACTGTCTCAGAAGCCAAGCACTGACTGTCTAACTGACTCAGAAGCCAAGCACTGACTGTCTAACTGTCTCAGAAGCCAAGCACTGACTGTCTAACTGTCTCAGAAGCCAAGCACTGACTGTCTAACTGACTCAGAAGCCAAGCACTGACTGTCTAACTGACTCAGAAGCCAAGCACTGACTGTCTAACTGACTCAGGAGTCATGGCACTGACTGTCTAACTGACTCAGGAGTCCAAGCACTGACTGTCTAACTGACTCAGGAGTCCAAGCCAAGCCAAACTGAGTGCGGAGGAGAGAGGTTCTGTGGCCTGTGGCTTTGGCAAAAGCAGAGGTTCCAGAAGGGTTGTGGGGGAGGTCATAAATCAGACTTTTGGGCTAGTAACGATGGCCAGAGATTTGCTACAGGTTTGAGTCATGTTGAGAGGCCACTAAAAGGCATTACCGTATACCGCGGTATTTTGAAGGGAAGGTATACCATCCATACTACTACAGTAGGCTAAATGATTACTGGACCAGACTACAAACTGCTGAGTTGAAGGTCACTCCAATGGGATAGGATTTGTAACTGGATACAGCAGAGAGAGGGCGTCAGTCTGGTACCACACTGATACAGCAGTATTATTAGCCTAACAGTTAGAATGTTGTTGTTGTTGTTGTTGTTGTTTCATTATGATGTAGCCTTGTAATAGAACCTTCTCCTCTTGATGTTTCAGATCTATTTACCATGGACACGGATATGATACCAAAATTCTCTTCGAAAGACGAGGAAATTGACTTCTGGAAGTCACTCTCCCTGAAGTACCAGAAACGGTAGGTGTGCCCCGTAAAGAACAAGCATAAACCACGCCATGTCTTTCTGTTACCTTTTTAACCAATGGTTTGATTTAAGGCCATTGTTCATTCTTATCTTCTTTGACTTGAACTCTGACTGTGATCTGACTGGGAACACTTAGGTGTGCCTGCACTGTGTGTGTGCGTGGGAGCAACACCAACAGCACCTAGTACTTGAAAGGAAATTCCCCAGCCAATCAACTAGCTCTCCTCTCTCCCCCATCTAAAGAGCAGTTATAAAAACAGATCCACTTTCACCTGTGAAAGACCTTCATGGAAGAGACCAGCATTCGGAACGTTCTTGAATGCCCCTCTCCTTCCGAAGGCACAGATCCCGTTTCACGTTACACAGACGAGCCTTGTTATGTCTGTATGGGCGACATTGAATGAGATGACGTCGTAGAGGTTAGATTCCAGTTATTTTTGTTTCACTCGCTGTGAGAGGCTTTGACTCGCTGTGAGAGGCTTTCAGTCGCTGTGTAAGACCTGGAGCTTGAATTAGCCCTCCGGTCCAGCTCTCTGAATGGGCATCCGCATCACAGCGGGCTGCCTGATGGATGATAAGAGGCCTCTCTGATAAGATCAGAGTGGACAACAACAGACAGGCACACCCAGCACTGAGGGAAGCAAGCTTAGGCTTAAAGCACACCCAGTTATATAAGAGTCTCTGGGGGACGTTCAGCCTCCTCACAGTCACAGAAGGCCACTTCCCTTTTCCATAACCTGTTGTTGTTTTTAAATAGGTGATGTCATTTACCGGGTTAAGAATGACTTTGGGGGTACTCAATGTCAGTGACGCAGTTGTGTGATGTTTATAGCAGTGACCCGGGACTTAGCGTTTTGAAAATGATTTCCTTCAAAACCGTTGCACAAGAATGTTCTGTGGTAATAAAAAAGTGAGGAGGACGCTCGGGTTCCCTGACAGCTAAGGGATATCCGATAGGGACGTCCGTCTCGTGATGGGCAAAACAAGCCGGAGCGTGTCAAATCCCAGACATGGAGGCTGCTGCTGAATTTAAATGAGTCACACAGGCAGGGACGAGGAAGTGGTGACCTGCCCCTGGCTTTCCCTTACAAACACTCGAAAGCCCTTGTGTTTTAGCCTCAGGGCAGCACAGGGCAGTACAGGGCAGTTGGGTGTTTGATGGCTTTCCCTGTCTCCAGACCCCTCCACCCGACCACCCTACACCCTCCACCCGACCACCCAGTCCCGCCATCGGTCACATGCCTGTGGTATGCCACACTGCCCCTTGTCGCTAAGGCTGCTGCCATTTATAGCCTGGCTGTGCTGTGCTGTGTCTGTATATCCCTAGCCCTGTTGGCAGCAACTTACATAACCCCCACCACCCTGAAACACTGTCCTGCCCCCCTCCCCCCTCCCCCCTCTGTGGCGGCATGCCCACAGTAAGCAACTAGGTCTCAGTGGTTATTTATATAATACTGTTTCCCCTCGTGGTCTGAGTGTGTACAGTGTGTACATGACCGTTCCCTTATGAAATGTGGAGCCCAGACAGATGATGAAATGTGTTGTTGGTAAACAATGCCAGGGCGTTCATTGATGGGCTGACTGACCTTTGTGGTGTTTAGATAAACAAAGAGGAGATCAAAGGTTGTGTGTGTGTGTGTGTGTGTGTGTGTAGGCTATATCCTTCCACATTATAATTCTGCTTACTCATTCCTGGTACTGTCCATTAAACTGGATTAAGCTTCTACTGGATAAGCTAGTCTTTTCACTTCCTCTTGAAAGGATTCTGCTCTAATTCTACCCGACTCTTTGTTGATGCTGTTGTGTACTGCAAGTGCACACGTTAAATACGTTCCCATTATCTAGTGCTTTTTGTTTACAAGGCAAAACCTTAACAGTCCCAGTCTTAATAGTCCCTCCTAAAGACCTCTTCACCCCTACTACCCCCCCTGTACTAACCCTACCCCATACCCTAGAGACCTCTTCACCCCCACTATCCCCTGTACAAGTTCTCTCCTGTTAATAATAAAAATAAATATCTAAAGGCTTGTGGCATTACGACTGCCAATGGCCCCTGGTATGAGCATTGATTACTTTGTCTTATGATGACTTGGATAGATGATTCACTTACTCAAACAAATGTATTTGTTGTAAGTAGCTTTGGATAAAGGCGTCTGCTAAATGGCATAAATGTAAATGTAAAAAACCTCTCTCTCTCCTTGGCTTTAGTTACCAGGATGCCAACGAGGAGCTGCTGGAGTTCCAGGAGGGCAGCCGGGAGCTGGAGGCAGAGCTGGAGACCCAGCTGGGACAGGCTGAGCATCGCATGAGAGACCTGCACTCAGAGAACCAGAGAGTGAAGAATGAGGTCGACTCACTCAAGGTACAGTTTGGGGGGGAAACAGGCTATCAGTCAGATCAGCCCCAAGTTGAAGCTACCGCCCTACTTTATTATTCTCTGAATGAAACATTGATGGTCTGAAGTGAAAGCCCTGTGAATGTGGCACATATTCATGGTTCAAATGGTGTGTATATTGTTCCTTAAAAGGTTTGTTTTTTGGAGAGGGCCTTTCACTGATGTACTATGTGGCTCTTTGAGAAGCCTTTAAATCACGCCGTATACCCTTGGATTGAATAGTTAACGACTAATTAAATGTTCCTGCCCCTTATATCCTCTCTTGTCCTTCAGCGTTGTCTCCTGAGAGAGAGGGAACGTGTTGATAGCTGCTGTGACCCTAGGTGTCTGTGTGTCTGTGTGTCTGTGTGTGTCTGTGTGTGTCTGTGTGTGAGATAATCCCAACTCATAGGAGGTTATTATTATGAGAGAGGTCTACCAGGCATGGTCCAGAATGATAAGATACCCTTGTCATACAAGTGCCGACCCAAACTGTATTATGTTGGCTTGGCTGGGATGTTTTATCTTGATATTGACCTTCCCAGCACAGTTCTACTGTGGTAACTATGGTGGATGCGTAACCGGGCCAGTACAGCTCAGCTCAGTCGTGTGAACAGGACATTAGTTTCAAATTCATGTGTAATCTAAATGGAAATCTCTTTCGTATGAATGAGGAAATCACTTCCCCCCCCTCCCATTCTCAGCACTGGACCAAACCGGGGGTAAAAATGGCACCTGTGTGCATCACTGGACCTCAATATACACCCGATCGTTCCAGCTGTGCTCGTTTGCATACATGAATGTCAACGACATGACTGATCCGGTGTGTCTCCAACCCCATCTCTCGCTCCATAATCAGCGCTGGGTCGAGCCTGGCACTGTCCATGTTCACATTAGGCAACCTCCAGCCAAGCGAGACAGTCACCTCGCAGATCAGATGTGTGTCTGTGTGTGTGGGGACAGGAATGTGTTCCGCTTCCTCAACCGCCTCCTGGTTAGTCCGGCCGAAGGAAAGACATAGCGTGCATTCATGTCTTTGTTTGTGGCGAAACCCGCAGTGACGAAGCCTCTCCGAGTGACGTCGGACTGTACCGTAGGAATCTTAGAAATGTTTCCTCGCTGACGGTGCTTGACTGCCTCTGTGAATCTTGTGACTGTCTCGTAAGCGTTAGTCTAGATACGAGGGCTGCGACTTGATGTGTCGCTTGAAGCTTTTAATGTGTGTGTGCCTGTGTGGAGTGGTATGTTGTGTGAGTATGTTGTGTTAGAGTGGTGCAGTTACTATGAACATGTGATGCATGCAAAATGACATTCCAGGGCAAGCAGAGGCCGTCTGGCACAGGTAACTAGTTCGTTGATTTTTATTCACATCATAATCATTTTAGTTTGTATTTTTTTTTATTTTCATGTTTTTAGGGCATTTCTGCTTTTATTGGGATAGAGACAGTAGAGATTGACAGGAAGGATGGGTGAGAGAGAGGAGGGATGACATGCAAGATATGTCGAGGGTCGGAATCGAACCAGGAACCTTGCGGTTATGTGGTATGCGCATTAGTGTGCTACGCCACTGAGCGCCCCATTAGTTTGTATTTTTATCCTGGTTAGTCTCGTTGAGATGAGGATAAAATCCCTTTTTCAAGAGAGACTTTTTCAAGTTATGACAAATCACAAATGCAATTCATTCAGACGTGACCCATCCAGATATAGGTCAGACAGACGGGCCCATGCCTAGGCTCATCTATTGTATTGAGTGGAGCGCTCCAGAGCTGGGGATGTAGGTCACAGTTCTATCCCGTAGCCCTGGATCGCTGGAGCAGCGGAGCACAAAAGAGTTGCCCTGAAAAATAGATGATTGAATCTAGGTTAACGGTGGTTCCCTCCTCTGGTTGGGTGGTGCATGGTTTTGGAAAACCCTGTTCCTGCGGACGGCTCTAACCCGGCCTGGTTCCAGAGCTG
>NC_139670.1:4090534-4183034 GCF_951799395.1 Argentina silus | reverse complement strand
AAAAAAACTTTTCCTTTGTAGCTACTAGCCTATTCATTTGATAAGGCCATCTCTATACTCATCACAACTCTCATCGCTAAAGAATGTTGTGATATCTAAGTAGATGGCAGCTTTGTTTGCTTATGTAGCTGTAGGTGGTTTGATATATCGCAGGCTAATTCACGTTATGCCATTTCATAATATGAATCTAGCAAGGATGGTGATTGTTAAGGAACAACTATCTTCCTAACCCTAAGAGAATCTAACCCCTTGTTGTGTTTTTTTGTTTTTTTTAGCAGGACGATGAACGGACTGGATCCTGGCACCCTGGCAGCTATCACAGCCCCCCCCTCTGCCACCCCCCCTGGCTTACTGCCCCTCACTGCCTGACAAATGTCTCTCCACCAGGCCTCAATTTACACCCTGTCTGCCCACCCCCCCTCTGCCCACCCCCCGGACCCCCTGTGCCAACGGACAAGTCTTAGAAGAGAGCATTGTGTGGACAAACAAGCCCAGACAACAAGAGAGAGAGAGATATAGAGAATACATACATGGCTAGCACTATTAAAACACTTTTCACGTGACTGCAGTCACTGCACACTCACAGGCTGCGTGTGTCCCTGACCTTCTGACTCTCAGTCCTGGTGCTTTCTTTGGTCCTCTGTGTGAGTCACTTGTCTGTATATTTTACATGTGCATCTATCTAATTTGTGTATGTTTATTGCTTGTATATAGATAAAGCCCTGCTCCATATACACACACACACACACACACACACACACACAGTGAAGGTTTCTGTAGAATCCTCTCCTCGTCAGTCAGCCTTTTCCCGATCAGTAGCGATGCCATTCCCATTGTTCAGATGAAAACAAACACATTATGCAATTAAAAGTATAAAACAGTTGGAATATCGAAGAGCAAAGAGAGGGACATTCAAATGTATACTGTTCTCACTGTCATTCAGTGCGTAGCAACATGTTTCCAGCGCCTGCAGAGGAGAGTAGAAGAAGCAGACATCTGCGTTACTGTAACATCTGTATCTACTGTAGCAGCTTTTTGTTCAGGCAGTGGAGAAGACGCCTGAATCCTAAATCCAACACTAGGCCCCACAGAACACCTTATTGCACGTGTATCAACCTGAGAGGATTGGATAGGTATGAGCAACACTGTATTGTGGAGAGTAAGGGGGAGCCAGTGCCATACTGTTTATACCTGTCCAATTCTTTTCAGATCTTTACTCGTGCCTAGATGTGGACACTGGGGGTTGATGTGGCATTCAGACACTCTCTCTTCAGTATACTTCCACCCCTATTTGTTATGTATGTCATGCAGCGTTCACTGTGTTCCACACTATTGAATGCGACCCAGGGTTAATGGGTTGGCACACATGTGCAGGTGGGTTAAATAGCCTGGAATGATTCTCCGCCATATGGGCTTGCTACTAACAACCTGTCCCATTTTACCATCAATTATTGATTGATTGATTGTGGTTTAAATCTCCCAAGTCAACCTCATATGCCTTTCTGGCCTTCGGGCTGAACTCTTGTAGCCATCTGAGGAATCGAATATGTTAACGTTTTTTGTGTCGTTTTATTTATTACTATATTCTACAACGGTTCTGTCAAAACAGCATTTATACAGTACAGGTAATATGAGTTGGCTGACAATGTGTTACAAAGGGATGATGAAGGAAAGTTTCTCCTTTGTCATGTTTGTTCTGTTCGCTGGGCTGCTCTGTTGAACCATATGGCAGTGTGTACGATACTGGTCATATTGATCGTTACTGTGTCTCTAGACATCCACTTGACTGGTGCTGCCATGTTTAGACCACTTTGCCAATATTCTTCTTTTTTTTTTTTTTGGAAGTTACAACTGCAAATCTTTCTTAATTTCAGAGTTGAGTCTTCACTGACATCACATGGATATGTTTAACTGGTTTATTATTTTAAATATCCCACAACCCTGTAAGCAAGTGTGGCACTTCATCTTGTGCAAATGTTTTCCATATTATTTTGTCAGTTTTGCTGAAGTGCAATATTGCCCGTTTGTCTGATTTATTGTGTATAGTTTTGTTTATTTATTTCAGATTCTTTTATGGCATGTGTTCAAATAAAAAGGATATACTTGGATCAGTTGACTTAAAATGTTGACCAAATAAAATATATATAAAGCCAATTTATTATCAGCTTTATTGTCTTGTTTTGAAGGGATGAGGAACCATAGACTAATAATAATGTGTATATTGTGGTCCTCTGTGGCTCAGTTGGCAGAGCATGGTGCTAACAACGCTTAGGTTGTGAGTTTGATTCCTGCAGGGACCATATATACTGGAATGTATGCACTCACTGCAATGTAAGTCGCTTTGGATAAAAGCGTCAGCTAAATGGCATATTATAGTGGCAAGTAAAACGTTGTGCAGGGCCATAGCGATGGCTTGAATTGTGGACACCGATGCCCCCTCGTGGACATATGTTGTACTTGCAAGCTTATTAAATTCCACAGAATCCAGATACAGTACAAGTAGTGTGAACTGACATCAAAGCATGTAATAATTTTAATTGAAAGTGGTGATGGAGTATCCATGGTAATCTGAGCTTCACCAAACAATGTGTTTATTATAACAAAGAGAACCGGCAGCAACAATGTCATTCATCTCACTTTCAGACAGTCAGAGGTTCAGTTCAGAGAAACATTTCACCATCCAAATCTCAACACAACACACGTTATCACTAGACTTAATTATCTGGATTCTTCATCTTTGATGCATACACTCCCCAACACCCCTTTAAATTATTGGCATGCAATCATATTCAAATTTCATATATCCTAAATGCTCAGCACTAATATGCGGATATTTGTTTCACAAGTATCAAATGGTTGAAACATTCCCTTTCAGCGGGTACAACGTTAACAGGTGAAGATTATCAACTCTGGATGCACATTATATGTTGCAGTACAATCAGTACAGACAGGAAGCATCTTTACAGCTGTACCTGATCGTCATGACTTGTCCATTCATTCCCACATCTGAAAGGAAGGCCGGTATGGTGCCTCCGGAGGGAGGGAGGGAGGGAGGGAGGGAGGGAGGGAGGGTGGGTGGGTGGGTGGGTGGGTGGGTGGGTGGGGGGCTGTCTGTCTGGTTGTGTGTCCAGCCCAGTGTCTCTAGCGCCCAGTGGGCCGAGGGTCATTGCTTCACTGGCTCCCTCCCTTCTTCTCCATCAACTCCTCCATCTGCCTCTGTCTTCCCTCCATCACCTCCAGAAGCTTGGCTTGATTACGAGCGCGTTCCTGAGCACGGATCTCTGCTATGTCCTCAAAGAATAAGTGTCTGGAGAGGGGGGGGAAAACATAAATACTCTACCGGGTTATGTCACTTTGTCATAAAGCCATATACACCTGCAAATCAGAGAATTGGCAAGGTGTCCATTCCAGGAAAATCATCTGTCATTGAATGTCCTCCAATTTATTGGATTGCTTTAATTAATTATTAACTAAATGATTTGGCTAGAATACTCAAGTGACTGCAGAATTGCCATGTACAAACAGAGGGTAGATAGTTTGCAAGGACAACACACAGATAGCTACTGAAAAGGTTATGTAGTGGACTTATGTGAGAGCAGCATTGTTTGACCGTGACAAGCTGAAATGAACATCTAGATAGACAGATAAAGGGGGTCACCTGTTGAAGAAAGCAGTGGCCAGTCCGACGACTAAGGTCCCAAACAAAATTGGTTTCGTAAGGCGCTTTACGGCGGAAAGTTGATGCTGCTTCATGGTGGGCAACAACGTATGGCCTGCCTAGCTATGAAAAATATGGACGACGTTATAAAAAAAAAAAAAGATCTTCTGAACTGTTGTCCAAAACGGCAAAATGTTCCCATTCCATTGACAGCTACACTGCACACCCCCTCCGACACACTGTGCAGTGACCTCCGCATGCGAATGATCACGTACAACGACTTCCGCCCCCTTCTTTAAGAAACAGATTGATTCTCCGGTGAATGCGTGAACTAACTATAGATTCTATAGTTCTAAAGTTTAATCATGATTGCGACGTATGTCTCGATAAACTCAAAACTACTGATAGTTTAGTAGCGACAGTTCTAGGTAAGGTTATTGATGCACGGAACATAAACTTGATGACGGACTGTGTGTTTCGTGGGACACAATTTATAGACGGACGAGTGCTTGTCAACATCCGTGAGAAACATCTGCCATCTGTAGAGCTGAAGTATGGTTGATAAAACCAAATAGGATGAAACCTCTATGATAAAATGTAGCTGAATTATTGTTCGTAAAGATCGACGTGTCTCTCGCTTCTCCTAAGTGGCTTCTGAGGTGGAATTATGTCGGGGAAAGGACAGTCCACAGGATCCGATCGGTTTGAATACCTGCAGTCACTGGTCACTGAGTTTCAGGACACAGACAATGATGGTGCGTCTCTCATTCATAGCAGATACCTGGTACTGACTATCTATGTCACTGATAATTCAGATGTTTCATGATATTGAAACGTTGCATATTTACAAGTGCTTTCTCATTTTACTACAAGGTAGAACGTTTGTGTGTGTGTGCGTGTGTGATGACTACAACAATACCTCTTAATTTGTCAGAGGCAAAAGAGCAAGTTTTGGCGAACCTGGCCAATTTTGCCTACGACCCTAAGAACTTGGAGAACCTGAGAGCGCTTCAGGTGACAGACCTCTTCTTGGACATGCTGACAGAAGAGAATGAGAACTTTGTGGAGTTTGGGATGGGTGAGTGAAGCACAAGCGAAAATAACCTACTAGTACTACACTTGGGTCACAAACTACAGTAGTTTCTGCTGCTTAAAGAGAGAGAATGTTCACAAGATGCAACACGGTTGTATCCTTTACAAACAGCTGCTTCAGTGATGCATTTTGTTACCCATAATCCAGTTTGATTTGAGACTATAATTGAATGCTATTGGATGTTCCCACCCAGGGGGTCTGTGTAACTTGACTATGGACCGGGAGTCCCGGGACCAGACCCTTCAGAGTGGAGGCATCCCCTTGGTGATTGGCTGCCTGTCCAGCAGGCGGGAGGAGACAGTCCTGTCGGCCATCACCACGCTGATGAACCTGACCACGGCAGCGTCGCGGCCCCAGACCACGGACCCCACGGTGGTGCAGTGCATGCTGCGCTTCTCCCTGTCCCAGAGCCCCCGTCTCCAGAACCTGGCCCAGGTGTTCCTCCAGGATTACTGCAGGGAGGACCAGGTGGCCAGGGCAGAGGAGCTGATGCAGAGAGACCACCAGACAGCACTGGGGATTCCTCTACCCGAGGACTAGTATGGAAACTGGGGACCCCGGACCTGACTGAACTGGAGACCCTGCCCCAGGGACTAGTCGTCAGACTGGGGATTCATAAACCCAAGTACCAGTCTGGAAACCGTCTAGAGGATAGCTGCCATATTATGCTCTCTATGGGAGTTATGACACTTATGTGTTATTAGACAATGTCTCAATGTGGGGGATTTTGTATTTCTTCTGTTTTCATGAAAAGTAGTCTTGCTTTACTATTCAGTGCCACAAGAGGGAGACAGTACCACTGCTTTGCTTAGTAGTAAGGTACAGTACAAGAGGGCAGCCAAAGGACCACTCCTTAAAGCCTTGCCTTTTGGAACAGTCAATCTCACCAAAAGCTGGTCTATATTGAATCAAAGTTGCAGTGGAAGCCTGTGCAACTGAACTGTATGCCTTTGGGTGGAGGTGGATAATAAAACATGTAGTAGTCAGCTTAGCAGTCTTGTCCTGTCAACATGACCCATTACTATGCTGCTCAGCGACATCTTCACATATGGTCTCAATACAAAGTTTGTGCTCTGTCAACAAATACCAATATGCCTTTCATCATAGTCTGAACACTCCATACACGCTGTCATACGCCTTTTGTTTTTGTAAAGTCACAAGTAACATTCAATAAGTTCAGTTTTCAAAAGGCTGTTTTCGTCATAGCCGTTAGGTGTATTCCATGGACATTTAATATGCTTTTTTTAACTTGGTATAAAAGTCACTGCCAATCCCTCAGGCTCCCAGTGTTCAGGGGCATGGTTTTCTACTGGTTCTTCAGGGCAGGGTCTCTCAGATCCAGACATAGTTAGCTACAGTACATCTGATCCAGCTGAACGTATCCTGGACAGGCTTGAGGGGAAATTGTCAACAGCTGTGTGTGTGTGTGTGTGTGCGTTAGGAATTCCAAATTCTTAACAGACGTCCACCTGCCACAGAGATCAATAGAAGAACTAAGTCCTTCTGTCCTCCAGTAAAAACAGACACACCTATGCCTGGCTTTAACATTGCAGTATGGTATGTTTTATTTATAAAAATGTTTTAAGGCAGAGTCACTAAGATTCTCTCTTTGGATCCCTAAAAATGGAATTTCATTGATAATAACAAGTGGCATTGATTTGGCATAAGAACCATCTGTAGTACATCTCTTATTGATGGCGTGGTATCAATGCTGTACTAATAAGAGATACAGTTTTGGTCTGGCTTAACAAATAAAACACAGCCCTGCATTGGTCCTCAGAATTCATTTGGCAGCTGTCTGTGTTAAGGTAGGTTACTGTTGTATAAGGGTTCACTTTTCCTGTTATCCTACACTGGTCAAAATCTACAAAACAGGTCCAAAAAGGTTCTAGAAAACCTGTACTGTAGTTCACAGATGTATTGACAGACACACTTGGCACAACACACAATGGCTTAGATTCCAGCAGCAGCTGCTTGAGAGGAGCGATAACAGATAGAAACATCTGAGACGGGAATCACAGAATCATGGAAGACGGAGTCGTCTACTGTTCCTTCACAGTCCCAGTAACTTCTCTGACTGCTCACGCAGTATGTTCTTCTGGATCTGAGAGAGAAAAGGAGCGAGAAGCGAGAGAGGGAGGAAAGAGAGAGGAAGGAGGGAATAAGAAAGGAGAGAATGTGAAGTTTTTTCGTGTCACGGTGGGTGGTTTCTCTGATCATTCAGACAGCTGGAGTGTTCCGTGACTTGACGCGTCCGGACGCCCTCTGGATCTATTCAGCAGGACCGTGTGGCGTGCAGACTGCTTAAATAGCTCACTTTCCTCCCGTCTCGAGACACTCAGGGCTGGGCCGCTCAAATGAGGCTCCATTACAACATGATTTTAAACAAGTGTCCGTTGAGTGAAAGCGGGGACCAGGGGGGGATATTCAGTTCATGCACTGGAATGCTCATCAGGCTAATTTGTAACGGGCATCAGTGGAGGCTGGTGGAAGTAGAAATTGGAGGACAGGCTCATTGTAATGCATGGAATGGAATGAGAAAGGGTGTCAAACACACATGAATGGAATGAGGGATGTTATCAAACGTGTGTTTTATTCCATTCCATGCATTACAAGGAGCCTGTCCTCCAATTTCTACCTCCACCAGCCTCCCCTGCTGTACTAACTGAGTCATTGCACTGTATCACATTTTGTGTGAACGTCACTTCAATAAGCCAAAATAAATGTATTATTATTATCAATATTAAACATTGTTGTTGTTGTTGTTTCCCTCATTTTCTTGTGTAAAGATGTGGAACATGACAGCCACATGTTAGGTTAGCTTTGAACAAGAATAACTGTTTGAGAAATTACCTTTCCTGAGGCAGTGAGCGGGTAGCCCTTCACAAACATAACATATCGTGGGATCTTGAAATGGGCGATCTGAAAACGAACAAGACAAATAGAATAGGAGTTTAAAAGGTAAAAAAACATCACACAGATTGTGATGAACACAACTTCATGAAGTTCTTGGTTGGGGGCAGAAGAACATGCTGTAGGAACATGGGGAGTGTAGGCAGCATAGCCTATGCACAGCCTACGCTCCTTGTATTCCCATCCCTCACCTGGCCCTTGCAGTAAGCTCTGATGTCCTCAGCAGTGCAGTCCCGTCCATCCTTCAGTCTGATGCAGGCACACACCTCCTCTCCCATACGCTCATCCTTTACTCCAATCACCTGAGAGAGAGGGAGGACCATCAGTAGGTTATGACCAATAGCTATTCTTGCTCTGCAGACACCCCACCCCCCACCTAACCTGGGGACTGGGAGCTCGGTGAGGTATGTGGTGCTCCACTGACAACTGACAACTGACAACTGGCACCACCCCCCACCCCCCAAGTTATCCTTCTCATCCATTTCATATATCAGTACATTGTTTTTTATGCCTCACATAATGTAGATAATAATAATAAACAGGTAGTTCACCTGTGCCTCCAGGACTTCGGGGTGTGTGTGTAGGAACTGCTCAATCTCGGCCGGGTAGATGTTCTCTCCGCCCCGGATGATCATGTCCTTAATGCGGCCCTCGATACGGCAGTAGCCATACTGATCCAGGCTGGCGATGTCGCTGCATATGGGGAGGCGTATGTTTAATTACAAGCGTATAAAGTATAAAGAGAATGTCTATATATCAATCTACGTACGGGCATGGGGAGAGGACACATGAACGGCAAATGAAGCATGAAACATCAGCGTTTGGGAAAGGACAGGAATCAGATGGCATAGGATTTTTTTCAAATCTTGAATTTAGCTTATTGTCAGGTGAACTGGTACTAACTAGCTATGTAATATCTATAGGTTTGATCCACTGGATTGTGATGTGACTCCACTCTCTCAAACACACACCCGCTCTACTGCTTATTGGTATTTTTTGTATGCTGCATTGTCACGGAACCTAGCCTAAGAATTTTACTCCCTGCACTTGTGTATGAGACTATAATCAATGACTGATGATACGATTGATCAACAGACTTGAAACTTGAAACACACCATTGTGATGTGACTCCATTGCCTCACCCGGTCTTGTACCAGCGGTCCTTGCTGATGCACTCGCTGGTCTTGTCTGCGTCCTCCCAGTACTCCAGCATCACGCAGTACCCTCTGATCATCAACTCTCCAGAAGCCCCCAGAGGCAGGATCTGCCCTGAGCCGGGATTCACCACCTTAGCCTGTGGGGCAAGTGGGGACGTTCGTTAGGTGATAAGGAACCTAGATTCTATTGTTGCGGCCATTTATGGGGATACAGATGAATATGATTATGCACTCAGCGGCTATGTGTATTGTGCTGCAAGAGAAGCCCAGACATGTAGTGTAGTAGTAATAATAATAATAATAACAATAATAATAATAATAATAAACTTCTAAGACTAATAATAATCTTCTTTGGTATAGCATCGTAGGACTAGGTGCACAGTCATTACACTTACAGACATAATTGGATGAGAAATACAAAATATAGGTTCCACATAGACACACATACTGTAGGTGGATGAGAAATACAGTAGGCTGACCTCTATGTGGTTGGTGATGCAGCCGACAGTCTCTGACTTCCTCTCCATGTTGTCCAAGGAGAATCCACAGAACGTCACAGGGCTGTTCTCTGTGGTTCCATAGCAAATCTGTCAATCACAAGAGATAAGACTCTGTTGGAGCTCAGATGAACACCGTCACTGCATTGGTACTCAGCGCCAATATCTCTACTCTTCTTTGCTGTCGAGCAGTGATCAACTGGGAAAGGGTGCACATGACGATCTAGGCTACTGTATTCTAATTCTTCCCAGTTGAGAGCTCAGGTGGACCTGACTGACAGACATGGAAACAGACAGTTTTCTGTCTGCCCACTGTCTAGTGGAGAGTTCCCTGTCAGAGCTGGACCTCAGCTGGACTTCACACACCCTGCTCACCTGAGTCAGGGAACTAGTCTGACTCAGCGTTAACCTGGGGACTGGGAGCTCGGTGAGGTATGTGGTGCTCCACTGACAACTGGCACATCTAAAAGTCAAGAGCCCAAAGTAGCCCCGATCTCCAAACAGCTGGGGGGGGGAGGGATAGAGAGAGAGAGGGGGGGGGGGGGTGGATAGAGAGAAACCTCCTAAACAAGGAGCAAAAGTCAATATTGTCAGTTGGTGAGAGTAATAAGCAGATGGAACACACTGTTATGAACTGTAAATGATGCGACTGCCAAGACTGGGCAGCTAGACAGACGGTCAGCAGAGTCAGCATCATAGAAACTCGGCATTGGTCAGCAATCGGCACTGCCTTTGAAGAACTGGAAGACCGATCAGCTGCCACAGGAGCCCATCTGTCTAGCATGTCTTCTGCCGGGAAAGCTACCGGTCACAGGTGGAAGGTGCGAGAGAACGACGTCATGACCGCGTAGAACAAAAGGGGCATTTGCAGGAGCAGCCTGAGGATTCACCTGGACATTCACCTGGACGGCCAGAAGAACGATGTTCCCGATAAAACGCTAGATTTGTTGAGTAAACACGAGATTCCATCTATCCCGAAGGACTGTCCGTTAGACTCCGATCTGAGGCCAAGGCGTCCCAGGACCCGAGCCAGCCTGCTCATGGGACGGAACGGACTCGTTCTGTGCATATCTACGGTACATTTCTCTCCCTCATCCCTCCCTCTATCGCCATCTCTTTCCCCTTCGTCTACAGTATTTCAAGCGATCAAGTCTCACATCTGGTTGGTTGAGGGTGTTGCACACACACACACACGCACGCACACGATATCACCTCCGGGTGTGACAGATTGAGAAAGAAAGTGGGCTTATAATAGCCTCCATCCTCATCTGTTGAAACCCAATTCAGACACACCCTCCCAACCTCCACCACTACTGAGAGGGGGAGGCTGACCACAAGGACGTTTATGTAACACCTCTCCCCTCTCAAAAGAGAAGGAAGTATGCACGCAGGAATGCACCTCTGCATTTGAAACCCTCTTTTTGTGGAGGGAAAAATGATCATTTCCAATTGTTGCGACTTGAAAAGGAGTCCCTACTCCGGCCAAGCATCTGGGGACCATTATGTGTTATAAAACAGTCGTACAGGAGTGGCTCCTTTCCCTCAAACCGCAGACTGAAAAACAATAGAGATGTCTGGAACTTCAAATACTGCTGTGCCACCTTAACCTCTTACCGCCTGACTATACTGTACACAGACACACACACACACACACACACGTAACATGTTTAGAAACAACTCTGAACTAAGACCATGGAACGTGGAAGGCTCCATCTCCCAACAACCACCAACCACTCAAACCAGCAGGTAAACCCACCATTATATTCAGTACATAGACAGTGGGTTGCATTTCTTCACCTTGATCAGCGAGATTACCATTTATAGTTACATTTCAGTAAAAACAATACAACAAAAAAATCAGTGCCAGCTGCCAAGGTTAAATATGAACCAAGAGATCCATTTTACATGCTGAATAAAATCTTAGCAATTAGAAAATCAGCAACATACGCTATTTAACAAAATATAAATAAATACAGTTCTGTTTACAAATATACTATGCATATGATCATATGATAATACAAGTTGAACCAGTGGTTAAATTTGATGGAACTCTCCTAAGACTAGTCTGGAGTAGGGACACCTTTCAAGTCACAACAATTGGAAACAATCATTTTTCCCTCCACAAAACGAGGGTTTCAAATGCAGAGGTGCATTCCTGCGACAGCAGAACATCCCAGCCTGTCTCCTCCTGCAGGGTTAAACTCTCAGACACTTGACTTCCTTCTGCAGACCTCTCCACGTAACACCCTGGCGAGCCCTCCGACGTTTTTTTCCTCCAATAAATGTTATAAATAGTGCTGTGTTCTGTTGACGCCGGTGCCCTCCTTCACTCAAACCCCCTAAGTGAATCTTTTTGCACGCCTCTCCTTCTCTTTCTCTCTCACTCACACACTCCCTCTCTCTCTCTCTCTCCCTACCTCCCTCTCTCGCTCTCTCTCTCTTTCACACAGGCTCACCTCTCTCCCCTTCCCTCTCTGAAATCCTCCTGCTCGCTCTTTCTCTCTCCGAGAGGTTTTCTGGTGGACTTTCTAACTGGGAAGAGGCTCATCCAGCAGTGGGGAAGAAGCTCTGAGGAGACAAACGACAAGACTGACCAGACAGATACGCGACCAAGCAAGTGGAAAGACAGACAGTGGACAGACAGACTGACGGACACCAGTCTATACCACTAGTGTCATCATCATGCGGTGTGTGAGTTTCCTATTCTTGGTGGGTCTGTGCCTCCTGGTCCTGGGCCCGGCTGCATGGGGTGCCCCGACCCAGTGCCCAGCCCAGTGCCACTGCCATGGGGACCTGCAGCACGTCATCTGCGACAACGTGGGTCTGAAGAAGATCCCGCGCGTCACCGAGGCCACGCGCCTCCTAAACCTGCAGTGGAACGCCCTGGGGAGCCTCCCCATGGGCTCCTTCAGCGAAATGAAGGGCCTGATCTCCCTGCATCTCCAGCACTGCCAGATCCGCGAGATCGGAGGCCAGGCTTTCAAAGGGCTCAAGAAGCTCATCTACCTGTACCTGTCGGACAACGAGATCACCAGCGTCAAACCCGGCGCCTTCGAGGACCTGACCGAGCTCACCTACCTCTACCTGGACGGCAACCGCATCAGCGACCTCCCTAAGGGGGTCTTCTCCCCCATGATCAACCTGTTCATCCTGCAGCTCAACGACAATAAACTCCGGGAGCTGCGGCCAGGGACCTTCACCGGGGCCAAGGACCTGCGCTGGCTGCACATCAGCGGGAATGAGCTGAGCACCCTGCAGCCGGGGTCTCTGGATGACGTGGAGAACCTGGCCATCCTGCACCTGGACCGGAACAAGCTGGGCGTCTACCCCAGCCTGGCCATCAGCAAGCTGAGGGTGGTGGAGGAGCTGAGCTTGGCCAAGAACCCCCTGAGGAGCATCCCTGACAACGCCTTCCAGAGCTTTGGACGCTATATGGAGAAGCTGCACCTGGACGGCATGGGCCTGGAGAGGGTAGGTCTCTTGTGTTGTTTTGAGGGGGAAGGGGGGACTGAATAAGTTAATAACTTATAAATAAAGGCGAGTTGAGATTATAGAAATGTAGGTAAATGACACGGTAGAACGTGCAGAAATGTGGTAAATAATCATATTACCAAGTAAGACTTTCATGCAGAGAAAGTAACATTTAGTTAAATCTAACAACAAAACACAGCTTTATAGCTGGCAAATCATGTTTATACAAAACTGTATGCCCGTCCTAAAATGTCTGGCCACTCTGCGGCTGGGGAGGTTGTCTCTTTGTTTGTTTGGCTTTTGGCTTAAACCATCTTGTCCATATTTCACCCGTTTATTTACATGCATTAGCTTGCTACCACGGGCCAACTCCACCCTTTCCTACAGCCAACAGTCGTTCCCCTACAGAACACTCAGTCCCATGGTGATAGCCACGGCCCCGGGGAAGGTGTAAAATGTGAGGCGGTTTGGTAGATCTGTAACATCCATCACCTCATGAATGACCATTCAGATTTATGGGGTGGCTGAAGAACTGAGACAATCTTTATGCTTCGGTCGCTGCGCTCTTTCCTCCCCGTCTGTCTCCCTGTATCCTAATGAGATCCCTATGGTGCATCTAATCCACCCAGTGGATGCTTATGGGAACTTAGTAAGCAGGTTATTATGGGATGCGAGCGAGTCCCATGTGCTTTGTATCAGGAGGATGCACATGTGCAGAGGCCAGCGGGTCCTATGGCTGTTGGCAAAACAAGAAAAACAGTCCTGGGCTTCTAGCCGAGCCCTCTTTGATCATGGCTACTGTGTGTGCTGTTCTGTGCCATACGCCATGGGTCAAAACAGGACATCCCCAAGATGAGATGAGACCCACCTGAGAGTGTGTGAAGGTCAGGAATGCTTTTGCACAGAGGGAGAGGGGATCATTGTTCTGCTCTAGGGGTAGTGTACCCCTATTGCGTCATGTCTTGGTTGGTGGTAATTCTGTCCAGGCAATATGCTGATGAGTACAGCTTGAACATAAGCAAAGGCAAAGAGGTGGGATGGCCAGGGACCCCCTGAAATAAAATATTATATACCATATATCGTATCATGGATCATATCTCACTGGGATAGACTTGCAGTAGAATTAAATGTAAATGGGGGTGAGGTTACCTGCTATTTAAATTGGGAAGAGAGAGACTATGTTACGTTATTGACGGCACATGTACCTCTATTGACGGCATATGTAAATCTTCAGCATATCGGAGATTCCAAACAACGCCACGTGGTCAAGTGACGTCATCTATACCGCCTAAACACACCGCAAGTTAAGGAGCATGATCCTCAGCCCAGACAAACACCCCCATTGGGGGCTCAAAAGGATAGCCCAAGATACCCTTGAGCCATAAATGCCCTCATGGGGGACGCTAGCCATGATTATGGTTCCTGAGGTCCAGGCTGGTGTATGAGGTGGTGGAATGCCTCATTAGACTTTGAGGCTTGAAGAGGCTTTTCAGAACTGGTTAAGACTGGCTGACTGACATTTATTTACAAAAAAAGAGAGTGATATCATGTCATGGTCTCTATGGCAACTGAACTGTCCAAGTCCAGGGAGCAACGCTGATGTATCGACAGACTAACACTTCACCTTAGTAACCCGTAACTTACTGTTAAAAGCAACAAGGTGAAATGATCACTATTTCCCCTCCATTGACCACCTCCAGTCAAGGACTGTGACCAGTTGGAAGGATACCATTAAAATGGCCTTGGGATTTATCTGAGATGACAGACACATATTAAAGCTTTTCAGAGTCGCAATGGGCACAATATCTTTTGTAGTGTAGATACTCAGTATGTCTACTGTAAGACTACTGTCAATTTCGGCATTCTATATTCCCCTCCCTGTAATTTTGTCCAATATTTGAGCGTACTCATGCTACAGTACAGAGACGTCCACCGAGGGGAAACTGTAAAATAACAACCCTCTCAGACTGTACCTGTGTGAGAGCTTGAGAAAGCAACGGGAGATGGTGAGGTTTTGGGGGGGATGGTTGTGTGTGTGTGTGTGTGTGTTGGTGTTTTTATGTGTGTGTGTGCTTGGGGAGAGTAAAAGCCTCTTTCCAGTCAAGAGAGAGGTATTTTTAGGAGTTGTTTTTGAATGCTGGCCCATATCCAAGCATGTCCCAGCCTAATTATTACACAAGTGTTATTTTCAGCCCTGTGTGTTTTTTCCCCCCTGGTGGGCGTGTCCGTAAACAGGTCAGGAAGGGTTAGGAGACAGGTAAATAGAGGCAGGGTGTTCCTGGAGCCCATGAAGAGGGGTATTTTTAGCCTGCCATCGGCCCCCTCGGCTCTCAGGTGAATGGACAATCAGGCCCTTTGCAAGCCTTTCCTGGCAGAGGAGAGGAGAGGCGAGTGGCTCGGAAGAGAGGGAGACGAAAGGAAGAGAGAGAGAGAGAGAAAACGAAAACAACCCCGGCCATATACTGGAAGTCATCCATCTTCCATTGCCTCAAATTACCAGAACCCTCCACCTCTCTGTGCTTGCGTCCGCAGTGGAAATTTCCAAAAAGACTTCAACAGCCTCATCTCTTATGGACTTACATAAGACAACCCTCCATGCTACCCCTCTCCCCCCCATCCTCCCACCCCACCCCTTCTCTCACGCCTGCCCCCCAGACCTCCCTCCTTCCTCCTCCTCCTTCCCTCCCTCCCTCCCTCCATCCTTCAGTAAGAAGCCAAACTTGACACGGGGAAGAGCAGTTCATGTTGCACCTCTATGAAGTTTCTAGCGGCCTCACAGATGGATATGAAGTCGGGGAGAAGGCGGGGGTGGGGGCAGTGGACCAGGTATGAGAGGAAGCTCTCATGTCCCACTGACTCTGGGGCAAAAAGAAAAAAAAAGAAAAAGAAAAAAAGAGAAGATGAATATCCTCGGATACGAGGGATAGGAGGGATGAGGTTGTGAAGAAATTCTGGAAGGAATGAGGAAATTCAACATTCAGTGTACTATACTGTAACCTGACTGAGTGTGCCAAAATGATATATTGGTAGAACTGACACTTTACATCAGAAAGTAGTATTGTATTAAGTAGATACAAATGTTCAATGTTGGATTGAACAACAACACTATTTGCTGGTGTCTGTGTGTGTCTCTGTGTCAGTGTGTGTGTGTGTGTGTTAATGTGTGTGTGTCTCTGTGTCAGTGTGTGTGTTAATGTGTGTGTCTGTGTGTGTGTTCCGAATGAACGCGATGGAATGTAACAGAAAATAAATAAGACTCGAACAGAATAGAAAAAGAAAAATGGAATAGAAATAGTAAAATAACAGGATAACAATAACACCCCTGTATCTCCATCTCTTCCTCCAGTTCTCTGACGGTGCGTTCAATGGTGTGACAGCCATCAAGTCTCTGCACCTGGAGAACAACAAGCTCAAGTACCTCCCCAGGAGCCTCGAGTTCACCACCATCACCAACCTCACGCTCTCCAACAACCTCTGGAGCTGCACCTGCACACTCGCCCCGCTGCGCAGGTAGGCAGCAGCATGTTCACACAGTATAAAGCTGTTACTAATATACATATAATTGAATAAATAACATATTATAAGTGGTTACAGGGTTACTTTCCCAAGGCCCCGACATTGTACTGATTCCTCCCCAACAGACGGAGAGACTCCAGATGATAAACAAACATGTTTAGTCTCCGAAACTACCCAATATTGCTCGTCACTCTCCTCTTACCGAAGCCCCTATACTTTACAGGTGGATGGACTCCAGCCGCCAACGCCCTGACGCGCTGTGTACCTCCCCACCCCAGTACAGAGGCAAACAGATCAGAGACAGCTCCGCCTTCAGTGGCTGCAAAGTCAAGACAAAGAGAGCCAAGAAGGGAACGCGCCATTAAACAGGTTATATCATCTGACATACTGTATCAAATCCGGTCAGGAAATGGACAAAAATCAACCTCGTCTTAAATTTGTCCTCCCCTCAGCCAACTCTCTCAACCCTTACAAGCCAGTTTAGATACGCCATTTAGCTGACGCTTTTATCCAAAGCGACTTACATTGCAGTGAGTGCATACATTTCAGTATATATGGTCCCAGCGGGAATCAAACCCACAACCTAAGCGTTGTTAGCGCCATGCTCTACCAACTGAGCCACAGAGGACCGCTGTGATCAGTATTACAACTAATTTCCAGTATTTGAAACCTTATAGAATAATCCTAATAGAATAATCCATTTTTAACAAAGGCCTCATAGAATAATCCATTTTTTAACGAAGGCTTCAAGTCCACATATCTGCTGGTCTCCCTCTGCTGGCTTGAGTGCTCAACTGCAAGGTTCAACTTAGGCTGAACTTGTAGGAAGGAATGCAGTTGTGGCACTGTGAGTTGGGACAATAGTATTTTGGATTCAGAGAACACCACTTGAGGTTGATGGTGGTTTTGGACGGACCGTTCTAGCTTGCTTTTCCTGTCCCATACTTCTCTTATTCCTCTCTTCCTTCCCACAGAACTAAGTCCCATCTCCCCGTCTGTCTCTCTGTCTTTCTTTCTGTCTTTAATTCTGTCTGTCTGCTCTTTTCCATCTTGGCCCTGGGCTCCAGTACAGCATGTCCCGGTCAGAGGGTGTCCTGGAGGAGGGCAGGCTGTTTGACTTGGCTGCTCTTCCTGTGTCTTTCCCCAGGAGAAGCTGAGGTGAAGGAGGCCTGTCCAGGTGACGGGTGGCTACATGTGCAGTGAGAGAACGCTAACGCTAAATGCTACACCCAAGACTGTCCATCTAAATATCTGCCAAATATCGCAACACAACATGTACATACCGGGAGTGATACATAACACAAACATAACACACAATACATACACACCAAAAAGCTTACATGTAAAGACAAGGTAAACAATTGTGTACAAAGACACAACATACTGTAGACACAACTTAACACTGACACACACACACACCCACCCACCCAACTGCTGAGGAATTTGCCAAGCATCCCAAAACCAACACTCAGGCAGGCAGCCATATTTGCGCCCCCTCCCTCTCTCCCCCTGACGCCAGTTTTACACCCTCACCTCTCAGGACCCCTACCACCTGCTGCCACGGCAACGCCCTGCACCCCCCCCCCCCCAGCCCCCCAAACAAAACCTCACAAATGGAATGTTCCAGAGGTATTTATTGTGGGTCACCTTGTATTTATTGTTGGTCACCTTTCAGCTGGTAGTGTCTCACATCTCCTGTGAAAAACACCTCCGGAAAGACACGTGACTGTCAAAAAATGACCACATAGACATAGCTTGACCTGACCTGACCTGACCGACCCATTCTACTTCTTCATCACAAACTCTTGACCCAAGGCAAGCAAACATAACACAGCACAGGCGGCGGAGGAGGACTTCCTCCCAAAGACACTGATACGAGATGTGGACAGTAAACGTGGGCCAGAATAGTGGGTCAAAGCTGAACAGGAACAAAGGAGTGGAAAAAGACGAAAAAGAGGAAAGTGGACTCACCCAAAGTGGACTCACCCAAAGTGGACTCCACTTCTCCAGTGGTATCTTTCTTTTAAGTCTTCTGTATGCAATAGATTCTACAGTACCCGGATAAGAAACGTGTAGTGGATTCAGGTCAGTTAGTATAGTAGGGTAAATGTTAACAGATGATAACAGAGACAGGACTAGGTGGAGATCAGTGAGGGAGGCTGGTGGAGGTAGAAATCGGAGGACAGGCTCATTGTAACGCATGGAACGGAATGAGGAACGGTATCAAACGCGTGTCTGTGGAGGTAGAAATCGGAGGACAGGCTCATTGTGATACAGGCAATACATGGCAACGCGTGTTTGATACCATTCCTCATTCCCTTCTATCGTTCTCCGACAGGACTCCAGGTGGCAGTGGACGAGGTGGAGATAGATGGAAAAGGTGTTGTCTTTGAACCTTTAATGATAGGTGATTTAAACATTTTTCATGCCTATTCACATCCCTTGCTGTGGCAATGCTTTGTTTCATAGTGTACAAACAACAAATACAAACACCAACACATACAAGCTGTGTGACATAATAGATACGGTAATTGATTTACATTGTAAAATAGTTCAAGGAGCAGCAGGGATCTAGAAGAGGGGCATACTGTCGAGTCAATCGATCGGCTATAACAGAAATATTTCCCAAAACTCTGTGTTGACTATTCAGCGTCTTTAATCACATTCTTTCGACTTTTGGAGGTGGTTAACTTCTCACATCCAATAAACATTAAAATACATAAAGTCTGGTCTCGTTCCTCTTGATTCTAGAAATCCAATGCAAGTAACTATTTTGTGTCTTTTTTGTGTCTCTGAAGTGTTCTATCTACTCACTGTCACTGTCTCCCTCTACAGAACAAATGCATGAACTGCACCTCTGAAGCGAATGTCACAATACTGTATACTTGTATTCACTCTACATGTACTGCTTGCATATTTTCAAGACAATCACAGATTTTGAGAAGCAGAAAACCTTCATGTGCCAATTACCAACACAGTTTGACCGGAATGGGAAACTCATATTTCTGCCTGTGAGAGCCTGTACTCACTGAGAGCTGCTTGATGTCCATGGCAGAGATGACCTTCTTCACAACCTCAGGAGGACATGGGGAACCCGCCATGATGCCTGTCACACAACAACAAATCAAACACACATCATCCACGATATACATTTACAATCCTCAATATCAACATTCTCCCCAATGACCGGTCCTCCAGGACCCCTGGGTATTCAGGTTGTCATTACCACTGATCAGCAAAATAAATTAAAAAAGCAGCAAAATAAAAGTTAATAGTAGATAATGTTGATAATTAATAATAATGTTTTATAAAACTATTACTGCTGCTGCTACTACCACCACCACCATGTTAAATTAAGCTGATGTTAGGAGTCTCGAGAAGAGAAAGGGATTTGTTGACTTCAGAGGATTCTGTCTCACCTCCCTCCACTGATGACAGGTCATATTTGGCCATGTCAGGCTGACGCAGCATATCTATATACATGGTGGGAGTGCCGTAGACAAACGTACACCTGGGAGGGGGAGAGTTGGGTAAACCGCAGAGCACACAAACTCAACCCAAACCACACAAACCCACCGCAAAGGACACAAATTAACCACAAAGCACACAAATTAACCACAAAGGACACAAACTACAGCAGAGCAGACAAACTACAGCAGTTTACCATGACAGAAGGCATCCGTTAGTTCTTAAATCACACATCAACCAACAACCAAAGGCAGTTGGGAATAAGAGCATTGAATTGAATATGATTGAATCAACTTGAATGAAATGTTTTCTGTGTATTTGATACTTTCGCAGTACCTCTCACTCTCCATGGCTGCCAGGTTGGCGCGTCCGTCGTACCCAGCAGAGGGGTAGACCAGCGTGATGCCATGTACAGCCATGCAAATGCCCCCGCCAACAGAGCCGAAACAGTGGTACATGGGTACAGGCAGGCAGACTTTTACATGAGGCTGAAGGAGGAGGGAGGAGGAGGAGGGGGGGGGGGGGGGGTAAGCAGAACAGTGTAAGTGCATTTTAGCCCACAGTCATTTGTTGAATTCCAATTCGACCCCTAGACCCAACCAGTAAGCCCTCATATAATCTGAGAGGATTGGGATGAGTGTAAGCAATATATGGTAATAGCTTCCAATCCTCTGAGAGCTAAAAGTGTGGCTAGGGGCTGGAGGATAGGGGCTGGAGGCTAGGGGCTGGAGGCTAGGGGCTGGAGGCTAGGGGCTGGAGGATAGGGGCTGGAGGATAGGGGCTGGAGGATAGGGGCTGGAGGATAGGGGCTGGAGGATAGGGGCTGGAGGCTGGGGGCTGGAGGCTGGAGGCTAGGGGCTGGAGGCTAGGGGCTGGAGGATAGGGGCTGGAGGATAGGGGCTGGAGGCTGGGGGCTGGAGGCTGGGGGCTGGAGGATAGGGGCTGGAGGATAGGGGCTGGAGGATAGGGGCTGGAGGATAGGGGCTGGAGGATAGGGGCTGGAGGATAGGGGCTGGAGGCTAAGGGCTGGAGGCTAGGGGATGGAGGCTAGGGGCTGGTTTACAATTCAGACAATATGTCATGCTTCCCTGGACACGCACCCTCCAGTGGTAACCCACGCGCCGCCCTATGAAGTAGGCATTGTTGACGATATTGTGATGGGACAGCGTGGCTCCTTTGGGGATCCCTGTTGTGCCCTGATTTCAGACAAATAGACAGGTTATCGAGGGCAACACATGCATCTTAACTGGAGCTGAGCCTTTACAGTATGATGGAGAATAATATATAGTACCAGTCAAACGTTTGGACGCACCTTCTCATTCAATGGTTTTTCTTTATTTTTTATTATTTTCTACATTGTAGATTAATATTGAAGACATCAAAACTATGAAGGAACACATATGGAATAATGTAGTAAACAAAAAAAGTGTTAAACAAACCAGAATGTGTTTTATATTTCAGATTCTTCAAAGTAGCCACCTTTTGCTTTGATGACAGCTTTGCACACTCTTGGCAAGGTGTGTCCAAACTTTTGACTGGTACTGTATACGAAACACAGAGTGGTGGCAGCTACATGCAGAAAAGTAAGCCTAGTTTGACATATATATATATATACTTTTATCCAAAGCGACTTACATTGCAGTGAGTGCATACATTTCAGTATATATGGTCCCAGCAGGAATCAAACCCACAACCTAAACGTTGTCAGCGCCATGCTCTACCAACTGAGCCACAGAGGACCACAAAAAGACCCCCGAAAAGCAGGTCCATATGCAAAGTAAAGCCAATGGCCGTTTTCAACAGTCTTTCTATTGACTTAACAAAGGCCAAGTTTGCGCTCTGCTACACCAGACCTTTCGCCCATTTGGGTGTCTGGGAACGAGACTAGGGTGAGATAGGTCTAAAGTAACATCACCGATGTGAACTGGATGTTGATGGGGTCGTCGAAGCAGAGTTTCTTCTGCAGCTCCTCCAGCTGCAGCAGGTACTGGCTGCTCCCTGCCTGCATCACGTCCTCCAGGTTGAAAGACCCTGGCTGACGATTGTCTGTCATGATCACAATCCGGAGGTCTGGGAGTCTGGGTGGGGGGTGGGGGGGGTGGTGGAAGCATTAAGATCAGAGGATTTGAATGGCTGGATATGGTTTCACCATCACTAAGTGTACAGTTAATGAACGCTCTGTGAGAGTCATGACTATGGACATCATATACCCATCATATTGTATGAGTACCAGATTGGAATTCAATTCATGAATGGATTTTTTTCCAAATGGGTTTTCAATTGATCCTCTGAATGTACTAAGTTGATTCTGAATTGACCCCCAACCCTGGTACATCCAAATATCCACTGCAGTCCTACCTTTTACTCTTGATGGCTCCTGGACTGGAGGTCTCCATCTCTGGACAGATCTGTCTCACCATGTCACCGTACCTCTGGGTCTTGAACTGGGTCGGACATATGATCCCACTGCATCTCACCTGGGCCAGAAGATGCATAGAGGTTATGCAAAAAAAAGTTTACTATATTCACCTGTTCACATTACGATTACATATGATGATGATGATCATCATCATCATCATGGTATTGCACCGCAGGTTCAAAAAAGGTACATTACAAAAACACACACCAATACTTCCAGTTCTTTCACTAATCTCCAATTCACAACCAGGAAGAGGCTTCATATTCCACTTCTTTGTTGGTTTCACCTCTCAGGTTACTGTTCCACCCGTTGGGGATACTGTACAGTAGCTCATGGACAAAAAGGCAGGCTACAAACCAGTGATGGCTGGAGAAGATAGAAATCGGAGGATGGGCGTGGCGTGGCGTGGAATTGAATGAGGAATGGTATCAAACGTGTGTGTGTGTGTGATACCATTCCTCATTCTGATCCATGCGTTACAACGAGCCCGTCCTCCGATGTCTGCCTCCACCAGCCTCCACTGCTACAAACAACTGTCACATGACCCACCTTCCTCAATGCCACCTCCAACTCCTGCACCTGATAGGCTGGGTTCAGAGACACCTGTCAGGGGACAAACATGAAAGACATTTAAATGCTGAAACATTCTAAACGTCCTCCCAAAAAGACTCCCCCCCCCCCCCCCCCTCCACCTTGCCTCCAGTACCAGTGCTTACCAGTATGATGCCAGCCTTGGCTGTGGCAAACTGGAACAGAACCCATTCATATGTGTTGGGTCCCCACATGCCCAACCTCTCCCCTCTCTTCAGACCCAGAGCCAGCAGACCTGCAGCAGCCTGGACCACCTGGTGATGCATGGGGATACATTAGCCCTGACATGTCTAGCCTCCATACATGTCTGTCTGTCTGTCTGTCTGTCTGTCTGTCTGTCTGTCTGTCTGTCTGCCTGCCTGCTACTACTGCTACTTCTGCTGCTACTGCTACTGCTAATAATACATTACATTTATAAAGTGCTTTTCATTATACAAGAATAATTTTAAAGTGCATAAAGTATAAAGGTGAGCCATCGCAGGGCTAGGGATACATGGGAGCATAGAGATGCAATGGTGATCACAGGAGAGCTAGACATTACATGATCTACAATGGTACTGTATGGACTCTTCATGAGAGCACTGGGTTATACAGCTCATAAACTGAGCAACTGAAAGACACACACAGTTCAGTCGAACACCAATGAATGAGGAGTCCACAAACTTCCATAACATTTCACAAGGGAGAAGAGGGGACTGATGGGATAGGGATAGGGATAGGAATGCAAAATTCCATTCCATTCCATTCCATTCCATTCCATTCCAATTCCAGTTCCATTATGAATCACTTCCAACACGCAACCGAATGAGAGCTGCAATGAGGCTGAATTAAAACACACTGAGCCGAGCGTATAAAACTCTTCTCGATCTCTGAGTGAATGTTTAACTAGTCAAGGTTTTGCTGCAGTGTCAGGGCTGATATCAGTTACTATTCACACTCAAGAGGAGTTTAGTTCTGTCTATGGCCGGCAGGTACAACCGCCTGCCATGAAGTTTGTTGACACATCCTGTTCACAGAGAGCTAACACTGATAATAGGTAAGATCTCGCTGGTCACATAACTGATTTGAACTTAGCCCTAGTTTGTATTCATAATTGTGAGATGAGATCTCATAGCATCACTTTCGGTTAGACTTTGGCTCCTCCATCACCTCTTCCTGTTGCCTTTACCCCAGAACTCTAATCACCAGGACAGAAAGGCACCGTGCATTTTCCTTTATACAAAGCAGCTATCGCATAGCACAGTGGCAGCAGTGCAGGGAATGTTTAAACAAGAAGAACGTGTTTTTCCCAATCACTCGATCAGAAAGGCACCATGCAGATTGTTGGATACGACTACTAAGTCTCTGCTTAGGCTCAGGAGGGGAAGAAGGCTAAGGAGGGGTAGGAGGCTGAGGGGGGGGTAGGAGGCTAAGGAGGGGGAAAAGGCTAAGGGGGGGTAGGAGGCTAAGGAGGGGGAAAAGGCTAAGGGGGGGTAGGAGGCTGAGGGGGGGGTAGGAGGCTAAGGGGGGGGGGAAAGGCTGAGGGGGGGTAGGAGGCTAAGGGGGGGTAGGAGGCTAAGGGGGGGTAGGAGGCTATGGGGGGGTAGGAGGCTATGGGGGGGTAGGAGGTTAAGGGGAGTAGGAGGCTAAGGGGGGGTAGGAGGCTAAGGGGTAGGAGGTTGGGACCACTTTGGTACTCAGCAGTTTTGTGTACCCCCTGTGTAAAAAACAGGATGTACACCCTACCACTCACATCCTGTTGGAACTGTGAGAAGGTCTTCCTGATGCCATCCTGTACGAAGACCACGGCGTCTCTGTCTGGCCAGCGCTCAGCTGCGGCCTGCAGGCTGTCCCCAACTGTCATGGAGAGCAGGGAAATGCTGGAGGTCCCGTGGGCGTAGCTGGTAGTCAGGGTGGGGGTGCTGGGGGGGCTGTCCACGTGGATGGCACTGGGATGGGAGAAGAGGGGGAGTTCGGGGGGGAGAGAGAGAGAGAGTGATATATAGAGAGTTGAGTTAGACAGAGAGAGTTACAGAACCTCAATATAGTCTCTATTGTATTATTGTTTGAGAAGACTTCATGCATTACACAGTTGGTAGCATTTACAGTCAATGGGAAAAGCTGTGTCAATGTGCAGTCTAGTAAGAAGGGCAGATGTTAGCCTGGGAACTGGGAGAGCGTCTGGCTAGGAGGGGGAGGAGCACATACTGTAAGGGCCAGAGGCAGAACATGCGTTGGTCATATAAGGCTTTTCCAAGAGAGGTAACACTAAAGCTGAAATACGATATCCCTCTTCATTTTAAACTCAGTTTGAAGACAAAAAAAAAGCTTTAAAAGAAATAACCCCACAAAGCCAAACACAAGCATTTTGCATAAAATGTACTTCAAATATAACATTATTAGATTTACCATTTTACCAAAAATGAAAGGGCTAAGAGGTAAGATACATCTCAAATTTAAATGATGGGCAATACAAAAATGTAACAAATCGTCATCCTTGTGATTGCGCAACTGTGCAATCCAATGCGGGTATTTACTCACTGAAAAAGTTTGCTTAATTCCAGTCTCTAAACTTCTGCAGCACACACATACCTTTGGTATCCACAGACTGAATGCATATTGCTTATAGTTTAACATGACTAGGGGACGTTGTGTAACCACTTTTGCAGGGGTGCTTTTTAGCGACAACTGGAAACTATGGGAAAGGTTTGAGGAATGATTTAAAAACGTCGCAAAATGCTGCTTTTACGTTTTCTTTGCACAAGGGATCACCATTTCTCATCACTTCTCCGCGTTGGTAGGCTTTACTTACCAACTCCCTGATGCAGGCAAACAAGATCTCCATGGTCTTTGCAGAACTTTCGATGTCTTGGAAAAAAGGATATTCGTCCTAAGACACTGCGAGCCAAAGACAATCCTCGAAAACATGACGTGCAAAATGTACCCTAAAATAAGCGCATACAACGCTAAAAATCTAATGAAAATGAAACCAGCGACCTGTCCTTCATCCAAGATATGTTCAAGTGACACGTCGAGACCAATGCATTTGTGTTATAGTTAACAGCAGGTGAACCTTAATCCCGAGTTCAGGGTTACCGTGCGCTAACGCCTCATTAGCCACGCTGGACCTGTAGGGGACGCAAATCATCTTCACCGGGGAATGTTACGTGTCCCGTACACCATGTCTTGCTCGTACAAGTATATACTTGTACAAGTATACTTCCGTATATCATGTCTTTTCAATAAAGTAGCAGATATGTGTTCACAGTCGTGATATGAAAACATTTACATTGCCATTTCATTGTGGGTCAAGTCAAGTTGTACATAATGAAACGAGATACCTACAGTAAACATTTTATTTATATTTACACATAATCAATCACATTTGGATCTGACCCCCGCCCCCATTGGCAACTATAAATGTCAAGAATGCTGCACTGAAACCTGTTTCTACTAGGAGGACAGTGGTGATTATTTAGGCAGTTACAGGACTTCTTAACCAGATGGCTATAATCTCATGTCAGTAAACAGAAAATATGATCCGGGCACTGCGGTGGCAATCATAAAATCTATGGTGGCAGTGGCATTGCAAGGCTAATGGATCTCAATCCAGCTAATTGAACAGCTCCTCCTTGAGCCTGTGGTAGCGCCCCCTCCTGGCCATGAGTTGTTCGTGCGTGCCCTCCTCCACCACGGCTCCGTCCTCCATGAAGACAATGTGGTCGGCCTTCTCCACTGTAGCCAGCCTGTGGGCCACCACCAGCACCGTCTGGCCCGCAGAACCAGCCAGAACATTCTGCACCTGAGACAGAGTAGAAAAAAATTCATTGATCATTTACACAGTATACAAGATACAGCGTAATTAAATGCATTAGGGCAGCAACTCCTCAACAGTGCAACAATCAACAATAATAATAATAGAAAAATTAACAATCTTATGGCCTGCGGGTAGAAACTGCTCTGAAACCTGTTGATACTGGTCTGGATACACCGGTATTGCCGCTACAGAGTAACAGTGTTGTTGACGATGTTATTGTTGCTATAACCTTTAAATTAATTCAAACGCTTTACAAAAAAAGTGTGTATGTATGTGTTGTATGTGTATGTATATGTTCTGATCATTTATGTGGTTAGCCAGACCATGTGCAGTTGGTCTACTCTAAAACCGAGGTCTGGATTGTGAATTATGATTAGAACACTGAATGTGGGGCGCTCAGTGGCGTAGCACACTAAGGCGCATACCACATTATCGCAAGGTCCCTGGTTCGATTCCGACCCTCGACATATCCTGCATGTCATCCCTCCTCTCTCTCACCCATCCTTCCTGTCAATCTATACTGTCTCTGTCCCAATAAAGCAGAAATACCCTAAAATATATTGAAGAAAAAAAGAACAGTGAATGTGATTGTGCAGTAAAGTTGTGGTTACCGCATGCTGTGTGTTGATGTCCAGGCAGTTGGTGGCCTCATCCAGGATGAGGACCTGAGGCTCTCTGGCCAGAGCTCTGGCGATGGCGATACACTGCTTCTGTCCTGCAGCCAGCTGCCCTCCACACTCCCCGACATCTGACACACACACACACACACACACACACACACACACACACACACACACACACACACACACACACACACACACAGACAGACAGACACACACACAGACACACACACACACACACACAGACACACACACACACACACACACAGACACACGTGATGTTAGTGCTAGCTAGTTAGTGCCAGCAACATTATAGGTTAACAATTAAGCATGATCCCAGACTGAAGGGCATCTTCAATGGAGATTTTCCATTGGAAGTGTGATTTAGTCCAGGACTAGGCTTAATCTGGGTCTGGGAATCTTCCCCATAGGCCCATAACTCAACAGAACACACAGATGACCCCTCCTGCAAGTATCATTGTGACACTTACATTTAAGCTTTGTTAGAGTCTTTGTGACAGCCGCCCACAACTGAGTGTTTGTC
Organism: Argentina silus; assembly: GCF_951799395.1. Classification (NCBI taxonomy): domain Eukaryota; kingdom Metazoa; phylum Chordata; class Actinopteri; order Argentiniformes; family Argentinidae; genus Argentina; species Argentina silus. The sequence continues at coordinate 4,155,291 of NC_139670.1, read as the reverse complement.
AATGAGAGGTTGTCATGAATATGCGCCAATGGGAACAAAGGGTGACAACAGCGACTCCGTACCTGTGTCGTAACCTTCCTCCAGCCCACATATGAAGTCATGGGCGCTGGCCTTCCTCGCTGCCTCCTTCACCCTCTCCAGGGAACATCCCCTCAGGCCGTATTCTATGTTGTGCCTCACCGAGCCGGAGAACAGGACAGGGTCCTGGGACACCAGAGCCATCTGGCCACAGGGCACAGGGCACAGTGAAGGGAGGGGAAGGGTGTTTGGTTTGAAAACAACCGTATATGGTGTCGGGCAACCGTAGCACTATGTCACTTATTGTCTTGTCCTACCTCATTGGACTACTGCGTATTGTATTGTTTGTATTATTTGTATTGTATGCTGCATTGTCAAGTTTTTACTTTTACTTGACAACGCATATTTACAAGAATTTTACTCCCTGCACTCGTGTATGAGACGTAACAAATAAACTTGAACTTGAACGTGAATAATATATGCCATTTAGCTGACGCTTTTATGGGCAGTCACAATGCTAGAAAGCACATGAATGGATGGAGGTGGTAATTAGTGTATAAATACACCTGGCTTATCTAAGGTTTACCTGGTATGGTTGGATTCTGGCAAGAGACACTAGGTGGTGAGGGAGCGCTACGGTGTGTTTACCGTACCTTCTGGTGCAGGTAGTGGTGCTGGTAGCAGTGCAGGGGCTGTCCATCCAGCAGGACCCGGCCCTCCTGTGGCTCATAGAACCGCTCCAGCAGGGAGACGCAGGAACTCTTCCCACCACCAGAGGGCCCAACCAGTGCTGTCATCTTCCCTGGACGCAGCTCTAGAGTCACAGACTGTCACAGAGACAAATACAGATCTACATTTAACACAGGTACAAGTGAGCAGGGCAAAGATGAACTACTTACAAGTGGACAACAGACATAGGTATAGTTCAATACGGTATAAACAGAATTATTCACAACCGGAAACAACACGATACTGGAACAGGGCTCAAATGAAGACATAACAGGTAGGGCCCATAATAATGCCATCAATGAAACCCAATATCAATATCAATGATCATTCAGTGATCAATATCAACAATGACAAGTTGTTTATGTTGTCCAGCACACTGATACAGCCATGAGAGAACGTAGAGTACCAGTCAAAAGTTGGGACACACCTTGCCAAGAGCAAAAGGTGGCTACTTTGAAGAATCTAAAACATAAAACCTATTCTGGTTTGTTTAACACTTTTTTGTTTACTACATCATTCCATGTGTGTTCCTTCATAGTTTAGATGTCTTCAATATTAATCTACAATGCAGAAAATAATAATAATAAATAAATAATATAATATAATATAATAAATAATAATAAAAAATAAAGAAAAACCATTGAATGAGAAGGTGTGTCCAAACTTCTGATTGGTGCTGTACGGTATGACTGAATGTTTACCTTTAGTGCTGGCGTATCAGGGCGTGAGGGGTAGGAGAAGGTGACGTCATGGAGAGCCAGTCTCCCCTCCAGCCTATCAGGAGCCAGCTGTCCAGACTCTTCCTGCTGCGGCTTCCTGTCCAGAAGCGTAAACACCTTGGCAGCTGCCCCCACTGTGTTCAGCATGTCGCCAAAAATATACACAAGACTCTGAAAACAGAGAAATTAAAAAAATAATAATAAAACAAAACAAAACAAAAAAATATATATATTCCAGTGGTGTCAGATATACGAACATGTGACATACGAACATACAAACAGTCCCCTCCCCGATTTCATTGTGGGGGACACCTAACTAACTAACTAACTAACCAACTAACTACATGTAACAAACTAAGTAACTAATTATAACTATGTGCTGGCTTGCTTCCCGCTTACTCTCATGTTGGTGACCATGTCCTTCTGGTAGAGCACAAAGGCCAGCAGACTGCCCACACTCAGCTGGCCTGAGGAGATGAGGCGCCGACCCTGGAGCAACATGGCCACCTTTAAACCCACTGTCACCATCTGAGGAGGGAGGGAGGGAGGGAGGGAGACCCAGAGAGACCCAGAGAGACCCAGTGAGACCCAGAGAGACCCAGAGAGACCCAGAGAGACCCAGTGTTATCATATGAGCAGACAGAGAAAGGTTAGAGACTGAGGCAGCGGTTGAATACAGTGACATAGAGACAGGTGACACATTGTCTCTACAGTGAATGAAAACAGAGAGAGAGTTTCACTGTCAGCCATTGAATAGGTTTTACAATATCTTTTATACAGATTTTACATTAATCAAAATCGAATAAACTACACTATTAACGGACTCACAACTGGCTACAGAAATAGTGTACCCAATCGCTCTCTGGAACAAAAGTCGGGGCCCATTGATATGGACAGAGGTTCCAACATGTCTGCAAAGTGACGAGAGCCTGAGGGGGTCCTCTCTTACCCTCCGTACAAGCAGGAAGACTGCACTGAAGATGCCTTTACGTCTCTGGATGTTGTTAATCTGTTCCAGAGCTTGCTTGTATCTCTGCAGCTCCCTCTCCTCGCCTCCGAAGCTGCGTACCGTCCTCATCGCCCCTATGGACTGTGACGCCAGCTCCTTGGCCTGGGCCTGGCAGTCCTGCAACTGACTCTTCAGGTCCTGGGTAGAAATAGCACAATACAATCAACATGCAATCAATCTACGCTGTAACTTGTTGATAGTGGCATATGTTATGCTGGGAGTTCAGAGAGTGTAGGTGGTTATTACAGATAGCAATAACTTTTTCTGCAATGACACCATAGGTGTCTAGATAATCCTCTCTACTTGGCTAGGTGTTAGAGTGTTCTATCTACCTGTCTGTAGATGTTCGAGTGTTCTATCTAACCTGTCTGTAGGTGTTCTAGTGTTGTCTATCTTCCTGTCTATAGGTGTTAGTGTTCTATCTACCTGTCTGTAGGTGTTAGTGTTCTATCTGCCTGTCTCTTGGTGTTCTAGGTGTAAGAGTGTTCTATCTACCTGTCCGTAGGTGTTGTAGGTGTTCTGCAGCAGGGCATTGAGGGGCATCTCTACACAGGTGAGTAGAGTGAGCTCCCAGGACAGACCCATCATCAACACCAGCATGCCCACCGTCTTCACCAGGCTACGCACCAAGACGTTGGCATTTAGGGCCACCGAGCGGCCCATCTTATCAACATCAGAGTCCAGGCGCGACGTCAGGCTTCCTAGTGGGGGGAGATCTATAAGTTTGGGTGTCCAAAAATGCATGTACTGTGTCTGGAAATGGTTGGATATCAGCCCCTGCTTAAAAGACTTGCGAAAATGTTTTTTATTTGGATCACAGTTAAGCAGTCGGTAAGCAGACATGTCAATATGTCTTGCTAGTGTATTGTGATATCACACCGTCTCACCTGGCTTGTTCTCCTCAAAGAAAGGGATGTCCTGCTGCACCAGGTTGTAGAACAACATGTGTCTCATCCTCGTGTTGAGTCTGGACAGACTGACCTTGAACATGCCCCCTCGCAGACCGGAACACAGAGAGCTGGCAGGGAGGAGAGGAGAGGACCACAGAAAAAGTAGAACACATCATTACAGTACTGCTGACCTTTCTGTGTGTTAGTACAGTGTCACTAATGGATCAAACCTTTTCAACAAAGACGAGAGAAAGACAAGAGAAAGACAGGCCAACCCTACTGTACCTTCCCAAAGACAGGACGCCCAAGCCTCCGATGGCGTACGTAAAGCTGTTCTGCTGGTACTGTCCACTCAGCATATCAATCACCTTCCCCTGGTAATAAGGGATAAATGTCTCACCTGCAAACACACGGACCACGTGTTAGACTTCTAAACAGGAAACATCTACAGACTGATCTACTGTAGGGTTAGAAAACGGTATTATCCGAAATGAGGAAGTTGTGCAGCAAATGTAGCAAAGTAAATTCCAATTTAAATTGTTCAACTGTCGATAAAAAAAACAAAAACTGAGCTTGATTGGGGTGATTCTAGTGGTTCTTCCCTCATACTGATCCATACTCACAGATGACCCCTAGGCTGAGAAAGAGGAAGGCAGCAGCCAGATGAAGGGTGTCTGGTCGACAGTATCTCCCCACCCTCATCAACAACGCCCAAGCCTCCTTCTTCTTCTCCTTCCCCTGGTTCCCTCTCGCTCCTACATTGTCAGGAAACCCAGTTTCCCAGGCCAGGCAGGCAATGGTGGAGGAGAAGAGGGCCAAGACTCCCATGCCAGGGTCATGGACCAGACCCAGGTCGTCTAGGGAGGAGGTCTCCCTGGGTACCATGACCGCCCGTCCACTCTCAAACACCGGAGGCAGGAGGCAGAGCACCGCTACCCATCGTTGCAACACCGGCAGGGGCTTGCCGTCGGTGAGTGCCAGGGAGAGGCAGTGGAGCAAGGCCCACCTTAGGGCGCTGAACGCCCACAACCCGACCAGTCCTCCACTGCTGGAGCACCCCAGCAGCAGCAGCACAGCCCACAGTGCCACCCAGAGAGCTGTGTCATAGAGAAGGACCCAGCCATAGGTTTTTATTCCTGCCATTGTCAATCACAGACTTGTGACGTGTTTATCCTGGAAAGAAACGAGAGAGACAGAGTCAATAATATAGGTAGAGCTCCGTAGCTCTGGCCTTCTGTTAGATTGGTTCGGTTGACGTGCGTGCACGACGGTGCACAAGCACGGTGTGGCCATATACAAAGCCAAATAAGCACCATAGCCATAACAACACACAAAACACATGACATGCAGCATAAGCTAGCCGAGTACAGTGTGGATAATCTACAACGAGTATACCTGGATACTGTATACATGGAGACAGTGTTTTAGTAGCATTTAGGTTGACCTAATGGGCTAACGACCAACGTCAATGACCGAGTGTCGCAACTCTTATGCAGGCTACGCTTGTAAAAACAAAAATAATATTATAATTCCGAAAGTACATACATATTCCTACGATATAATCTTGTCTTGCAGTCAAGCGATCACGAAGCACCAGATTGCGTTTTACTTTCACTTTCATGCAGCAGTAGAAACATTTTACTTTCACTTTCAGAGCCAGAGATAATATTGAGACGTGGTCTGTGCCAATAAGATAATCATTGAGATAATCATTGACATCTGAATTAGAAATATTAATTAACTTCTGGTTTGTCAGATGTAATGTCTTCCGCGTTTTCTGTACGACGACTTTGTGAAGACTCGACATCATCAAACACTTGCTACATCCACCACCAGATGGCGGCATTCTTCTTTGACACAATGAAGCTGAAGTTCCAGACACTCCACTCGCGAATAATCACATCCCAGTGGTTACATGCATTTCACGCCATATACATTGACAAGGGGATAGCTATAGAACAAAGACAAATGTTTTTTTTTAAATACATTTATTATTATAATTTCCATAATTTTGGTATATAAATAATGCATTCATATGAAAAAAGATTTCATCATCTGGCCCCAGCACAAAAAAACAAATAGCCCTTACTATGAAAATACTCCGTTAAAGGAGCCATACGTCACCACTTTTACAACATATCTGCATATGTTAAAGATATACATTATAGAAGTCATAATATATTATATGTATGTATAATCGATTGTTCAATACCCGGATCATTCCTGAAATACTATAAGATCATTAATTTCTAATACGACTTTCGGTTCCTTCAGTCACAGCTCAACGAAAAGGTAAAAGTCGCCCAGGTGATTGTACTATACACACATTCTCAGTCACCAGGTAGTTACCTACTGGTTGTTGTGCAATGTTCTTACACATTGGACATACTGACAATTAATAAGCAGAATCATTAACAAATAGTTGAAAAAAAAAAAAAAGCTTTCTTGACATGAATTCTGTGATATTGATACAATCAATTATATCAGTCAGTCTGATATATAGAGATTGGTACAGTGCTCATCATTCAGTCGAAGTCTCTTTAAAAGTGTAATACACATATAAATTCTTTGATATAATCCTATAATTAAATCTTTCATTTGATTGGTTGTCTGTACAAAGCACCCATATGTTTCGAACAGTCCGCTCCGCCAATCCCAAGAGTGACTGGGATTCCTATGGATTCTTTGGCGGGTGCGAACTGACAGTAGTTGGACGGTTGCGAGGGTGAGGGGGGGAAAGGCACTTAGGATGGGATGAGAGCATATGAGAGAGAGAGAGAGAGAGCTGCATTTGCATTTGAACACAGTACAATATTACTTTGCTTGAATATATAACAGTGTAGGCCTAGAGCATACCGTAATAACAAGAATGTCATCTCTTTTTCATATTTTTAGGCCATTTCTGCTTTATTGGGATAGAGACAGTAGCGATCGACATGCAAGATAGGTCGAGGGTCGGAATCGAACCAGGAACCTTGCGATTACGTGGTAAGCGCATAACTGTACTACGCCATTAAACGCCCCGAATGTCATCTCGAAGAACATCTCTGATGATCTCAATTAATCCGCACCCATACCCCATGTGATGAAATACTGAACCCCTTTACACTCATCAACCAATCGCTCAAGAGGACAGACGAGGTTTGTGTCGATGGTGAATGGTTCTGAATATGGCTTAATGGAGTGGGTGATTGAGAACATAGCTACACCTCTAATTTAAGATCAGCAGCACATGGTATTCAGCGATGTCGCGGAGGCTAAACACATGTAAAAGCCTTTTATACACCTTTTATTCTGGTGAATTGCGTTGACCCACCTTTTCACAAAAAATAACCGGATTCTAACGCTAGCATTTACGCTCAGTCACTTTCTCACCTCTTCATTCTACCACTGCATCCCTGATGATATACAGCACAGTGCAACCTCATTGTCATCTGATACAGTACACATCTGTGTTCGGTGTGTGTATTTTAACAGTGACAACAAGAGCCATATATACAGTATCTATATGACTGTGTTGACAGTCTGTTGCTTTTCACACACTGTCCCAGTATATATATGTGTGTGTGTGTGTGTGTGTGTGTGTGTGGTTGTCCAGTGCCAGTGTGTTGCTGTTCACAAGCTGGTGATGTCCATCGTCCCAGTATCTGAGGTCTTCTCATTGTCTCCCTCTGTTGGCACAGTGCTGTACTGACACTGAGGGGGGACATCAACACCCAGGGACGGCTTTGGTGGGTCGACCGGAGATGTGGACGACTGCTGTGTCTTTGGCACTGCCCCTGCGGCGGCGTCCCTCTTGCCCAGCCAATAAAATGACAGCATGAGATACAGGCCAGATGAGGCAACTATGGCGCTGCAGACGAGGAAGACGTAGAAGTACTGCCCCGTATGGTCTATCAGGATTCCTACAACAACAACAACAACAACAACAACAACAACAACAAACCAGGGACAGAGTGTTAGGAGAGCTCGAGTCAAGCCGGGCATGGCACAAGCAATTACAGCAGTTTAATTAAAGTAATAATAACATTTTAATTTAACAAACAATGACACATTACCACTGTGGTGCTGTGAAACACAGCCAAGCAAGTACACAGTCAGACATTACCTGACACATGAGCTGGTAGGGCACTGAAATGTGAGTCTCCAACCCCGCCCACCCCTTTTCAAATACCACTAATACCTACCCCTAGTCGACTGGGAACCCAAACCCCCACCATCAATCTGTGTGTTACTTATTGTTAGAGAGAGAGAGAGAGAGAGAGAGAGAGAGAGAGAGAGAGAGAGAGAGATCTGAGGGGGTTTCAGTTTTCATTGGACACATGACTGATTGTGTGTTCATCGAATCCAAGCAACAAGATATGCTGCTTCAACTCTGACTATAGCCTCGGGTGAGCAGTTAACTGTAGCTAAGGGTTTTCTTGCCAAACATACAAACAAAACCTTGCTGCTAGCTATGCTACAGCACTCCCCATACACACAGACCCAAACACACACCCACAGATCCACACACCCACACACCCACACACCCACACACCCACACACCCACAGACCCACACACCCACACACCCACACACCCACACACCCACACACCCACACACCCACAAACCCACAGACCCACACACCCACACACCCACACACCCACAGGTCCCTGTATGTATAGTACCTGCAAGTGGGGGGCCGAGGAGCAGCGTGACACTCTCCATAATCGCCAACAGCCCCAGTGCTGAGGGGAAGCGACTCATCTCCACCGTGTCCATCAACACGGTGAACATCAGCGACCCGACCACGCTCATGGACAGGCCGTACACCACCACATAGGCCAGCAGCACGGGGAAGCCCGGCCCGATGCAACAGATGCTGTTACTCAGCCCGTTCACCAGCAGCGCCGCCGAAAACACGTAGATGTGGCGACCTTTGAACCAGGGCAGGCTGAAGAGCACGCCGACGGGAGGCCGCACCACGATGTTGACCACGCCCAGGATGGAGAGGAGGAGGGCGGCTCGGCCCTGGCTCATGCCGTGGTCTGTGGCGTAGGGCACCAGGAAGATCAGTGGCACCACGAAGCCCAGCATCATCCAGGTGATGCCCATGGTGTAGATCCGGTAATGGAGGTTACTGAAGAACAGGTCGAAGGCCATGTGTTTCCGCAGGGCGGCGACCAGACCAGTCCACAACGACCTCATCCTCCCCTTCAGGCGTTTCTCCTCAGATATCTGGGACAGGCTTGGGACGGGCTGGGGGGGTCCGTGGTTCATCAGTGGCTGCCCAGCAACCCCTCCCCCCTTCCTCCTGGGGGGTCCCAGGGGTCTCATCACCGCCCCACACACGCAGCAGTTGAAGAGGATGGCCCCCAGCACCAGGAAGCTGCCCCGCCAGCCCAACTCCGTGTGGAGGTAGTTCCCCAGGAGGGGCAGGGTACACAGGCCCAGGGCGGTGCCCGTGGAAGACATGGCGTTGGCGAAGGCACGCCGACGCACAAAATAGTGGCCGAGGATCGTCACCGCGGGCTGGAAGCTGAAGCAGAAGCCCAGGCCTGTCAGCGGGCAAGATTGGCAAGCAGTTATTTTAGTATTTTTTTGTTCTGTACTATATACACGTGCTAAATGGCAGACATTCATATTACATTACATACAAGTATTCAAGTATAGTTCAGTGATCGTGATTTGATATTTCAATAAATCACTACAGGTGTTAGCTAATTAGATTGAGGGAAGGGCAAAAAGAGTCATTCCGTTTTTTTCCTTCTTCGTCATCAGGTGTAAAGGTAAAAGTGTCCTCCCACACCCCTGAGAAAAGATGCAAGTCACCATGAAAAAGGCATAGGCCTACAACTGAGAGCAGAGCTAGCTGTCTGTCTGTCTGTCTGTCTGTCTATCTGTCTCTGAGAGGCCAGGCGAGGCCCAGGCCACTGACCTGTGATAACCCCGGCGGTGATGTACAGCTCAGTGATGGTGTTGGTGAAAGCGCTGACCGCCATTCCAAACCCACTCAGGACTCCGCCCAACATCACCGTCGCCCGGCAACCAAATCTCTCCACCAACACACTGCAGAATGGGCCTACGGGAGCAACGCTACAGTGTTAGTTTAGTTAAACACACACATTGAGCCATAAATGGTTCGGTACATAGAAACTTACTACCAAGGGCATTTCCCTAATCCAACCATTACATCACACACCATTACAATTACATGTCCATTTTACCAAACAGATTGTTGTACTTCATGTAAACACTGTGAACACTGTACAATATGAACACTGTATATACCTTCACACACATGCACACATTAAAGCCTGTGTGAATGAGTGTGTGCATGTACAGTGCATGTACAGTACAGGCAAGTCAACTCTTGCTTGCGGTGGACTCAAATTTAGCACACCCCAACTGCTACTAAGCAAAAGGAGAAGCTCAACGCTGAGTGACGTCCCACCCTCCTATTCTAGCCGCCCCTGTTGTAAGCAATTAGTGCGGAATGTGTGCCAAACCCAACTTTCAAAACAGGTAATGCCTCCGTGTGTGTGTCAGTCCCAAAGTGGGGCACCAAATGGAACTTCAGCGCTACATGCTGAAATGGATACAGCAGGTAGATGACATGTGCAGCACACACCTTTTTTGAGACAGTTAAGAAAGAGGCCAACAAGCAAAGATAACGCCCCCTCTCCTCCTAACACGCACACACACACACACACACACACACTCAGTGCAGTGGGCATTTGGGCGTATGTGTGCAGTGGGTGCTTACAGACGCATATGGGCTCATACAGTGCAGTGGGCGTATTGCAACCTCATAGTGACTGGTCATAACAGGTGCACACACAGACACACACACAGACACACACACACACACACACACCACACACCACACTTTTCCAGATGTTAAGGCTTGAAGCCCAAAGAAAGCACAGCCCCCCCCCCCGACTGTTAGTGATCCCAGAGGAAGGCAGCTCCTGCAGCGCTCCACAGCCTTACTGTGTGTAAGGGTGAGACATCCTGTCAATTCTCCCTGATCAAAGAAACAGGAGGTTGTGTTGACTCTCATATACCATTTCCATGTGTTTATGTGTGTGGTGTGTATGTATGTAAGGAATGTATGTATGTATGTATGTATGTATGTATGTGTGTGTGTGTGTGTGTATGTATGTATGTATGTATGTGTGTGTGTGTGTGTGTATGTATGTGTGTGTGTGTGTATGTATGTATGTATGTATGTATGTATATGTATGTATGTATGTATGTATGTATGTATGTATATGTATGTATATGTTTGTGTGTGTGCGCGTTGTTATGACCAGTCACTATGTTATGACCAGTCACTATGACCAGCTATGACCAGTCATGACCAGTCACTGTTATGACCAGTCACTATGAGGCAACACACCGACTGCACTGCGCCTGTAAGCACCCATTGCACAGGTACGCCCTTATGCCCACTGCACTGTACGCCAAAGCAGCGCACAACACACGAGTCCTGTCAACCATTTGTCGTCCGGTTCAAGAGGTACCAAACAAAAGACGAGGACAGAGACGTGTCTCTCACACCGTGCAAACACTGGGCTGTAGTAAATCAATACTAGGCATCATCAAACACTGGGCTGTAGTAAATCAATACTAGGCATCATCAATGTTTGATGAAAGCATTCCTGGTTGGAGTGCACACACACGCGCGCACACACGCACGCACGTGCGCACACACACACGTCATGTGGCACTTAAGCACATCTCAAAAGCTCTTTGTTCCATCGTTCCATCCTTCCATCCCTAGGCTGAGTGGGTTAGAAGCTCCGCAGTAGAAGAGTTAAAGGAAGGAAGTGTCTGACACAGACACAGACACAGACACAGACACAGACACAGACACAGACACAGACACAGACACAGATTGACTGTGGCTCGAGCACTGGACTAAATCACCCTTTCAATGGAAAATCTCCACTGATGATGCTTTTTAGTCTAGGACTGGGCTTAATCTGTGTCCAGGAAACCAGCCCATAAAGTTGTATTGTATTGCATTGCATTACATTGTATTGTATTGTATTGTATTCTGTACCTCCGGCATGAAGCACTGACGTCATGATAGAAGGCACCCAGGAGGTCTCGCTGTTGCTCGCCTGGAAGTCCGTCTGCAGGTCGTTGTAGAAGATGCCCATGCAGGAGGGGAAGGCTAACGTCAGGGCTAGCACCAGGATGGTAGCCACCAGCACCACCCAGCCCCAACCCCCATCAGGCGCAGTCACAGCCCCATCCACGGGCACCGGCGCCTTGGGTTCATGGCAGCCCTTCTCCGCCTCTTCAGAGTCAAACTCCGGGGGATGCCTGGCCCTCTGGTCCATGCTGGGGGAGTTAGAGGCCTTGTTGTTCTCTGTCTGGGGGCTGTCGCCGCCTCCTCCTCCCCCCCCCTTGTTGGTTCCGTTCCTCCCATTCATCTTCTGGTGATGAGACGCCTCTCAGGCAATGCCCCTGTAGTAGCTTGCCGGGATGGACAGCACCAAATATTATCCATATCACCAAGTATTCCCTCACCAATGAGCACGCCTGTGACTGATTAAACAAACACAAGCAGATTGGACGTTCGGCTGTACTGTAATGCGTTTCTTTGGTCTATGAAAACATGAGACCAACCACAGTTTTCAAAGCCTTTCTAGGGCCTCAATGCATCACTATAACGGAACAATTGTAAAGGTGTGAATAAGAAGGACAGCTGAAGACACCCTTGAAGCCAACACTGACCCACCCACTCAAATGTATGTGTTGCTATTTCCAATCCTGTTCTGGGTCTTGTTTATACAAAGTTTATTTGCTTGTTGTTTGTCGTAAATGTCCAGTAAATAGTTCTGTCTGTTTTGTTTTATTCCGTTTTATTTTTGTATTTATAAGTGTTTCTTGTCTTGTGCTGCTACCTGTCTTGTGTATCCTTGTTTGCTATAATCAATGTGCTGCTTTGTGCTGTTTGATTGAACTGACATGTTTTAAATATGTTTAAACACCTGCCAGGGGGCTACAGTTGTTAATTAGCCATCTGGCTAAAACTGGCACATTTACAGAAATGTCGATTAATGTGCATTGTCCCTGTAAAATGAATAATAATACAGTAAATATAGTAAATAATACAGTAAATTAAAGCAAAGTGAACCTCTTGGTGGTCTATGTAATTCTGTGTAATTATGCATGCATGAAGGGCAGGGTTCCCCGATTGTTTACTGGTCCTGCTCAAAAGAGGGGGGAGGGAGCTGGAATGTCTTATGAAACTTACATGAGTTTGAGAAAGTCTGAGCAGCTGAATGAATGCCCTACTGTGCAGAACATATTCCTATGAACATTTCTGTTCCTAATCTTTAGGTCGGCGCCAGTCTGTGCGTATCCGAAGACGTTTATATGTTTAAACATTTTATGAATTATCATCATTAGCTCACAAGCATTTATGAAGGAATGAGGTGAATCCTGCTGTCAATCAACTCAGATTTTTCTCAGTCGTTTGGGTGGTCGTGTGTCAATCTCCGCATCACACCGCTTCAATAAAGCGCTCAAACTAGTTGTAATTGCACCCAATCCAGTTTATAGCCTTCACATATATTGTCAAACTTAACTGTCCCCTAATACTCTACCCACGTGGCAACTATCCCTTTTGATACTTATAACCTAATTGTAGGAGAATCACGCCTTTGTCAATAGCCAGTAAACCAATCCTAACTCGTACCGGTTGATTTGAATTGACTTGGTAAAGTCTAGAATCTAGATTACAACACAATGTGATTTCCTAATCGAGCACGTATAGCCTACAGTAGCCTCCTGTTGTCGGACTACGCATTTCGTTCAATGTAGATATAGCAGAGATTAGCTACATCATCTCCTTGAATGGGGTGTTCCCACTTGCGTAAAAACACTACATAGCAATTTCGTTGATGCTCAAATGAATGCAAAATAATGCAAAACAATACATTTTTGGTCTCTCAACGTCACAGCCTATTGCATCTCAACAATACCAACAGAAGACTGATATAGGAAGCAGGAAACTTGAGGTACACAGCCTATCCTGACAAACCATTCATAACGCGCAATAGTCTCACCTTTTACGCGTAATTACTGACGGCCATTGCTCCACTTCGTCCATTTCCACAGTACCCTACCGACATAAACAAGCAGCTGGCTTGGAGCAACGAGATCATGTTCGCCTCATCGGTGGGTGGAGACAGGACGCGAGAGAGTGCTCGCTGGTGCGGTGCGGTGCGGTGCTGTGACTGTCACCGTGTCGGTGATGATCGGTAAATGCGAACAATCCCATTTCTGGACATTGCACGCCCTGGCATTTGGCAATACTGTCAGCTATGTCCTGTGTGTATTAAGCACACAAATATGCTATGACAAGAAATCAGGACAATTTAAATATAGGCCTAAGGGCGATGAGACAGCAATGGAAGCGTCAGTGCCTATGAGTGGGATGGAGGATTAATGATTAATAATCATCTCGATAGGCCGACCGAGTACCGTGAGCAGCATCCTATTCACCAAGCATTTCATACTTAGGAATGGGTCATTCGGATTTACCCTGCTTTACGAGCTGTAAGTCAATATGAAGTTGAGGTATGAGTATGAGAAAGTCCTGTGATGGTTTTCTGTCCAAAAGACAATTCATGTCCTATAACATTTAATCCCAATCTAACATTACTAATTCAAGCCGACAGACACGGTTCATGATTAAAGACCATAGAGAGATTGACAGAAGAGAGACACACACACACACACACACAGTTTAAAACACAGAGACACATTTTATGATTAAAAACCAGACTGGATTTTGTTAAAAGTGTTACATTTAAAGAAACTGCATTGGTAGCCAAAATTCCCAAAATATAAAATAAATAAAAAATAAAATGACTATCGGACAAAACGTATTTTTCAGCTTCCAAACAGTTCTCCACAGTCTCCATTGACAATATTCACATTTGACATCAATACTGTTGATAAATTAACACACTCAAAAGAACTGTTAATAGTTGACATTTTCAGTACGTCTAAATGTGTGTACAAGTGTGTATGTATAGAAACGCATGCAGGTGTTTACGACAGATAAACTATGGCAGAATGAGCCAGGATTCAATTAATCCTCTTTGTTTTGTGTGTGAGAGTGTGTGGAACTGTGGGTTGAGTAAATGCTAAATCCAAGGTAGGGCTCTGCAGTCTTGTCCAGTTTTCATTCAACAACAATAAAGAGAGGATTGTGTTGTTAATTTTGTTAATGTCGACTTTAAACTAGTATTATTATTTTTATTTTTTTACCTATATTGTTAAATTGTCATGACAAGATAGTTTACAAAAACAACATACAAACCAACAAAACATAGTGATTAGAGAATACTTCTAGTTGCAGACCCAGCTGTTCCACACAAGAAATCTACAGCTACCACACAGCCATGTCCCCCCTGCTTTCCAACCATGCATCCTACAGTACATGTAGTATACAAGTATACACTTTGCACTAACACAGAGGTCAGACAGATTCCAGTACACAACACCATAATCTCTAGTACAATGCATGCTCTCATGTTTTCACGTGCCCAAACAAGAGGTTTTTCTATATATATATATGTATTTCTTTTTTTTGCAGATTTGTTAAAATTGCACATATGTGAACAGTGCAGGTGACAAAAGAAATGTGTTTTTGTTTGTATCAGAGTACAAAGTTATAATTCAAATCTCAAGTAATCCAGCCCGCAGGGATAGATTGATTAAGGGTTTAGGTAAAAGAAAGGCCATAGGAGAAATTTGGATTCACAATGGTGAGAGTTAAGTGCTTTAAAAGTTAATTAATTACATCTAAAAGTGAAATCAACAATACAAGGCATTAGTTGCCTTAAACATGCAATTCAAGAGAGAAAGCCAAATAAAAGTTAGTTATATTCAGTTTCACGTTTTTTCCAAAACAAAAGTGCACTGCTGGCTTTAACTAAGGTAAAATCAAGGGAACTGCTTTGTCTACGTCTGTCATAAGTCTCTCTGCTTCTTTTGCGGTTGGTTGCAGTGTAAATCCGACAACACAACTTGAATCTGCACATTTCACTCAAAGCAGAAGAATGCAGACAAACAAGAAAATACCCAGGAGCTAACGTATACAGCACAGGGTTCAACAAGGAGCGTGTCTGTCTCCTCCTGGAGGCATTTCTCTTTCACTTAAAAACAAATAAAAACGGGGAAACACCCGAGGACCGACCAACACGGGAACCTCAATGTCTCATCGCTGTTTTTCTTTTTTTTTTTAACCAGATATTCGAGGATGCCTCAGGACACAAGCCCTGTGACGGAGGGGGCGAACAACTGTGAACAACACAGGTCAAAGGCACAACACTGGACAAGGACAAAGGGAAAGAGTGCTCCCTGGGAACAGGGGACTATGAAAAGGCCCAGAGTAAGACAGAGAGAGAGAGAGAGAGAGAGCGATAGAAAAACAAATTGCCTCTCAGACGAGAGTCAGTCACGCATTCTCAAGCAGCGCACAGTCTTGTCTGTGTGCTTCCGTCTTGGTATAGTAGAATTGCACAACACACACTCAAAGAGGAAAAATCAACGTCACACACCAACATACACACACCGGAGCTCTAGAAGCCTGACGAAACAGTCAGGGGAGTGTGACAACGGCACATGTTTTTTGTTTAGTTTTTTTTTTCTCCATCAAAAGCATTATTTTTCTTGTTCATGCTGATATAACATAATTGCATAAAATAATCGTTATACACAGGAAAGGTGTATAGAGTATGCAACGCCAGTGGAATAAAAAGGATGTGATCTATTACCGTAAATCACCTAAAGGACACTCCTTAGCTCTTGTTGGGGCACAGTTCGACAAGTCTGGCAAGGTGAAGTTCAACTTTTCAGAAGTCACACGAATGGGGTAATAACAGGATCGACCTTGGACAGCTGATATGTGTTTTAGAAGAGATGTATACCCCACACAAGCTAGTACCCATCACAGTTGGCACAGAAAGATGTACAGTAACAGTGAGAAACAAAGCAGTATTCCCTCCCTTTTTTCCTCCTCCTACATTACAGTATAACTCAAAAAGCTGAAGTCAAATCCCATGTTGCATCTTCAATATATGCAAAGTTCCCGTGGGTACATATCAATTCCAGAGCATGAATTTGATGTGCACATTTTAACATGCACTAGAATTGATATAGAGTACATCCATGTACAGTACTGCAGTATGCAGAGCAACACTGTTAACTGAACATACACCTGGGTGCGTAACAGAGGCAACAGGACAGGGAATTGAAATTGGCATGAAAATGAAACAAGGGCTCCGTTGCAATTCTCTACCATCGTCTCTGAAGTGTGAACTAGTTCACTTCAGAGTGGACTAGTGCACACTTGGGGGGGAGAGGGGGAGAGAACTGTACTGCAGCCAAGGCCAGGGAGAGAAGAGCTTTGAGGCAGCGTACAGATGGCCAAAGGTCCACTGTAGTGGACACACTAGTTACCATAGTTACCATCTCAAATAAATAGCTTTTATAATAACCTGTCTCTCTTCTTTTTTTTTTTTTATCTCTGATTACAATTTTAAGATATGCAAGAGAACCCAAAAATATTTCTAAAAGAGGAAAAGAAAATACTCAGATGTTTGAGTTTGAAGTTTGTCGCTTAAAAACTAAACCGGGACGCTTATCATTTCAGTCGTTGGAGAGAAAAAAAAAAAGCAGAGGCACTGCATACACAAACACACACCTTTGTCGTTGGGAGAAAGAAACAGGAGAATCAGTAGAGGATTGATATTTCCCCCCTCCAAAAATGGAATACAATTACTCACCATAATACACAAATATATGACAACTATGATACAGAAATCAATAATTACATCATTTGCATTCAATTTTTCATATAATTTCGTTGTACATATATATAGATTTACTGTATATTCCTCACATGCCTGACAATTGTACACGTGTGTAGTCGTAGTCTTTTGAGCCATGTGTTTTCTTCTGTACTGAAATATCCTCAGTTAGTAGTACGGCTGCGGAAAGAAAAGTGCCCTTCCCATGAACAGGCTCAGAACCAAGCCCACAAGAAATGATGTCATGACACTGTGTGATGATGTCAGCGCTGATGAGCCGAGGTGGGTGGGGCTTCTGTAAGACCAGGGTCAGTCATGTCTCTCCCCAATATATCCCCAGGCCTTATCAGGCAGACATTGCAGTTGTGAGAGCAGAACTAACTGCACCACAAGATGTCCCAAAGAAGAGAGACATTGCAGAGGTGGTCCCGTCCAGGCACTCTCCAGAAGCCTCTCCGTGGTTGCGGCTGTAGCACCCCTGTGCCTCGACCCCCTCGGAGGTCATGACGGGAGGTCATAGAGGAGGATGGGAATGGGCACTGTTGCTGGGATACTGTACACTCACCCCATAGGTGGGTTTAGAGAGTTGTGGGAGGGGCTGGGCAGTGGGCACAGTTTCCTGCATTCTTTTATGTCCTTTAAGAGTCCTGAGGAGAAAAATCATAGTTTTCTGCCGAGTCGATGTAGCCAGAAAGACAAGGGAAAAGGGTTCTGTTGTTAACTGGGTGATCACCGGAGTCAGGATGAGGATGATGATGATGATATTGATGATGATGATGATGATGATGACGATTTAGCTCTGTTTGGATGTAGTATGGGCAACATGGGCCTGTGATAAGGGTCAAAACCATCTTATGACAACAGTTATTATAATTAATAATAATAATCTGTTGTAATCTCTTTAAATTCCTCCAAAATGTTCATGACTGTAACTGAGATTAAAAAAAATAAATGGTGATGCTTCATGAGGGTTATGTTGCAGCACTATAGGGGAGAGGGGAGGGTGGGGTGGGGGACCCCCACTCTGGAAAGGCACACCAGAGGGGGGGGGTGAGGGTGAAGGCAGGGGGTAGTTGGGGGGTGAAAGGGGAGAACTAATTGACCATGGTGGAAGTGAGGTGGTTCAGAGGACAGACTGGAGGGAGATGTGTCATGTGGGGCTGAGAAGTGTTCACTCAGGCCTGGAGGGGGGGTGGGTTGGGGTTGCTTCTTTACATCCGGGAACCTCTCTCTTGAAGTATCTGCAGGTGTAGTAGGGGGGTGGGGTGGGAGAGACAAAGCCTGCATTAGAGCCATCACCAGCAGAAATACACTACTCATGATAATACCGCCTTTCAATTAAGGGAAGACGTTATTTTCAACACAGTTTTTTCATCCCCTCACGAAATGAGAAGTGACAGACTTAGGATTGGTTTAGGAAACGGCTAAGAGAGAAACTTGAGTGGGAATCTAACAAACGTGTCGCATACAGTATTCTCTCCTCTCTTCTCTCTGAATGGCTGAACTCACCTTGGCCTTCTCAGTGGGCTCGATGACAATGCCGTTCGTAGAGTTGTTGAGCTCCCGGGAAACCACACACAGGAACTCAGCCTGGTCCTCGTTGCCATAGTTATAGGAGGAGCCAATGCTTATGAGCTGTGAGTCGAGACAGGAAGGAATGGGTGAGGGGAACGGCGTTAGTTCATTGGACAATTATTATTTATTTTTTTCCGAATTCAATAGAACATGTTGAGCCAATGGAAATAGGGATAGGATATTGCCATCAATGACTTTGCAGATTCAATGGTCATGTATAAAAAGAAGGACCAAGCCCACCTGCTCAAACTTCCAGCCGTCAGACATGGTTGAGACCATCTGAGTCAGCTCCTCCTCCTGGCACTGCAGCACCCGGTAGACATGCTTCACTGGGCCCTGGGAGACGCAACACAAACACACACTCTTTATAACGACAGTACAGTAAAGGCCACTGTGCCTACATACCCGTACACACACAGACACACACATTTACCAGTACACATAAGGTTACCCGGTAAGTGTTTTGAAGAGTGAAGTGCTTGACTGCCTGTGTCAGTACACACATACATACAAACACACACCACACACGCGCACACACACACGTCAACATACAGTACACATCTACTTTACTCAGACACCATCAGTCCCATTTTAGAGTTTTGTTTAGCATTTTCAAGGACTCCATTCGATAATCCATCACAGCCTATGGCCCAATAACCCGTCCCAGCTTATGGCCCTTCGCAGACGTCCTACGTACCTGAGAAGTCCTGTTCTCGTTGTCCCGTATCCTCTCCTTGACCAGCCTCACTAGTGATGCAATGTTGTAGAACTCCGCCTCCTCAAGGACACCTGAGACCCAGACAATGTTTAGGTCACACCACAATAACAGGGGGAGGGGCCTGTTATAACCTACATATCCCAGATATGCTCATCCTGTAGTAGCATACTTCTGTCCACTGCATCCTGTTGCCCCTAATTAGACGATGTGTGAGTGTGTGTGTGTGTGTGTGTGTGTGTGTGTGTGTGTGTGTGTGATGGATGCTATTCTCCTAAAATGTTTAGGCCAACGTCTGCAATATTCTGGCAGTCTTACCTTCCTCTGCCAAGTTCTTGTCCATGATCAATTTTCCATGCCGCAGGTAATTCAGGATGGGGCCGAAGTATGTAGGGTCCCTGTCAATCAGGTAAGCTCCTGTCTCATCCTGAGAGAATGACAAGGGAGAACTTCATATCAGTGGTGCTACAACAGGAGGGCCGCAGTTTTCAACTGTTTTTTTAAAGATGAATCCAAGTGCCTCCTGGTGTTTTGATGATATCACTCTCAGGCAGCTCATCACTTTAATGAGATCTCATACTGAATCGATGATGTTGTACAGCATGAACACAATGCATTATGAATGTCGCGTTGATGATATAGGACCACATCATGATGAAAATACATGATGGCAACAGAACATCACATTACCTTGTCAGAGTCCAAATCGGGATCGTCTTGACATAATCGGTACAAGAACGATTTAGGATCCCTACATAGTGTTTGTTTTGTTGTAACGAAATACGTTCCACCAACATTGAGGCGAACCCAGCGGGACCCTGGCTTCTCTCCTGGATCTGACGGGGAACTGGGGTTGCTCTTCATCGGGAACCCAAACACTGCTCTGCTCGTACTCGACACCCCGGGACTTGTGGGCATGCCACTCCGCGGCGGAATCATGAGAGTGGGCGAAGCCAACCGAACCGAGCCTCGGACATCACGGTGTTCGGTCTGTTCTATAGTGCTAGTACTACTCGGCTCCACAACGTGCAATTCAGCCATATTTTCTTTGTCAAAAACAACCACACTATTACACTGCAGGGTAACGATAATTCTTACCGATTTGTAAACACAACAGGGCTCTTTTTCTCGACAAGGTGGCTGACATTAGGGCGTTGCTACACACATTCGATCACTGCTACGTCTAGCCCTACCGAGTAAGACATGCATTTACCTAACATCAAGCATACTACATTAGCCACATCGCCTACAATCTTTTCCCTAAAACAAATTGGTCATTCTTGTTTATTCAAACGTTAATCAGAGGAGAAGGCAATTCTTCCGGGTTGTAACGTGATTACTGTTTACTTCCGTGGACCGTTATGTCATTCTATTCCAAAATAAGAGCTCCTTCACCAAACATAATGAATGTAGTTCTCCTTAAGCAATGTAAATGGAAACACATTTTTCCGTATCGGAAATAATGATGACAACATGCTCTCAGGTCGTTTCTGTAACAGGATATATTTACAGTGGCACATTAGTTAAAACAAAAACCTTTATTGTGAAAAACCGCAAAGTGATTCCACTGTTTTGTTGCCATACAGTTGGCGGTAACTGCTGCTAGAATACTTCAGGTAAGATGCTGTCATGTATACTGTTGCCTGCTCCATAGCTAGCTATCGATGTTGAATAATGTTTATGTATGGTGCAATGTAAGACAATAATAACACTTAATGTCTTTGTTGATATCAAGATCCTGCAGTGCTAGCTGCTTGGCTAGCTAAGCATCTTTTTCTGACCCACCATCAGTTAGCTAGTCGGCTAGCCATGCCTGCTCAGTTGAAATGGGTCAAGATCAAATTGCTGTTGTTCCATCCAAACCATAGCTAGCTAGTTTAGCTACATTCGGCCTTTACATTATAGCTGATATTCCTGCCTTTTGTTCCATCATACAATCAGTAAAAAAGAAAACTGCTGACAGAGACAAAATCTGTTTGATTGACACCTGTCTTGCTCTCTGATGTCAGCTGTCAGAGCCATGAGTGAGTTTCGGATACACCATGACGTCAACGAGCTGCTCAGCCTGCTCCACGTGCGAGGGGGTGACGGGGCAGAGAAGTACATCGACCTGCTGCAGAAGAACAGGACTCCCTACGTCACCACAACAGTGTCCGCGCATGGAGCCAAGGTGATGCACCAGCAGGGATGTTATCTGGGGATTGGGAAGTAAACATGGTTGGCTTAAGGCTACATGTCCTGTGTTCTTCCTGTGTACTCACTGTAAACAAATGTCAGAAACTATCCCCTATTCTCCTTCCCTAAACACTTTGACATGATTGGAAAGGTAGTTGTTGATCTTGCAAGCAAAATCCTACCTATGCCTATCAGGGGGCAAGGGTCAAGCTACTACTACTAATAATAATATAATATAATAATATTATATGCCATTTAGCTGACGCTTTTATCCAAAGCGACTTACAATGCAGTGAGTGCATACATTTCAGTATATATGGTCCCAGCAGGAATCAAACCCACAACCTAAGCGTTGTTAGCGCCATGCTCTACCAACTGAGCCACAGAGGACCACTACTACCGTCATGCTAATATCTATCCAGATCTACACAAGTGTCTCGGGAGAAGAGTTTACAGTCGGTTGTTTTCTAGACAGGGCCACTGTCTGCTAATGCCATTGGCCTTTTAACTGTTATCCACAGGTGAAAATTGCAGAGTATTCCAAAACGCCTGAGGACTTCCTGAGGAAATATGACGAGCTGAAGTCCAAGAATGTTCGCAACCTTGACCCTCTGGTCTTCCTGCTGTCAAAGCTTACAGAAGACAAAGAGGTAAGCTGTTCGTTTGGCAGTTTTACTCTGGTTTCCCAGACACAGATTAAGCCTAATCTCTGACTAAAAAAAGCGTCTTCAATGTAGATTTCCTGTTGAATGTGTGATTTAGATTAGGTGTCTGGGAAACTGCCCCTTTCTGTTACCTGACCAAGTACCTTGTACTGTTTGAGTGTAATCTTAGCATGTGTATTGTTGTTATGTCTCAATGTTCGTGGATTTGTGTTTGTGTTGTTATGTTGTACAGATGCTCCAGTGTCTGCAGCAGAATGCCAAAGAGAGGTCTGAAGCGTCAGCTAACACGACATCAAGCACCACCACAACCTTCGCCATCGCCCCAACCAAGATGTCGATGCAGGAATTTGAGGAGATACGAAAGAAACTTGGGAACGTCACGGCCAGCTCCAACGTCCCCCAGGTAATTATACATTTACATTACATTTGTGGCATTTAGCAGACGCCTTTATCCAAA
The DNA here is from genome assembly GCF_951799395.1 of Argentina silus. NCBI lineage: Eukaryota > Metazoa > Chordata > Actinopteri > Argentiniformes > Argentinidae > Argentina > Argentina silus. Next base: position 4,132,520 of record NC_139670.1, on the reverse strand, counting down.
GCGACTTACAACAAATACATTTGAAGGAAGTGAATCATCTATCCATCAGTCGTCATAATAAAAATGTATCTATGCTAGGACCAGGGGCTATTGGCAGTCACAATGCTAGAAGAAAGGAAGATTTAAAAAAAAAAAAAAAAAAAAGATTTTGAAGGGCTATATTTTAGCTTCAGGATATGTTAGTGGGCAACTCAAATTATGTATTCTTTCTGTCCCAGTCTGCTGAGGTCACACGAAAGTTGCTGAGGGACAGACAAAACAAGAAGAACCCTACCCAGCCCAATCCTGTGTTCCCCAACTGGGTGTACGACAGGCCTGCTCTGATCGGTGACTTCATCACTACGTCCACACAAGTGGCAGACCCAGCTGTGCCTATTGGTATATATGCTCCCTGCGTTACTGAGACATTTAAATAGACTTGATACTATCGTCTTCAGACTTAGCTGAATGGCTGCACATCGTAATATGCATTGAAACAACTTTAGATAATTTTATACTGTTCGCACCACATTCAGTGGTTTGTATAGACGACCAACATTCAAACCTCACATGATTGGCTTTTGACGGTGTTGTTATTTATCAGGTACCATGCCCCTGGCTGCCCAGGAGCAAGCCTTGGTAGAGGACCTGCTGTTTGTGCTGATTGGTGTGGACGGTAGAGACATCACAGCTCAGCCTGTCCTGGGGAGACAGAACCGCTCCTTCATAGTAGACCCCACCTTAGACACGTCAATCAAAGAACTGGTCAACAGGATAGTACCAGTCGCGTCCTACTACTCCACCATAACACGGTGAGTCGGCTTACACAGAGGGAGGACTTAGTTTATCGTGTTACTATTGCTGGACCCAGCTGTGGTCCTGAAGTTCCCCTGAAGTTTGGAAAAATAAAGCTGTTTGATTGTATTCTATTATGTTCCGTTCCATTCTATTCTCCTCTATATTCTGTTCCATTCCATTGTATTCTATCATTTTCCATTCCATGCTATTCTGTTCCATTCCATTGGATTCTCTTATATTGAATTACATTCTGTTCCATTCCCACACCATCTGGAAATGAAGCATATCAAATAACGTTGTGCTTTCTGACAACTGACACCGAGGCGTTTTTATTTTTTTCCCTGTTTGTCCCGGCAGCTTTACAGAGGAGAAGTCGTCGTTTGAGTACGGCCAGGTGAACCACGCCCTGACGGCTGCGATGAGGACTCTGATGAAGGAGTACCTGATCCTGGTGACCCAGCTGGAGCACCTCCACAGGCAGGGAACTCTCTCGCTGCAGAAGCTGTGGTTCTACATCCAGCCCACCATGAGGACCATGGAGATCCTTGCCTCCATCGGTGAGGCTCCATACTAACACAGTGTTGTTCAGTCCCGGTCCTGACTGAAAGCTGCAGTGTGTGCAGGCTGTTAGTGCCAACCCGACTCACTGAATCAGGTGTGTTGGTGCTGGCCCGGGACCAAGGCCTGTGCAAACGAGTTGAGATGGTAAACTCACTCAAGTTCAAATACCCCCACTTGCACTGCTAGCCTTTCAATAGCATAGCTGGTTTACAAGAACCTTTAAACTCTTTTGAAGCGTATACAGTAGGTTCTGGTGGCCGTATACACAACATCTTTTCTTATTGTCACCATAATAGATAGTAATTAGTCCAACATTATCCACGTCTGCCATCCATGTCCTATGCCCTCCTGTCAACACTGTCAGTAGCTTTCCTGTTCCTGTTCTGTACCTTCCAGCCTCTTCAGTGGACAAAGGAGACTGCATGGGCGGGTTGACGCTGAGCCTCCTCCACGACCGCACCTTCAACTACACCGGAGACAGCCAGGCCCAGGAGCTGTGCCTCTACCTCACCAAAGCAGCCAGCGTCCCGTACTTTGAAATCCTGGAGAAGTGGATCTACAGGGGGATTATCAAGGATCCGTACAGGTGCTGCCTCATGAAGCCCTTCACTTCTACTAGGTCCATTGTTAGTGCAGTCCTTGGTCTCAAAGGGGACTCCCCTGAATAAATAAAGGATAAATAAAAAAATAAATAAACAATCACTAATGTTAGCCATGAGCAAGCCCGTGACTTTTATCAGTAGTTTTACATTGTGTCTCAGACTGCTGTCTTGTGTTGGAGTTGGACAGGGAATGTTTTGTTCACAGGCTTCAGTGCAATTATGTTTTATATCTTTACAGCGAGTTCATGGTCGAGGAACACGAGCTGCAGAAAGAGAAGATTCAGGAGGACTACAACGACAAGTATTGGGATCAGCGGTACACAATCGTGCAACACAGAATTCCTTCCTTCCTTCAGAAAATGGCAGACAAAATATTGAGCACAGGTAAACAGTACCAGATTTGTTGTTCAAATTACTATGCAATAACGTGCAATGACAACGGTCAATGTATGGTCAATGCGCCTCACTGTATGTATCAAGATCCTTTGTATTGAACCTCTCCTCGACTCCCGCCCCTAAATATGGCTTCCCTTTCCCTCCCCTCCTGTCCTGTAGGGAAGTATCTGAACGTGGTCAGAGAGTGTGGCCGTGACGTGACGTGTCCGGATGCTAAGGAGGTCCTGTACACTCTGAAGGAGAGAGCCTACGTGGAGCAGATAGAGAAAGCCTACAACTACGCCAGCAAGGTGCTGCTGGACTTCCTGATGGAGGAGAAGGAGCTGGTATCACGCCTCAGGTGCTTATGTGGTCCTCTGTGGCTCAGTTGGTAGAGCATGGCGCTAACAACGCTTAGGTTGTGGGTTCGTTTCCCGCTCGGACCATATATACTGAAAAATGTATGCACTCACTGCAATGTCAGTCATTTTGGATTAAAGTGTCAGCTAAATGGCATATATATAGAGGGGCCAAGATTCTGGACACAGATTAAGCCTAAAAAGCATGCTCAATGGAGAGTCTGTATTAACAGTGTGGTTTAGCTCAGGTCTAGGTCTAAAGTGTTTAAGTCTGATATTGGGTAACGATTTATATTCATAATGCATACGTCTTCTACATCTATAAGCAGGTCATAAACGTTACAGAATAGCAACACAACTACAGAGCATTTAATGAATGTTGAATGTTAAAAGATGTATTTTCAATTCCTAGATCAATCAAGCACTACTTCCTGATGGACAAAGGAGACTTCTTCGTCCACTTCATGGACCTGACAGAGGAGGAGCTGAAGAAGACCGTGGATGACATCGTCCCTCCTCGCCTGGAGGCCTTGCTGGAGCTGGCTCTGAGGATGAGCACTGCCAACACTGACCCATTCAAGGACGACCTGAAGGTACATTAACAGGAAACTTAACCTGGCAGTCATGCTTCATTTACTACAGCAGCAGCGCCCTCTGCTGGTTGTATGGTAGAAGGACAATCCTCCTGACAAATAGGTCTAGTTCAAACATCATAACCCGAAAAACACAATTATTAAAATAATATAAAAACTATGGAGACTTACATCAACTCACACCAGAATACAACCAATGACAACACTCGGAACACAACCCAACCAATGACAACCCTCGGAACACAACCCAACCAATGACAACACTGGACACCGTTCTCTTCCTGTCTCCCCCTAGATTGACCTGATGCCCCATGACGTCATCACCCAGTTGCTGCGGGTGCTGGCCATAGACACCAAGCAGGAGAAGGCCATCATCAACGCTGACCCCACAGAGGTGGCTCTCAGCGGCCTGGAGGCCTTCTCCTTCGATTACATCGTCAAGTGGCCCCTCTCTCTCATCATCAACAGGTGGGCACAGTGTTCCGTGTTGTGACGGGATGTGAATACCTGTGTGAAAATAGGTGAAAATGACGTCCTCAGAAATAACGCACACGCTGATGGGGAGTGTATTAGTAGATAAAAAATATGTTTGGTGTAAGGAAATATAGAAGTAATGTTTACAATTGATACCATTATGTGTACCGGGTAATTTAGATTTTTAACTGTGTTGTGTTTGAAATGTAATATGAGTTTAAGTGAGGGTGAGGAATATTTGGGGCATTGATAACAAGCTAAGATGTGTCCACTACATACATACTTATCTTCTCTGTGGCTCAGTTGGTAGAGCATGGCGCTAACAACGCTAAGGTTGTAGGTTTGATTCCCGCTGGGACCATATATACTGAAAAATGCAATGTAAGTCGCTTTGGATAAAAGCGTCGGCTAAATGGCGTCTATCTGACAGGAAAGCGCTGACCAGATATCAGATGCTGTTCAGACACATATTCTACTGTAAACATGTGGAGAGGTTGTTGTGCAACGTCTGGATCAGCAACAAAACAGCCAAACAGTACTCCCTGCACACGGCCAAATGGTGAGCTTACAAAATCCCTTGTGTAAACTTCCTGGGTCTTGTCTATCTTAATGCTTAAGTCTTACAAAAACATTTGGATATGTCACAATGTTTTAATCTGATTTGTTAGAGAATACTATTGTTAAATGGAGGACTCTCAGCTTCAAATGTATAAATCTGAAAATATTTATATCTTATATATATATTCGGTCTTATTTCACCCCCTTTCATACTATAGGTTTGCGACTGCGTTCGCCCTCAGACAGCGCATGCTGAACTTCGTCCAGAACATCCAGTACTACATGATGTTTGAGGTCATGGAACCCACGTGGCACATCATGGAGAACAACCTGAAGTCGGTAAGCAGAAGAGACCAAACCCTAATTTACACCTCAGAGCCCAACCGAGCTGAGCTGAGCTGAGCTGAGCTGAGCTGAGCTGAGCTGAGCTGAGCTGAGCTGAACTGAACTGAACTGAACTGAACTGAACTGAACTGAACTGAGCTGAACTGAACTGAACTGAACTGAACTGAACTGAGCTGAACTGAACTGAACTGAACTGGCCTGGTGACGCATTCACCACAGTTACTGTAACAGAGCTGGAAAGGACCTTGTGAGAAGAAAATATCCGAGCCAGCACAGTACGGTCCTGGGGGGTCGGCCCCGTGGGGCGGTAAACCCCCTTGTGTGTCCAGCTCTTGTCTCGTCATTCAGTGACATCATTGATTCGCATTTACAGGGAGATCATTGATTCGCATTTGACTATCAATGCCTTGTTGTTCTGTGACAGCACAGTAGACAGCCATTCATTGCAGTGTCATACATGTTTCTTTACTGTCCTTTCACACAACATTGCTGTTGTCAAGTGCATAGACTTGACGGTGGCGCCGCCGAGCAGCCACTCTGTCAACATTGAGGTATTGTAGTGTCGTTATCAGTCCGTCCTTTGTCGTCCCCCGCCCCCCCCCCCCCCCCCAACCCGCCCTCAGGCCTCCAACATCGACGACGTCCTGTGCCATCACACGAGTTTCCTGGACAACTGTCTGAAGGACTGCATGTTGACCAACCCGGAGCTGCTCAAGATCTTCTCCAAGCTCATGCCCGTGTGCGTCATGTTCACCAACTGCATGCAGGTTTGTGGGGTCGGGCCGGGTGTGGAACTCCAGACTCGGCGTGTCGAAGGTCATTACCGGGAACATCCGGGTACTTAATTGCGTAACATTCTGACGCATGAAGGTGACCGGTCTTGTGTTTTCTCGTAGATGTGCTACACACTGTTTGTGTGTTACTGTGTTGTTGTGTTATCCTCACTCTGTTGATCCTTACGTGTGTGTGTGTCTCTCTCTGTCTCTCTCTCTCCCTCTCTCTCTATCTCTCTCTTTCTTTCTTTCTCGCTATCTCTCTCTTTCTTTCTCTCTCTCTCTCTCTCTCCCCCTCCCTCCCTCTCTCTCTCTCTCTCCCTCCCTCCCTCTCTCTCTTTCTTTCTCTCTATCTCTCTTTTTTTTCTCTCTCTCTCTTTCTTTCTCTCCCTCTCTCTCCCCCTCCCTCTCCCTCCCCCTCCATCCCCCTCTCCCTCCCTGCTGTGGTAGCGGTTCACCCAGAGCATGCAGTTGGACCGTATGTCCCTGGAGCATGGGACCATGCAGGGTCCTCCAACCAAGAGTGAACGCACTGAGGAAGCAGAGAAGAAGAAGCTCACCTCCAAGGTACCCCGCCTGCTACAGTACTGTACTCTTCACCGGATATGTGTACATTGCCCTGCTATAGACAATATGTACAAGTGCTTTTAGTTGGAAAACATGATGGTGTCTTTGCAGGATTTATTACGTGCTTATAATCGTGAATTATATATGAGTTGGTAATCTAACACATTAACGTAATGCAGCCGCATTGCAGACATGGTGATTCATACAATCATATATTATGATACAATGATACAATCATATATTACAGGAATTTCACAACTGTGTCTCATCTGTGTTGTTGTTGTCCTGTCATTCCCCATCCTCATCCCCCCCCCCCCACCGCACCCCCCCATCCTCAGTTCCTAGCGGAGCACGTGGACGCCCTGCAGTCTGACGCGGGCTTCGAGGCCACCATCAGCAAGTTTGACAGCAACTTCAGCACCCTGCTCCTGGACCTGCTGGACAAGCTCAGCATCTACAGCACCAATGACTGTGAACACAGCATGATCAACATCATCTACAGGTGGGTTCATCCACAGACACCGTAGGAGACTGTTCTCAGAGTACTGTGGGTTCATCCACAGACACCGTAGGAGACTGTTGTTAGAGTACTGTGGGTTCATCCACAGACACCGTAGGAGACTGTTCTCTGAGTACTGTGGGTTCATCCACAGACCCCGTAGGAGACTGTTCTCAGAGTACTGTGGGTTCATCCACAGACACCGTAGGAGACTGTTCTCAGAGTACTGTGGGTTCATCCACAGACCCCGTAGGAGACTGTTCTCAGAGTACTGTGGGTTCATCCACAGACACCGTAGGAGACTGCTCTCAGAGTACTGGGGGTTCATCCACAGACCCCGTAGGAGACTGTTCTCAGAGTACTGTGGGTTCATCCACAGACACCGTAGGAGACTGTTCTCAGAGTACTGTGGGTTCATCCACAGACACCGTAGGAGACTGTTCTCAGAGTACTGTGGGTTCATCCACAGACACCGTAGGAGACTGTTCTTAGAGTACTGTGGGTTCATCCACAGACACCGTAGGAGACTGCTCTTAGAGTACTGTGGGTTTATCATGCAAGGACTCTGCTGGTTTTCATTCTAGTTTTGATCAGAGAAACCAGGTGTGTTCACTCTCTGAGTAGCTAACGACCAGGGAGGGATGAAAACCAGTGCAGGGAGGCTAAAGGGCGTAGCACGCTGATGCGCATACAACACAACCGCAAGGTTCCTGGTTCGATTCCGACCCTCGACATATCCTGCATGTCATCCCTCCTCTCTCTCACCCTTCCTTCCTGTCAATCTCTACTGTCTCTGTCCCGATAAAGCAGAAATGCCCTAAAAACATAAAAACAATCAAATAAATAAAAAAACAGTGTAGGATGTTGGTCCCTGAATGCTGTAGTTGCCTACCCCACAGGTATATACTGAAATGTATGCACTCACTTATTATTATTATTATTATTATTATTATTATTATTATTATTATTATTATTATTATAGGTTGTTGGCCTAAATGCCATGATGCAATCGAATAGACGGTAATATAACTTTTCTTCGTTCCACACAGGTTGGATTTCAATGGCTTCTACACCGAGCGTCTGGAGAGGATGGCCATAGAGAGGAGTCAGAAGGCAGCGGTGTAGCAGAGGTTTATGTGAGATGTCAGAACCCCGGGTTACGCTACAGGGCCGAACCAAGCCTATAGTGCCATAGTGGTCCGGCCCGGTCTAGTTGCTGAAACAGTGCTGGAAAGGACAGTGTGAAAGGAAAAATATCAGAGTCAGCGCGGCATGGTTTGGGACGGCCCTGTAGTGCGTAAAGCCCCCCCAACGGTGACCCAGCAATAAGTATTTATTTTTTCCCAACTCATGTATCCCTGTATAGTAACCACCACCATCCCCTTCAGGGAGGAATGTTTCATGCTTGGTTCAATAAACTGGCATGTTGTTTTGTAACATAGTGCCCCTCCCCATGGAGGAAGGATATGATGTAAGGATGTATGTCCTCATATATGTGCCCTCAAGTAAACAAACAACCAAGAACTTTAGGACCTATGTACCAGTATGTATTCCTCTGAGCAGAATGACATTAAAACTTGGAACTATGTTGGCCTATACGTAACTTATTGTTACCTCATTAAAATGTATCTATGTTTTCGTTCAATAAAAGTTGTCTCCAAGCAATATTCTGTCGCCTTCTTTATTAACCTAATTTAACCACTCCCATTATTAACATGTTCAGGGCTGGCTTTCCGATAAAACTGTGATGTCATGATTGCTACGTCAGTTTACTGGAGGGAGAAACGGCTGCCCCCTTGCTGATAACGGTAGAGGCGGTACTCTTCCAAGAGTCCGGTCATTTCTGTATTCACGGGCAGTACAGCAAGACATTGTAAAGGGATATTACGCTACAGCAATGCGATATATAACATGTACACTATTATTATGCACCATCTGGGGTAAGTTGAGAAATATAGAATTAAGCTTTGTTTGTTTTTAGTTGTTTGTGTTTTAATAGTAGGCATACAAGTTCTCAATTAACGGGTTTAAGCATAGACTGCAATATTTCAGCTTCTCAAAACGAGCCGTGCCAAACTTTCTGTATGATACAGATATCGACCTAAATGTCAGCGTTGGTATTATGTTTAGCCCGTAGTACATTTCGGAATGATTTATCACATCATTCACAAGATTGATTTAGCTTACTCTATTCGTTTAATTCATGTTTGGTTCGTTTGATTGATGCTTTGTGTTTTAATGTTATTGATGATCAACAAACCTCGTTTTGATGTTAAAAGTGTGTGTATGCAACATGTTCTTTCAGTGGCACTGGTGAGGAGCGCACGGCCGCTGGCTCACGTTGAGCGCTACGATGTGGTCAGGCCGCAGAGAATGAACGGTCGCGCAAAAAGAAGCCTTTTCTCAAATCAGGTGCATACAACAGCTGCATACAACAATGCAACAGCTTTTCACTTGTCCTCATGTTCCTCGTTTCATTTCTTGACTGGCAGACCCAGTAGGCTAATAATGAAATCAACAGAGAGGAAATTAAATAGACATTTCAATGGGGAAAAACTGTTTAGTAAAGGTAAGAATAGTTCTATAGTATGTTATCGAAAACTAAGCAAAGTAATTCATGCATTGTAGGTTTATCCCGAGGAGATGCAATATGCATTAACCATTGATGGAGGAAATCACACGATTCATCTTGAGAAGAACAGGTAGGTTAACATGTTTTACCATTCATTTACAGCAAGGTCATTTCTGTGATTAATTTTGATAAGACCTAAAGATATTTTGATATGTTTCATGCAATAGGAATCTTATTGGGCGAAATTTTACTGAGGTACATTATTCAGAAGATGGAAGTCAGCTGACAACATCACCAAATTATGAGGTATGAATCTTATTGCATATTGTAGCCTGTGGTGCAAAACAATACATGTCTAATAGTGTATATTTAATTTATAGTACATACAGTACTATTTTGTTGTTTCATTGTGATCATAGTATATATATATATATGCCATTTAGCTGACGCTTTTATCCAAAGCAACTTACATTGCAGTGAGTGCATACATTTCAATATATATGGTCCCAGCGGGAATCAAACCCACAACCTAAGCGTTGTTAGCGCCACGTTCTACCAACTGAGCCACAGAGGACCACCATCATAAAAGTGTCTTATCATTTCTATTGTCTTGTAGGACCACTGCTACTATCATGGTCACATTCAAGGCATTGAGGATTCATCAGTCAGTGTTGGGATCTGCTCAGGAATTAGGTAAGCGTATGTATTCAGTTTACATTGACCAACTCCCTCTTTTCTAGTGGTTAGTTGGTAATCAATGTCTCTTTAAAAAAAACTTTATTGGGACTGACTTCCCCTGACATTCCTCCCTGTTCCAGTGGCTATGTGCGAGTCAGGCAGCAGGTCTACCTGATTGAGCCGCTGGGAGACACTCCTGAAGGGGACCATGCGGTCTACAGACAGGAGCACCTCAGAACCAAGAGGTCCAGCTGTGGTCTGTCCAACAACAAGACACTCTATGACCATAACCACGACCACGAGCACGTAATGGTCCCCAGAGTGTCGGCTCTCTTCAAGTCCAAAGACTGGGTAGGACACTTCACCTTTCTCAATGTGTGTTCCTCAGAAGAGGAGGTGTTTTGCTTGAACTGACTTTATCTTGTTAAAAACATAACATTCTCTTTCCATCACTGTCTCTTTCTCTCTGCATTCATATTTCTCTCTCCTTCTCTCTCTCTCTGTCTCTCTCTCTATCTCTCTCTCTCTCTCTCTCTCTCTCTCTCTTTCTTTTTAGACTAAACCCATCACTGGTCCTCCGAGATATGTGGAGATGTTTTTGGTGGTTGACCACACAGAGGTATGTAACCTCAATTAAATTTCATTATTTTAATGACATTTCATGATTTCCTTTCACCCATGGTGATGTTGGAGGTTAATGAGTATAAGTTTGTGTCCTATGTTTCAGTATAAAAGACATGGAAGTGAAACCAAAGCTCGGATGCTGGAAGTTGCAAATCATGTTGATAAGGTACCTTTCTAGTTATGTTATCTGTTTTGTGTGTTCACATGTGCCTGGCTGCAAACAGTATGCCTTCTTTGCGATCTTAGACTTTAACACCTTAATTTCATCAAAGGTAGACTCATCACATATACAACCAAGTGGCTGCACTACCCACTTGAACAACAACAGCTTATGTTCATTATTCAGTTATTCAAATGTCGTCTGTCTTTGATCCCTGTTTTTGAGTGGGTTTGGTGCTGAGTCAGCTAAAACAAAGAAAGTCTGTTGCACAATGGACAATAAAGATCTATTCTATTCTACTCTATTCTGTTGCATTCTACTCTTCTTTACTTGATTCTACTCTCTCTACTTAATTCAGTTCGACTGTACTGTAATCTAATCTATTCTATTCTATTCTATCTCTAGTTGTATCGGCCTCTGAACATCCGGGTCATGGTGGTGGGGTTGGAGATTTGGACGTACAGGGATCAATTTGATGTCAGCATCAATGCCACAATAACGCTCAATAGGTTTCTCAAGTGGAGACAGGAGAACCTTCTGATGAGGGCCAAGCATGACAATGCAATGTTTGTCACGTGAGTAAATCCAATTTGTTAATCAACTTCATTAAAAAAAAAATTGTCACTTTTCTCTGCTTTTACTGTCATTCAAGCTCAGTATTTATTTTAATTTTTAGAAAAATTGTTTCAGCAAAAGCATGGTTTAGCCTGCAAACCACACTGTATGAGTTTGTATTGACCTGATATTTGGTTGTGGTTTACAACAGTGGTATAGACTTTCTCGGTGATACTGTGGGACTGGCAAATACATATGCCATGTGCACTGGAAGTTCGGGTGCAGTTAATCAGGTACTTTTCCTATTTATCAATCACTCACTACTTTGCTTGTTATTGAAATGTCACCTCTCAACAACAAATTACAGCAGATCCACAGAAAAGTATTATTACTTTGAAATAAGAATATTTGTTTATCCCCAGGACCACAACAGGAATCCTATTGGTGTTGCTTCGACAATCGCTCATGAGATGGGGCACAACTTGGGCATGACCCATGACAATTACTCCCCAGGATGTACCTGTGGTTCATCGGCCAGTGACAACTGTATCATGGGAGAAAAGATCACGTAAGACCTTCTTGTGCATCTAATCAGGCTGTGACTATTTCACCACCTCAACCGAAAACGTTGCTTAAAAATGGAATAGATGATGTGATAGTGGCTTGGTGACAAAGCTTGCATGATGACTAACCTTGCCTGAGACCTGAGGACACGTGTCGCCTCCCCGAGATAAAGCCTTTCGCTTAGCGAGCTTGAGCATGTCACCCGTGCAGCAGACCCAGGCTCGAACCCCTGGTCGGCCACATCCCCATGAAAATACAGCACTCAGTACTAAGTTCTAATTCTAAGGAATCCTATTCATCCTCAATCATCGACTGTATGTCACAGGGAATGTTCGCAACTTCTTTACAGGTTCAAAACCACGTAGAGATTCACATGCATTTAACTACTACTCTGACCCCGGCCTTCATTCCCACCTCGGCAGGTCCATTTACCCAAAGCTCTTCAGTAGCTGTAGTCAGGAGCAGCTGAATGATTTCCTGGAGCGAGGTCGTCCCACCTGTCTTCTGGACACACCCAGCTCCGACAGGCTGTACTGGGGGCCGTCCTGTGGCAACGCCTTCCTGGACCCCGGGGAGGAGTGTGACTGTGGAAGTGTGGAGGTGAGGGTCAAAGGTCGCTGTCGCCTTGTTGATTATGTTATCTCACCCTATTTCACCACCTCAACCGAAAACTTTGCTTCGTTGTATTGTTGATGTAATGTGGTGCTTTTAGGATTGTTGTAAAAAATGGGAGTAAATGGATAATGCTGTCCGTGCTGTAAATGAAGTATTGAATAGTCGTGTCTTTAGTTTTACGTCTTGTTTTACGTATCCCTCCCAGGATTGTCAGAACCCTTGCTGTGATGCTGCTACCTGTCGCCTCACAGAGGGATCCAGGTGTGCTCATGGTGACTGCTGTGAGAACTGCCAGGTACTGGGAAGAGACCTCTGTTACTGTACTATAATAATAATAGTAATGCATTTATTTTGTATAGCGCTTTTCTCAGTACTCAAAGACACTACATTAAATGGAGAGAACAAGAATAGATAGACAAAAAGTCAAACAAAAGCACAGTCAGTAAAAACAACAATGAAAATAATCATGAAAAGCAAAAGCAATAAATAAGATTAAAAGCAAGTTTAAAAAGATGGGTTTGAAGTACTGCCACCTCCCTCTGCTAATAGCCTATCAGACACCCAGACCTGGGTCAAATGTATTTGATATACATACTGTATATCAAATACTTTCAAATACTTGAGCTGGACTTTTTAGTTTGCCTGGTACAATGGAACCCATGGAATAGTCCCACAACTGCGAACGCTATGCTACATCATATGTATTTCACACACCTTACAGTCTAAGAACTGCCAGAAGTAAAGGTATTGCAGTAATGTGAGGGACAGGGCCCAGTTCTTTAGAACAGATGGGTGGTGCATTGTAACACCACTGTTGAAATGGTAACAGGAAACAGAAGGGTGGCATCCTTGAATTTCCATGTAACCTCCACATCCTTCCTCAAAATGACTCTGAGAGGCAAATGTACTGTAAAACCCGAACACTCGCTAAACCACAAACCCACTAAGCCACCAACCCTCTTGACCTCCGTACTAAACCACTGACTCCCCCCCCCCCCCCCCCCCCCCCAGATAAAACAGGCAGCCAGTCTGTGCAGGAGGTCAGCCAGCGAGTGTGACCTGGCAGAGTACTGCACAGGAACATCAGGATACTGCCCGGAGGACAGCTTTCACATGAACGGGAAATCCTGCGACTTCGGGCAGGGTTACTGCTACGACGGCCGATGCCCTTCACACCTAAAACACTGCAAGAGACTCTTCGGACCAGGTACAGCGGCTACTCTCCCTATTCTTCTTCATGGTATTCGTTAACCTCAGTGTGAAGGGAAACACAGTCTGTCAGTAATAATGGAACTGAAACACAGTGCACTTGTCGTAACACGTTCTAACTCACAAGGGGTCACAATACAGAAAATCCCCAGAGAAAAAAAGTCCTAGTCTCACTGTTACTCTGCTATGACAAATACAGCAGGTGTATCATTATTGCTCAATTCGTAGCAGGAAATTCAGGTTGAACCAAAAAAAAACAAAAAAAAAACAGCAGTTTTGACACCTCAAAGGTCTTGTGAAACGTTAAAGTTTGAACTGTCATTTCCTCTGTTATTTCTAGGGGCACAAGTTGGGCAGGATTTTTGCTTTGCTATGAACTTCGGAGGCAACGAGGGCGCTAACTGCGGAAGGACCAGATATGGCTACGCGCGTTGCACCCAACAGTAAGCACCCATCACTTCCTGTTCTTGACACATCCTGTTTCCCATCAGAATAATGGGAAATAATGACAACTGAGAATAAAACCCCTGATAACACTCCCCCTCCATTAGTTTATACTGTCAAAAACCATGTTACCATGCTTTAAGTCAAATATTAAATGAAATCATATTTATTTTCCAGGAACATGAAATGTGGGTCCATATTTTGCTCAGGAGGGAGTGAATCCATCACTGGGCAGAGGGCGACCTTCACGATTCCCGGGAAGGGAACATGCAAGATCCCAGTGGACGAGGATACGATCAGGCAACTGGACATGGTCCCACCTGGCACCAAATGTGGAATGAATAAGGTAATAAAGACTGTTATTACTAAAGTATACTAATGCGATAATTAAGGTATTTTTTTATTGAAATAGGTCGGGTTTTTAATGCTGGCTCAAGCTCATGTGTGGATCTTGTTTTCAAACCTGTGAATCAATGAACCCTCTTTGTCTTTTCAGGTTTGCTATGACAACAAGTGCCAAGACCTCGCAGTGTATGGCAAAATGGAGGACTGTGCTACAAAATGCCACAACAATGGGGTGAGAGCTTGTCAATGGATAGTCACTTACATTCTCATGCTAGAACTGTATTGACTCAGTTGTCACACTGTGTGTTCGCTTCAATTGCCCGACAGTAAGTCTCATTATGTGCACTCTCGTCTCTGCTAGGTCTGCAATCATAAGAGAGAGTGCCACTGTAACCCTGGCTGGGCTCAACCATTCTGTGATATGAAATACTCAGACATACCTCAAGGTAAGACTCACTCACTCTCTCATTAGTGACACACAAACCTGTCTGTTAACACATTTCACGAAACACTGTTGAGTCTATAGCAAACTGTATTTATGTAAAAATGTTTAAAAAAAAACCCCAAAACTAATCTGATTGGCATTCTAAGTATTTGATCTGATGACGGTTGTCCTCTGCTTGTGCAGACCAGACTGCAGTGATAGCGGGCGTCTCGACAGCAGTGGTGGTCCTCCTGCTGCTGACACTCATCATTGGAGGGCTGATATACTGCAAGACGAGCAGGAAAGAAAACTACACCTCAAAGAGGTCTGTTTCCTGATCTTTACCAACTCAGTCCTGGTCTATGTTCCTCCACTAATCCTGGTCTATGTTCCTCCACTAATCCTGGTCTATGTCCACGCTAGTGTATCGCTTTGATGGAAGCAATGTGTTGGTCATGCATGCCAGATGCTGATCTGTCAACAAACCATATTTTTTAAATTCTGTGTATACCAGTTAATAGTTTTATGCTGTGCTACATACAAACATCAGGTCTACTGTCTACATACAATACAACTGTCATTGTCTATTAATTGCTGAACGGAAATTATGTCTTTGCACTGTACCACCCGCCCCCCCCCCCGCCCCGCCCCACGAGAGAGGGTCAGGGCACAGGGTCAGCCGTAGTGTAGCGCCCCTGGAGCAATTGGAGCTGCTGCACAGTACATGTAGCTATGCATGTTAAATGCACTCAACTGTCATCTGAATTAATTTGAATTTAACACAACTTTATTGAATCTTTGCAGGAAAGTCCATTCCACCTCAGGCAATCTGAACCCAATGTTCCAGGAGGGGGGTGGGAAAGGCAAACCTCACAGTAAACAGCTCCACATCAGCCAGCCCACCTTCATGGAGTCCTCTGCAATCCAAGCCCGCAGCCCTGTCTTTATCAACGTGGCCCCTACGCGACCGCCTCCACAGGTGAGCTACACTGCTAAAAGCGCTAATGTATGTGGTGGCCTCTGTGGCTCAGTTGGTAGAGCGACCTCATGTGACCTCATCTGTGTGGAAGTGTGGCAGGATTTCTCAATCAAGAGACATTGATTACCAACTAACCACTAGAAAAGAGGGAGTTGGTCAATGTAAACTGAATACATACGCTTACGTCAGCTAAATGGCATATATATATATATGAATTTAATTGAAGAGAAATTCAATTTAAAAAAAAAAGTGTTTTAACGTAGGATAATTACAGTATTTATCATTTGTGTCTTTTTGCAGCCACCAAAGAAGAGTCCTGTTGAGCTGCCTCCCCCTCACACTGAGTCGGTAAGTTAGCTGTTTTTTTAATCATTCAAATCCTTCCATTTCGCCTGAGATGTCTAGTGATTTATGCAGTATACCCCCAGTGTGTAAACTCATCCAAAAAACGTGTTTTGATTTGGTTTCCAACAGACTGCACCAACCAAGCCTTTACCACCTCTGAATAGCAAACAGGTGAGTCATGCAGTAACAGCCTCAACCGAAAACTATGCTGCCGTCATGAACAAGCCACTCTTGTAAAACACAGGTTTAATCTGATTGAGTCAATCATGAATAATGGATAATGGATAAGATATAATATACAGTACATACTGTATGCGTGTGTCATATCAGCCTCCCCTGCAGACATTCATACATGTATGTTCCTCTAATCTTTTATCAGTCTTTCATTTGGCCTCGCGAAACTCACAGTCTGTTTAAACAGTTATGAACTGAGTTTTATGCACAAAGAAGACTTTTCATGGTCAAACAACATAACAGCATAACAACATGATCTCACTGTCTGTTATTCTCATTATGTTAAGGCAAGCAAGCCTAGTACCCCTCCCGTCCCCCCAGTCAAGCCGGGTCCTCCTCCAGTCCCCACAGTGAAACCGGGTCGTCCTCCAGTCCAATCGATGAAACTCAGTCCTCCCCCAGTTCCTGCCCTGAAGCCCACAACACCAAAGGTCTACAACAAATACCCACAGGTAAGTGTCCATCAAACACACTTAGAATATAGAGGCTTGTCATCTCCAGAGACTAGTTCTCCAGAGTGGTGGCTACTAGTACTTAAAACTCTCCAGGCAAGGCAGAAAAGTTAAAGTACTGTCTAACCTTCTACTGTTACTATTACTGAAAGAGTATATTTTAGAATTAACTCTAAATTGTTGTAAACAATAAAAAACGTACTCTAAATGATCCTCTCTGTGTGCAGCAGTCCTCAGGAGGAGCAGGACAGAAGATTGCTCTGAAGCCTCCCTCCATGCTACGTTGAGGAAAATGAAGACTCAGGGGATCAGTATGTTTGACTCATAGGAACCAAGGACTTAGAGGAGTTCAGTCTTTGTTTTAGACCCTAGGAGGTCCTGGATGACCAAGCCTAAAGTCAACTTTCTCTGGGGAAAGTCTTTGATGACATCGTCATGTCTCAGAATGTACACACTTAACCACTGTGGAAATGTGGTTTTGGAAAATGCTGGAACCACGAACCGGTGCGATATAGGTCGTGTTTTTTCAATCATTGCCTGTAAAAAAAAAAGTGTGTATTCGCTTTGAGATTAACTGAGCATTGCGTTTTGCATTTGAGCTTCATTGGTTGCCTTTGCCCTTTTTTACGAGAGTATAATGCTGCTTTCATGGAACTCAACTTTCTGAGCGATTCTTTTTTTATTTAATGTTTGTCATGTGCCAAAGCCAGCCTGTTGTGAACATGTTATCATTATGTATTTATAAATTAAATGTTTTACAAATGAAAGGTACAAATGAGACATATTATACTCATGCAGTATACTATACTCAAATGAGATAATGCACTGTACAATGCTTATAGTAATTTGAGATATGTGCAATATACTTCTATGCATCCTTGCTCTCTGAATGGCACTGATTCCTCTGAAATTGTCCATAAAAATAAAATGCAAATAAAATGTACCAAACAAATCCATAGTTGTTGCCAATGTTGTTGACATATTGTTGACTCATCAAGGCCTGGCATCAGGGTTCTTTATTTTGTAAACTGTACTGAGAAACGATGTGAATAAAGTTTGATTTGACTCACTTTACTTGAGCAGTACTTCATATATTAATGAACGTTTTCAACAAGTAACTTATAGACCCAAGATCTGAGACCTCATATTGTACCGTGTCTTACATCATAACAGCAGAGTCAGTGGGTTCATACTGTAGCTGAGTTCATATCTACCATGACATTAATAGCCTTGTAACAGCCTTGTGGTTTATGGCTATTAGGATCACACAAAAAGAATAGTAATTTCAATGTTCAGGACCCCGAGTCTGTTAGTTAGTTAGATACGCTGCACGGCAGTCATGGGATGTGCCAGTTTGGGGGAAGTGGAAGCTGACGGGGACGGAGGAATTCGTCACGTCAAATCAAATCAGCATATCGAGTCCTGTCACAGTCGTGTAGTTGTCAACAGTTAGTACATATTTTGCCAACACAGCACCAGCTATATTCACATACTTGGTTTTATTGGAATATTGAATCTAACATGAATAGTTTACAGACCAACATTATATCCCCAACACCTTTTTTCAGAGGCAGAATTATTGCGATGATATTATTGGAATAAGTGTGTGAAGTTGGAATCGCAAGTTAGCAATCAGGAACTTCAGCATTGACGGTATAATCACATTAATTTGATTAGGCTTAGAGTTACAGTATAGGACGTTTTTTGTTCTCACGGTCGTGGTAACATTGTGTAATCCATCATGCAATGTGAAGATGTCATCACACAGTATAGGCGTTCTAGCCGTAGGGCAGTTCAGAACAAAGACATGGTTGATTTCAATAACAAACAACCTTAGGGGCACATTGCAAAACGTCCTGCAAATGTACATGGGAATTGATTTCACAATGTTAACCCCACAGTAGTGGTTTTCCAGTGAAACAAGTGTTGTCTAAATTGGGACTCAGAATCTCTCCTACACAGCAGCCTGGGCACGTCTCCGACGTTACTCATCATCTGATATCTCCCCTGGGGTCCAATGTACATGACATGGCCTTCAACCATTCCCATGATACCATCAGCCTGGTACTGGGGGGTGTCTACTGTGTGATGAACAGTCCACATCCTACGGGGGAACAATAAGAGGCATTGATGGAGTAGCCTGGCACGCATGCAGCCTTAAAGAGCCAACACGATCCCATTCTCTCCCCTTCTCCCCCAAAGTATGCTTTCATTAACCACTCCCTCGCGTATTTAATAAAGGGAGGATTGGTGGAAGCAACATGGTGATAAAACCTTCTATACCATGCTTTAGACCAGTACAACGCTTCTAAATGCATGAGGGGAAGTGGAGCGAATACTTCAGGGAGGGGGAGGGGGAGCGGGAGGGGGAGGGGGGGTGGTAGAGGACAGGACTGCAGGCCGTTCTCTCCTATATTAATGGGATTCCTTGGCAGTCTCGTGAGTGACTGGGGGGAAATGGATTGGGATGCAAACAGTGACTCAGAGCTTTGCTGGCAGCCTGGCTCCCAGTGAAGCCCTCCTCAGCGTCTGGGTCAACTCAGCTCAGACTTTTAAGAGAAGGGGCTTTGTCTGCAGTCAAAAAGCCTCGGGTGACTTAAATAAGTGAATGAACTTGATTGAATTAATTTATCAAATCATTAAGGATAAAAACAGGGGCTAAGTGAGGCTATGTAGTACAACTACACAACTTAGAGAGAGAGTGAATATCTACTGTAATACATAACGATAGGGAACACTCCAAAACATTAGACGGTTTTAGTTTAATGAAAATCAGAAGAGAGAGAGAGAGAGCTAAGCTTTAAGAGGGGGGGCTGAGGCTGGTGCCGGGACTACTCCCACATGGTAAAGACTATGGTGATTCACTGTGATTCACAGCCATAAACACATTAAAACACTGCTGGTTTTAATCAAAAGGGTGGTGGATGGGTATTAGGATTTCTGTGTCTGTGCTTGTTCTGGGTTTTTTTGCTGCTCACTCACACTGAAACAATAGCAACAGGTTTCGTTTAAAAAGGATCACCATCTTTTCCATGGTCTTTTAGACCTGGGTCAAATACAGGTCACATATCTGTGAATACTTAAGCTACACATGATTCAGTTAGCCAGGTACAGTCCAAAGAGTGCAAACTCCAAGCCGATAGTACTGTACTTTCAAGTATTTGACCCTGTTTTTTTTTTTTTTTATACTAGAACAAGAATAACCATAAAGTAGGTTTATGAACAGGGAATGAATTCTCACATTGTTTCAACCACATTCTGGTTTATCGTCTATACAAAGTGAAGCCACCAGACTTAGCTACAAAACCACTCTCCCTAGACTGTGGTTCTGGCAACCTACAAGTTTATTTTTAAATCCTACTACAGCAGCAATTGGTATAATTACAAGCAGTTACTATTTATGCCACAGCATGCCATACCACGGCCAATGTCAAAATACTGCTGATTTTGGTCTTTCAGAGAATACTCAGATCAGATTCTTGGACCAGTGACATGACTCACTTGCCGACCTCATCCGGACATGATGTGTCCAGTTCCTCAAACACTCTCTCCCTAATTCTAAATCATTTCCTGACAAACATCTGCACTTCAACAAGCAGTCATGCAGCCAGGCCAGCTGAGCATGAGTCTCCCAAACAGAGACAAAGAAATGCAGGTCACATAATAACAGGATAGGAAAAATGTAAGAAACAACATATGCTCTGGTCAGTGACTCACATCTTAATCATTGACTCTCCATGACAGAACAAGCAATGAGATCTCTATCTACAGACCCAGTGTGAGTTTCCTGAAAGCTTTGAAGAATAAAAAGACAATTCATGCCAAAGTCGTTATTTATTTTAATACCAGGCAAATGTTTGATATTTTTACAATACAGTTACTAAAAAGTAAACATTCATAGACAGGATCAAACCATCAGATGGAAACAAAACGTTGAAGAAATAATGACATAGCATTATACTTAAATACTAAAAATAAATCCTCCATTGCACTTTACCTACATAAATACAACTTTTTCCTCTCTGGAGCAACGCTTTCCTCATTTCTCTTTGTTACAAACTCAACACTTAAGTTACACTCGTGGGTTGTAACTACAGGATAGTACATTCAATCATTTACCATGTCCAAGCCAACATTTCCATACATTGTGCATCCAGTGAAAATGATGTTCACAAATAAACTGCCAGTGTGCATGACGTTACAAAACCAACTGAACTTTGGTGGCGTTTATAATCTTTTCAGAAGGTCCAACAGATCGACGTTTAAACATATGGACCTAATATGACCAGCGTCCTTTCTCACATAAACTATGAGTGACCAGGATTTCTGACATTTTATTGAACGTGTGTTTAGTCATGGTAATATAATTTCAAAATAAGATTGTGAATAATATGAAAATTAACATACTGTAAGACTGACATACAAACCAAACCCTTAGGTTCCACATGTACAGTATATAGTAAAATATAATCACCTTGAACCATTGATGACTTGATTCTAAATACATTTCAATACAATTTCTGTCCTGTTCAATGATTGGAACAGAGCTAATGTAAGCTAACGCACTTAACCCAGTCTGATAAATGAGATTCTAGGAGAAATGTCTTTCTGTGAACTTCTGATTTCTTCCACGTTACAGACAGGGTACTTGTGAGTATCAAAGTGCTGTTGCTTGATTGTAATTTCCTTTTCCCTGTATCACTTTGCCTCTGTTTTTCAGAGACCATGTAACTGAATACCAATAGCATGCATAACAATCTATTTCTGACCAATCAAATTCCATTACCCTAAACATTCTAGAATCATCCTTTGGCTGACAATCTGATGCTACAGTTTGCTTAGTTTTTGCGATAATTTTTAACTCTTGAATTATGATAAAATAAGTGGTACTTTTTAGATTGCACAATGCTCACTGAGGCAAAGGAAAATAATTGATGTATTCATAGGCTACTTGCTTGGAGAGAATTTACATGACAGTTTCTGTGTTCAGATTACATATATTTTTTTCTCATATAAAAACAATGCTATACTGTATAATCCAACGCTCGTTCCACCAGATGAGAAAATGGCGGGTAGGGAAACCAGACCACTGAGCTTGTGTCATCATCATCATCATCATCAGCCTTGTTTTAGAGGCTAAGGTCAGCCATTTAAAGTGAATTACCAAGTAAGTCCACATAAAAATATACAACTAACCACCATGACTCCATCTTGATAGCGACATACAGTCCTGTAGTGTTCCTTGAAAGGCAGGCAGGGGCGAGCTGGATGGTGCTTTTCTTTGTTGATGTTGATATTCATATTCACGCATTCTGTTTCTTCACTTTCGTAGACAAAGATTCGTATTTAGTCCAGCTCCAGTCTTGGTCCTTTGAAGAAAACCAAGATGTTAGCCCATGGTTTAAACCTGATGTTAGCCCATGGTTTAAACCTGATGTTAGCCCATGGTTTAAATCTGATGTTAGCTTATGGTTTAAACCTGATGTTAGCCTATGGTTTAAACCAATGCACAGTACTGCAGCTTCAGTGTCGTAAAAACAGTTTTGTGTGCCCGACAGGCCATCTTACCAGACGTGTTCTAAACGGACGAGATTTCAAATGTAAACTGCCAGTTAGCCTCAGGAATTGGGTCAATACACTTATCTATGACTGTGCTAACAGCCACTGGTACCCTACAGCAGAGAGAAGCAGAGCTTCACCACTGTCCTGAACTGTGATGTAACTAATCACTGATATAAAATACTAAATATGAAAACTTGACTAGTAAATAACAAAAACACCCAATTGAGAGGTGGTGACTAACAGAAGACACAGAAGGAAAGAAAGAAAGAAATATAGAAGGAAGGAAGGAAGGAAATAGGACCCCACAATCTAGTTGGTCATGAAGGAAGCCCCAACTCACTTACCACTATGCTCTTGGATTGGTCATCAGCAGCTTCCTGCATCAGGCTGG
This sequence comes from Argentina silus, assembly GCF_951799395.1. NCBI lineage: Eukaryota > Metazoa > Chordata > Actinopteri > Argentiniformes > Argentinidae > Argentina > Argentina silus. Next base: position 4,109,884 of record NC_139670.1, on the reverse strand, counting down.
TCAGCTGACTGAGGTACTTCTGGTTCTCCTGAAGCAGCCGGGGGGCAGCGTCACTATGGAAGAGACGACAACAGGCTCAACTCCTTCAGTGCCGAGGGCGAGTAAAGTCGCCCAAATTGTCAACATTCTAGAGCGCCAAGGGTCACTTTGTTCACCAAAAACACATACATTATGATGCTTCATTTTGTAGCCAATCAAAGTATTGTTGCTAGGTAAACACCACATAGAACACTCTGCACTCTAGGCGGTGAGTGTTCCGGAATCCATTGGCAGTTGGTGAGTAACACAACATATGATACCGTGATGCCATTGGTAACAGATGATACCATAGTTGATTTATTACAATCCTATGCAGCCCTGTCATATATGCACACACGCACGCACGCACGCACAGTACCTGTCGTTGGGTCCAGGTAGGGAGGTGAGGGGGTGGGGGGCTGCTATTGAGTTCCGCTGGGAATTCTGAGCCTGGGACAGAACACAAAGAATTACTCCCAGAGATGGAACAGAATTCACTCTAATCTCAGACCCGCTTTAATTGGATCGACGGTCTCAACTAAGGTCATTTGCTCAGACTACTGTAAGACTTTTCCATCTTCAATGACTCACACAGGCGATCTTCAACAGGTGCCAGAACTCTCTCTGCCTCTTGATCTGCATCTGCATCACAGTGTTGTCGGCGTCCTTGATGTTCTCCAGGGTCTTCTCTATCCGAGGGAACAGGTCAATGATCTTCTGTTTGCTGAGCAGGATCTTGCTGCAGAGGAGAGAATGTTTCAACACCTCAGCAAGTCAAAGAGAGAGAGAGAGAGCAGAACTAAAACCCGAGCTAAGCAGTCAGTAGTGGTCCCGTAGGAGGTCCCTCTCTACCTGAGGTGTGTGTAGAGGTCCCTTAGAACCTTGTCCTGGTTCTGGACCGTCTGGATGATGGCTTTGACCATCTCAGAGCTGTCACTGCTTACATCTGGCTCTGGCACTGAGGGGAAACGCGTCGTACAGGACAAACAAACAAAACAAACAAACACCAGGTTTCAAACTCAGCCACTGAGGAGAATACGTCACAGAAGCAACAACGTGTATTACTGTTCAACACATGGGCATCACACAAGAGTTCGACACCCATGATGGGAGATTCAATTAAATACAATTTTCAGGAATGAAGATGCCCCATTCATTGACATGTGGGTCAGCCAGTTCATCCAGAAACATCCTTACTTCTGCATTTCATCTTCAGTTGTTTGTAGAGCTCGATAGCTTTCTCCTCTCTGCAACGACAACAGGAAACCAGCAATTATGTCATCTTACTTAGAAAATGCTCTTGAAACCTGTAGGAGGCTTTCAGAAGACGCCACCACTTATTTCACCTTTTACCTTTATACATTTCAGACTCAAGCAATTGAAGCAATATCAACTTCAAAACGTCTAGCAATGAAATATAATTAAAGCCAGGGTACATATAGCAAGCTGTTGCGTCAGTTGGACACACACCCATCCTCCTGAGCTTTTGTTCTTCAGACTGGCTAGACCTTTAACCTACGTCATGCATCTCAAGCCTAGGCAGACTGGGAGGCATTTACACGTCAATATATAATCTCAGAAATGGAACCCGTGGCAGCCTGCCATCTTTCCCAACGCTGCCATGACTACTGCGGAACACTCACAGCTGCTCCATGACGTCTCCTTGGCGACGGGCATACGGGCTCCTCTGCAGCTCCACAATCTCTGAGTGCAGCGACATGATCTCCTCGTCTAGGTGGTTCACTTCTGCCACCTAGAGGACAAACGCGGTATGCGCACTCAAAACACTGCAGCTCAATGGAGATGACCCACCTCGACGCCTCAGCTTAATGTGTTTGAAATAACAGAAATCGAGATATCAGTTAAAAGTAAAAGCAACAGCCAATACCTGTGCAAAGGCAGCAGCTTTCTCCTCGTTCTCCTGCCAGGCTTTCAGCATCTTCTCAGAGGCTGTAGAGAAAGAAATAACAGTACAGCATCTTGAACATGAGCAGGACAGTACTACAATCATCAAACCATGTGCATTACCATTATTGGTAATGAATTATTCTTTGTAATAATTATATAGCATAGGGTACAGTTGCCTCTATAGGCTCTGATCTTGGGTCATTTTTTTAAAGGTCAAAGGTTAGGATTTGGGGTAGAGTAATCTGACCCTAGATCACCACTTATGAGTAACTTCTAATCAGGCAGTCAGCATGCCAGGCACTCACATATGCCATAGTGCATCTGGTCGCTGTACTTCTCCAGGTCATACTGGATGCTGCTCTTGAAGAAGTCCAGCTTGGCCTTGAGCTGCTGGGAGAAGGCGAACATGCCGTTCTTGCACCTGGTCAGGTTGGTGTTGTAGCGCAGGAGACTCAGCCTGGGAGAGGAGGAGAGGAGGAGAGGGGGGGAGGAGGAGAGGAAGGGAGGAGAGGGGAGAGGAAGGGAGGAGAGGGGGAGAGGAGGAGAGGGGGGGAGGAGGAGAGGAGGAGAGGGGGGGAGAAGGTTCATTCCTGGAAAGCAAGTGTGGCTACTTCTTCCTTTGTCTTTGACTGTCATGTGTTTATGTGTGTGTATGAGTAAGTGAGTGTGTGAGTGTGTGTGTGTGTGTGTGTGTACACCTCTCGGTCAGAGTTTCCCTCTATGATTTCAAAATGTAAACAACAGAGTTCTCATTTCCTCTCTATAATCATACTAAATCTCAGATACACAGACTGAGTCAGACATACAGTAATACCAGTGTGCAGACATTAATTTAAACTGCCTAGAAAGCATTACTTCGCTTTCATAATTCCTAAAAATGTTCATAAAAAATTAAATACACACAAACCCCGATCAGACCGAGAGAGAATACCCCTCATAAATCCAGAAAAAACAGGACACGCTCAGTCCAAATGATCAAAGATTTGAAAGCACAATGGAAGTCAAAATGCGTGAGTGAGGTGAGTGATTGTGCAGCCGGTCAGGCCAACTCACATGGCAGCCCTCTGCCCCTGGAACAGCCTGCTGTAGTCCTCCTTCAGGCCACAGATGTAGCTCACCGCTTCGCCCCACACCTTCTTCAGGACCACCAGGGGCAGCGGGGTCTTCGACTCCCGCACTGTGACACGGACACGGACCACAGTCATCAGGACACAGACGGGGGACATATAGTCAGGGTTAGTACGGAGGAAGAGCAAGCATTTAACATTACATCTCAAAGTCATTTAGCAGACGCTTTTATCTGAAACGACTTAAAAATAAGCACATTTGAGAGTAAAAGTAAGTGAATCAACCGTACATCAGTCATCGTAAGTAAAAAAACCTTCGATAAGAACCAGTGCCTTGGGCAGTCACAGTGCCAGAGAAAGGATTATTATTATTATTATTATTATTATTAAAAAAAAGTACGATGATGGCCAGTAGCAGCTTCAGAAAGCGACGTATTGTCGTGATTCAACGACCAGAAGAAGCCTAATAAAACATTTACAGCCTGGAAGAGAAGAGCAGGACGCTAGGAGGAGGCGACATGCCAGGCTCAAGGCAGTGCAGCCCCACTCACCGATAGTGTTGACTTTATCAGGCAGCTGCCTGGCGCTGAAGGGACCAGAGTACTTGGTGAGGCTCCTGTCAAACAGGTAGACGATGTAACTGTCCCAGCCTCTCTGCATAGACAAACAAATGTACACCATCACTTTAACAGACACCAAACATTACATACTAACTTACATACTACATTTAACTAACTAGCCAGGTACACCTCATGACAAACAATGATTTTCACCCCTCTGGGGGGCTTCTTTAACTAACCAATTGTGGAATTACATCACTGAAGCAAAAGCAAAACATAAGAGCCTCGGAATACATGGTGTAATACAATGCATCCTCCCTCCTCTCCTCCCCTCAAAGTAATCACTCATCTACTCATCACTCATCACTTTCCACTGATACAACCAATGATGTCACGTCAGATCAGTGATTTGTTCAAGGCAGGAAGGAGGAGGAAGAAACTACGTATTGTAAGAAGTTCCAAGTATTCAGGGCCAAAGTCTCACCACCCCGTCCAGGACACACTGAGCAGCGGGCTTCCTGGGGTCCAGAGAGACCCCGGTCTCCTGCAGCAGCTCCTGGTGGACCAGCTCTATCTTGGTCTCCGTCTCGATGCGTCTCTGCAGGCTGTGGAGGCTCTCCTCTGGGGCCAGCTGGAAGGAGTGCACCTGGGCTGTGGTCATGTTCAGGATGTGGACAACCTGACGGTTCAGCGAGGTGAAACGTTTACAGCGTTGCAGACACAGTAGAAATGCAATGTGTAAACTTTTTCTTTTCTTTTTTTTTCTTGGTTTATGTAATTATTGTTTGTTTTTGTGGTGAGGTTCTCACATTAGCTCCTGCAGGTTCTCACCTGCACCTGGTGTTATATTCTAACCGCTAGCCTTTCACCTGCCTTTTTGTTTAGCAAATAAATAAAGCTCCAGAGCTGGAACATGAGTCCCTGTTCCACAGACACTCATACACTAGACAACAACTCACTGTTTAAGACAATCCAACATCCAGGCTAATTCAGCACACTAACAAGTATAGTTTAATTTATCTCCACACCTTCAAAGGCATAATGTGGGCATATTCATTAACTCGGGGGGGGGGGGGGGGGGGGAGAAGAATGAATATGGATGGATAGTTCTTACAACAACAAGGTTGACTTAATCCAGCCCTGGGACTTAAACTACAGTAAATAGATGATGTCAGCCTTGCCAGAGGAACGATGGCCTTGAATTACTCCTCCTCCGCTGGCTCAAGAGATAAGAGGATCCAGCAGGCTAACCTTCATGTTCAGTATCTGTTCCAGAGCTTCAAAGCACTGTGGTTTCTTGTTGTCGGGGCTGATCTTGCCCCCCCTCTGGATAGGGTCCCACTTCAGCATCAGCATCAGCAGCATCTCCATAGGCTCCAGGAGGGTCCTGCATAAGCGCAACGTTAAAATATGTCCCGGCGGAGGAGGGAAACAAATGCATCAACTCTACTGCTGAAATCCACATTAACCACTAGCTCCTACCCACCCACTAGACACACCTGTGGACATGAAATGATTGGATATGACAGATATATAGAAAGTGTTACCCCTTGCCCTCTGATAGCCTCTGTGATTATTATTATTATTATTATTATTATTATTATTATTATTATTATTTTGTTACCATATTGCTGCTTACACCGTACCAAACCAGTACTTTACAATGGAATTAACTGGACAATAATAACAAACAACACAGTTATGGACAATCATTTTACTATTTAGTGCACTAATGTTTTTTTTATATGTTTGTATGTACGTTTGTACAGTACCAGTGAAAAGTTTGGACACACCTTGCCAAGAGTGTGCAAAGCTGTCATCAAAGCAAAAGGTGACTACTTTGAAGAATCTAAAATATAAAACATATTCTGGTTTGTTTAATACATAATTCCATGTGTTCCTTCATAGTTTTGATGTCTTCAATATTAATCTACAATGTACAAAATAATTTAAAAAAATAATAAAGAAAAACCATTGAATGAGAAGGTGTGTCAAAACTTCTGACTGGTACTGTATATGTGTTGAATGTGTGTGTTGTGTTTGTTTGTAAGTGACGCTGCAAACAAATTTCCTCATGGAGGATAATAAAGTTGTCTCCTACTACTACTACTACTACTCAGATCTACAGCAGTGGATACAGTGGTAGTAAATAGACCAAGCGAAGCTATGGTAAGGTTATATGAGCCGTCAACAGATCTGTAGTGTTGCCATCAGGATGGGAGCACAGCGGTGTTGGTCTCTGACCTGCTGAGGTTGTTGGGGTAGGGTAGATGTGTAGAGAATCTGACTTCTCCGTTCAGTTCCTCCACAGCCATGATGTCTTTAGGTCCTTTATTCTTCACTTTGCTGGCCCTGAAAATAACAGCAATAAAACAGCCGTTTAGGTGGGTGATTGATTGATTGATTGGTTGGTACTGTGAGTCTTACCTAGAGTCAAGACAAGAAAATGATTGTACAGCACATCTGCATCAAACCAAATAGCTGTGGCGAACGTCCCACCTTTTGTACCAACTCAACCATTTTGCCTCACCAAAATGAAAACCTAACGTGGATACATACAACACAACACATTTCAAGAAATATGACACACTGAAGGTTACGTCTGCAGGGTGGTACGACAGGAGGAAAGTCAAATGTGACACCTACCACTGGACAGGCTGAAGATTGTGCAGGAAGGGCCGGAAGCCACAGCTGCATTCAAATATCATCGTGCCAAAACTCCAGTAGTCCACAGTGACTGTGTAGGGCTTGTTCTCAAACAGCTCAGGAGCCTGGGGGGGAAGTAGAAAGAAAAGGTTAGTAAGTTACAGTATTTGTAATGTAAGGCAGTTCTTATTCAATCAGCAAAACTTACGAAAGACACAGTGGTCTGTTGGAGAATCAGTTGAAAACAATGAGTGTTTGCAGAGGGATCCTGCTGCAGGTACCAGGTACTCACCAGGTACTGCAATGTGCCCACGAAGGAGGTGCACAGACTCCCCTGGTCCAAGTCTTTAGCATAGCCCAAGTCAATGATTTTGTGGACCAACTATAGAATAGAACAGGGTAGAAGAGAAGAAAAGAGAAAAGAGGAAGAGAAGACAAGAGAAAAGGAGGGATCAGGTCACTAATGGAACATGACATACGCCCAGAAATGAAATCCTTGGAACCTCCAGAAATGAAAAACTTTCCCATCTATTACCTTTCCATTGATATCCTGCAGCACTATGTTCTCTGGTTTAAGGTCTCTGTGAATAATCTTGTTTTCATGTAAATACTGGATTCCCGATCCTGTCGCACACAGAGAGAAGTCAGAAATCAATTCTGTGGGGAAAAAACAACTAACACGATGACACACAGAATACAATGCATGAAGTTTGTGCTAGTAGCTTCAATACATACCAACGTCATTGAGTAAGGAGAGCACTTCACTCTCTTTCAGTCCACAACAGTTTTCAGGCTTGCTCAACATCTGGAAAAGTAAACCATACTGTAAACAAACTGCACGACTGCGTGCAGTGTGTGGGGTGGACAAGACAACCATTTTACCTCTGATCTTACCAGGGTTCTCCCCAGGATTTTCGAATATCGTGGCGCTAGATTGCATTATCAAAACTCTTGACTTGTGTTTACTCATATCAGAATGCACAGAAAACACAGAGCCATAACACTGAATTCACTGAGGAACATTGTCAAGTTTTTCACATTCACTTTCGTTTTTAACAACAATCAAAAGCTAGTTAATCTTGCTACTTTCATTCCTAAACACACAGTTCAGCGTGGTGCAGAGCCCCTCTGACATACCTAAGGGAGAACCATGCTGACTACTGCACAAGTCCCTCACCTTTCGCAGGTCACCCTTGGAGCAGTACTCCATGGCCAATAGTGGAAGGTCGTTTAAGGCTATGTGTGTCATCTCCTCTGGGACGTCTCTCGCTGTCACTACATTGAGATGATTCAACCTGGAGAGGAATGAGGTTAGGGTTGGGAAGGTACTGCAACCAAATACCAAAAAAAACATCAATAATATTCTGAATTCCAAATCGACCCCTATAGCCCCTCCTGCCTAGTCACTCCAGTAGATCTGAGAGGATGGAAGAAATTATTAATTAATAAATTATGGCTGCATTTCCATCTCGACAGAGAGCAAGATGAGGCTATGACCATATTGATTATAGGCTAATACAACTCTTCTAGATCTACAGGACCAGGGGGGGGGGCTTGGGTCGGCATGATAGTCACATGACAATCAGGAAGACTACCAACTTTTTCATGATCTGGATCTCTCTGCTCCATCTGTCTTTGTTTCTTGGTGTCAACTCCAGGCGACACATTTTCACTGCTATCTTTTCAGATGTGCCCTGAGAAAAGAGATATTATGAAATGCCTCAACAATACTCTATCCATCTTTATGACTGATTTCAAAGCGGAGGCTGATTGTTTACACGAAGGAAATGGAAGTGGCTCATTGCACCCAAATCATAATGATTAAATAAGAATTATTTTCACTTAAATGCAAGAGTTGACTGATCTTGTAACACTGTACTGTACACTACAGTAGCTAATCTTTGATTAGGGTGGGGTGAAATCATAAGACTATGACGTTGGTTTACTTACATTATGTTGGTAGAGGTAGACGTGGGCAAACCCTCCCATGCCTAGTCTCTCTTTCAATTCCCAATCTCCGCAGTTTTGGTTCTGTCTGAAAGGAGGTTTCTCCATTCTGTACTGTAACATAGTCAATTGCACAGACACAGGTGAGAGGCTAGCTCACACGTTAGCTGGCCCGACAAATTCGTCAATAACAATGCATCTCCAATTATAGCTAGCTAGCTAGCTCTCAGCTGGCGCTAGCCACAGCAGTATCTGGGTTAGCGTGCTAACCTAGCGTAGCTGACAACAACTTTCGAGTTGTGCCTTCCTACCTTTATTGGTGTGGGATTAGCTTGCAGTCAGTTTGAGCTCCACCGCCAGAAAATAGCTCAAGGTCCGCACTCGGAATAGGTTAATATAATCAAGATGAGGCGAGCTAATCAAATGATACAATCACCCATATTTTCCATGTTAGGTTAGGTGAGACCTGTCAACGAAGCTCAGTTGTAAACATAGCCAGCTAGCTAGTCGGTGCTAACGTTAGCGTCGCTGGTGTAAACGCTTCGACAATTGCCAATATATCAAGCTGTCCGATAATTGCTGATGTAACGATATAACCTAAACGCGTAGTTGACGTTACTTCGAAATGTCATATCATAGTCGTCCGCCGTTTTCACAGGAATCTGAAGATGATCATGTCTGCTCAATGCACCTTGACATAACAGGAATGTGTACTTTCCTAGATGTGACGTCACTAGAAACCCGGCTGCTTTTCAGAAAAAAGGAAACGGTGCGGTGGCGGGGGGGTGTTCGACAGCGCATACAATCACTGCAGAAACTGCATTTAAAGTCAATACAGTTGAATCAGTGTTTAAATCAATGTTTAAAACTACTCTGAACTGATGAGGCTCTGAGCAACCTGTCACCTGTCACCTACCTCACGCACACACGCACACAAATCTAAATTCAGGGCCTTCTCATGTCATCAGACAGTTGCTCTCCACGGATTAACCCTATGGCATCTGTTGCATATCAATGTTGTGTCAGAGTTCTGTAAGGTCAGTTGTCCCTTTACAGTGTAATATGGCATTGCAATCTGACTAGAAGTCTTTATTTTTCCTTCAAAATGGCTTCTGAGACTTGAAGATACAGTATGAAGCCACACATGGAGAGTTTCGAGGATGATGATATTTCATACAAATGATTCAATCTACAACACGGATCACTTTTTAAAACACTTTTATTTATTTTTCTCTATACCTCCCAAAAAGAAAAGCTCATAAACAAACAATGTTTTCCTCACAGGAGTGAGTATTTAACAGGCTTGTCGAACATGTGTAGAGCTAAAATGAATAAAACAATCCAAACAAAAACATTTCATATGTGTCTCAATGGCAGCAGTCTAAGAACACAAGAAATGAGTGAGTTTTAAATGTGTTGTCATGTTGTCTAGAGCACATCAGCATTAAACAGCATTAAATACAACCACCTTTCCTTCATTCAAATTCATAATAGAAAAAATATGTCAGTGAACTGAAGGACAAAAATGTAGATCTAATATATTAACCTTTCATTAAATACTCTTAACATAATACAAAGGAAAGCAGACCATAACATCTCATGCTTTTTTTTTTTTTTTTTTTTTACATATCACATTCAGAAGTGCTGGCTGGGAATGAGTCTGGGTTGAACAACATAATAAACATGTAGCAGTGGCTTTTTTAATTTGAGCATCAGAGCCTTCACTACAAGGGAACCAGCAGGTTTCCATGCTAACCAGTGCCATGGAGACCCTGCAGCTGCATGGTGATGATGTCAGGGAGGGGGGCGGGGCAGCTAAATTGGTGTCGAGAGCTCGCCCCCTACAACATCCCCGATCATCACAACAAGGACACTCAGTCAGTCATGTGTCCACCCTCCACCCTAAATGTCACTCAAGAGGCCTTGGATGGTACATGTATTCTGTAGGAGACTACCCTTCGACGGGTTGGTCACATACGTTATGACAACAGAACAGTGTAAAAAACACAATATCATAACAATAAATACGAGTACCAAGCAAGAGTATAACAGAATCACAGCCGTAACATCAAGTTACATTACAATTAAAGGTTTGTCATCAGTTATAGTAACAAGGTACACATATCCTACAGCAAACCGATGAACGCAGCTTTCCAAAAGATTCATTTGGAAAGAAACGGAGGGCAGAAAGAACAGGCAGAAGCGAAATGAAGAGAAGAGAGAGAGAGAGAGGAGACTGAGGGGAGGGGAGGGTGAGGGGAGAAGGAGGGGAGGGGGGAGAGGGTGAGAGAGAGAGAGAGGAGATTGAGGGGAGGGGAGGGTGAGGGGAGAAGGAGGGGAGGGGGGAGAGGGTGAGAGAGAGAGAGAGAGAGAGAGATTGAGGGGAGGGGAGGGTGAGGGGAGAAGGAGGGGAGGGGGGAGAGGGTGAGAGAGAGAGAGAGAGAGGAGATTGAGGGGAGGGGAGGGTGAGGGGAGAAGGAGGGGAGGGGGGAGAGGGTGAGAGAGAGAGAGAGAGAGGAGAGACATTGGAATGGGGAAAAGATCAGGTCGAGGCAAGGAGAGAACGACAAACATGAGGTGAGGTACGTGAAGACGAGAGGCAAATCACACCATGCTAAACTTAGACCTAACATTCAGTTACCTGTCCTACGCCTTGTACAAAAGCATTTCTAGTGAGGTAACGACAGGTGACGCGACACAGCGTTGCACTAATGTGCTGGCTGGAATATTCTCTACAGCCACATTCCTTAAATAGGCTCCTTAGAGTGGGCCAGCCAGGTCGCAGCATGCATATAATGACATTCACATACCCTACAGCAAGAAAGACTTGTTCACTGATATCACACACTCACTCAGCAGCACTCAGAAGCACACACCCCCCCACACACACACACACCCACACATACCCTCTCAGACATGTCACATACAGTTCCATTAAACAGACACACACAAACACACACCAGACACAGACACAGATATACACACACACACACACACACACACACACACACACACACGGCATCATTTAGCATCAGCAGTACTCCCTGTCCAGACTAGGCTGGGTGAATGGGCCACCCTAAGCTTGTGCAGTGCAGGTGCAGCAATGTTATTATGGCTGAAAGGTAACTGAATGTGCTGCTCACCAGCGCCCTCTGCTGGTAAGATGCTGGCATCGTGGCTTTACAAAGGCGTCATCTGGAAGCCTGCCTGAGTAGAAAATGTCTATCCTTCATTAGTTCAAACACATTCTGCACTGAATATATGTTACTGAAATGAAATGGCTATTTCTCTTTACATAACATTGATTAAGCAATGATATGAATTTATGACGATGTGATATGTAACTACGATATTCCATCAGTAAATGTTTACTTGTTTTTTTTTCTTCCAAAGTGACTTGTCTCACTATTACAATGCTCTCCTCTAACATTCCACAGTTTTCATGTTACAACAGCAACACATTAATCTCTGACAACATCAACAAAAAAATCCCACAAGTGAACCATGCTATTAAGTTACCGAGGAGCGACCTCTCACCCTGTCTTCTCTAGAATATTCCAGAGAGTTTAATTAAAGATGTGAATTTGATTCTGGTTTTGCCCCCTCTCCCTCAATCTCATTCCCCATTCTTGTAATCTTTTGACATATATGCCATTGAGCTGACACTTTTATCCAAAGCAATTTACATTGCAGTGAGTGCATACATTTTTCAGTCCCAGCAGGAATCAAACCCACAACCTAAGCGTTTTTAGCGCCATGCTCTACCGACTGAGCCACAGAGGACCACAGAAGCCATTCTCCCCATCAGTGGGAATCCCCCGGTCTCCCACGTGACAGGCGGGGACACTCACCACTACACTAACGAGATAGGAGGTACTAAGACTCATATTGTGCTGGTGCCCTTTGTTACCCCGTTACATACAGAATACTATGTAAAAACACATGATTATCATTTAATACTTTCAGGACTTCTAAGTACAAGGAATGTAAAATGTCAACTTTGCACATTTATTTGTATGCATATTCGTGAGGATGTGTAGAATAATGTATTGTAAAATATACATATAATGTATCGTACAATATAGGCATAATACAGCAGGTGGTAGATTATTATACAACATATCCTGTACGTTTACTATGAATATGAATTTAACATATTCCTTTATACTCTTGATATCATATTTCATCATCATACATTGACAGTTATAACATTACACACAGGAGGGGAAGGAGTATTTTCCACATCAACAGACTATTGTAAAATACTGTAAAAATATCCAAAAACAAGAACATTCAGAGTCTGCCCGGTGAGTGTTAAAACAGGTCATAAACAAGTGCCTATAAGAATACATACAGGTTACACACAGAGGGGGACAGGTAGGACATGTCAACACACCAGAATGAGGAAAAAGGAAAAGAACTACACAACCCAGAAAAGCTTGCTGCTCTCATTTTTTTTTTTTTTTGAAAAGGCATAAAAGAAGCAGTGCGCGATGCAGGCATGCTGATCACTGGCGAAAAACAACCAACATTCAGCCAAGAAGAAGAAGAAGAAGAAGAAGAAGAAGAAGAAATCAGACCAGACGCCCACCGCAAGACAAAAAGCTAAAAGCAACCAGCTAAGAGGAGAAAACATCTGTTAAGGAAAAGCAAAAAACAAAATGGGGGATCCCTTGCGGAGAGGATGGGGTGCAGTATTTTACTGGCTCACGTGTGTGTGACCCCAAGTACTGTCCACGTGCCTCGAGTGACGTTCACCTCTTCAACAGTCCATCGGATGGAGGGATGAGGAGGAGAGTCACGGTTGCCTTGTCTCGGAGTGGAGGAGAAGAGAGGAGGCAGTGTAGAACAACCAGAGTCTCTCTCCGCGACCTTCGTCCTCGTATTAAAGAGACACATCGGGAGGGGGAAGGGGGGGGGGGGGGGGGGCTGCAGTCCAACCTCAATACAATGCTGATCCGAGTGTGTGTGTTGTACAATACACCGCCATTCAACTCCACAATAAAGGCCATTCATTTCCACCAAAGGCCCTCAGAGAGAGAGGGTGCAGGAGCTTCAGAGACCACCCTGCTGTAGTCTGTCTCCCCTATGGAATGTGAACACACCCTGATGCTGAGGCGAAAGAAAAGGAACTGCAACGCAACGACTCTAGAATGTACTGTAGGTAGGTCCTGTTACTATGACACGTCGTTTAAATCGGCGTTGCCGTGGTGATCCAACTGAAATCCAACTGAAAACAAACACAAGTCATCTGAGACTTAAGGTTTCAAATGTGTAAACATGTTTGGTCCCAAATCAGAGTAAAACGTCGAGCGAAAGAGAAAAAGGTTTTTGAGTGGTCGGTGGGAGAGGAGGTACCCTGAAAGAAGAAGAAACAGGAAAAAGGAAAGGATGCTGGATGTAAGTCCCTGTGTGGCACCCCCTTCCTTCTGAGAGCAACCCTCCTGTCCTACTGTGCAACACTGCGTGCTACAGTAGCCTACCGTATCCAGCCTGCCTTCTCACAAACGCCTCGTCTCCAAGTCCTCTGACCTCTCCACCACTCCTCCTCCTCCTCCTCCTCCTCCCTCCCGCCTCCCGCCCAACGCATCGCTGGCATTGGCCAGCGACCACGCCAGTCACAGGATCTGCGCCTCCCCTATTGGACGAGGAGACTGGGGTGCCGGGTTGGGCGCTATGGTGGGGGTGTGGGTGGGTTAGGTTTCTACCCTCACCCCCTCCCCTCCTTCAAGCTCCTAACCCCCCCCGGATCTCAAATAAAAACCTGTGCAAGGAGACAGCCTGCCCCCAGCCACTGGTCGCACCGGCCCCGGCAGCCCCCCCCTCACTTCTTAACGGCCTGTCGGTAACTGTGTCTCTGGCCCTCGGTGCGCTTGCTGCTGGCCTTGCCCCCCCCGGCCCCACCAGCCCCTCCGGCCCCTCCGGCCCCCCCGGTCCCTCCGGCTCCCCCAGCCCCGTCCTTGGTGCTGTTAGCCTGGCTAGCCTGGCTGATCTGGCTGGCCTGGCTGCTGTCCTGAAGGGTGGGGCTGGAGTGGGCGCGCTGCAGGCCGTTGTCCTCCAGCAGCTGGGACTCAAACAGAGACAGGTCCTCCTCGCCGCAGCGGATCTTAGCACGCAGCAGCATGGCGTAGGTACCGTACCGTGTCTTCTACAGGAGGGAGAGAGGGGAGGAGGAGGAGGAGGAGGAGGAGGAGGAGAGAGCGAGAGGAAGAGAGAGAGAGAGAGAGGGAGGGAGAGAGGGGGTTTGGGAGAGAGGGAGATGGGGGGGAGAGGGGGTGGGAGAGAGAGAGGGAGAGGAGGAGGAGAGAGAGTGGGAGGAAGAGAGAGAGAGAGAGCGAGAGAGAGGGGGTTTGGGAGAGAGGGGGAGAGGGGGTGGGAGAGAGAGAGGGAGAGGAGGAGAAGAGAGAGAGAGAGAGAGGAAGAGGAGGGAGAAGGGACGACAGAGTGAATGAGAGCATTTACAGTGCCACATAATTGCTTAACGCTTGACTGATTTTCCCATTTATTTCTTTTCCCTTTATAGCTTTTAAAGTTCACCGACCGACCGACAGACAACTCCTCCGATGGCTCACCTCAAACTCCAGATACTCGTCCCGCTGGCGGTACTCCTCCAGTTCGCGCCCTTTGACCTTTCGGTCTGGAGGGTAGGAGCGAAGCTCAGCCAGCTCAGTGGAGATGGACCGGAACTTGGCCTCGTGGGACTGGACCTGCTCCTCCTGTAGAGCACAGAGACAGGGGTCAGAGGTCAAGAGGCTGTGGGGATGATGGGGTCACAGTATGGATGGGAAAACAGGGGATTACGCATACGATTAAACCCATGTAGCTACCTTAGTGTATACTGTACTTACAGTACTGTGAATATCAGAATGTCTTGTCATTTCACAGACAGACAATTTCTCAGACTGTTACTTATTCCTGTCAGACTATGGTGAGCTTGCATAATTGTGTGTACTGTATGGTGGACTATTTAATGGGTGACAACGTCCTCAAGTGAAGAAGGAGGTTCTACTGTTCATATGGTGATGTTGGTGATGAGGTTGGTGTGGAGGAAGGATACCTGGGACAGCTTGGAGGTGGAGCCTGGCAGCAGGGGTCGGCTGAACTTCTTCTGGGAGCCAATGGCTGCGGGGAAGGGCGTTGCAGAAAACATGGCCGACACAGTGTTGATCCGCGTGATCCAGGATTGCATCTGTTCGGCATTTCTACAGAGGGTGACAGAGAGCCGCGTTACGCAACACTGCAAGGACATAGCTAACCAAGACATCAAAGTGATTATCATCGTCAGAGCTGCTGAAATTAAGATTGCAGCTTTGCTGTTGACAAAGAAATAATTAAGGGGCCAATTAATACTTGAGAAAAAAGGAGCAGTTATCCACTAACAGGCCCATTAGGGACCATTGGGAGTGATCAGATGAAGGCAGACAGCCAGAATTCCCTGGATAAAGACTGAAGAGAGAGAGAGGGTGGGGGGGATGAAGAGGGTGGGGGGGTGAAGAGGGTGGGGGGGGTGAAGAGAGAGAGGGGGAGAGAGAGAGAGAGAGAGAGAGGTACAGTATCTGGGACAAATGCAGGCTGCAACTGGAGCAGAGCCTGTCCTCCTGGGGGACTGGAACATGTGGCCACTCATGTGCCGCATCCTGGATTTACACACACACACACACACACACACACACACACACACCACACACACACACCACACACACACACCACACACACACACACACACACACACACACACACACACACACACACACACGCCCCTTTCCATGCACTTGGATGGATAAAAGCTGCTTCTTGCTGTGATTGGCTGGAATAGTGTAGAGACTGGACACACATTGCTGAAGGTCAAACAGGAATAGGTGACCTTGCGATGTCCACATCAGGTCTGCTGACTGAGTTTGATGCTGTGTGCTCTGCCAGATAGACAGGACAGGCCAGGCTCCAATACATAGAAGTTCAAGGGCATATACGGTGCCCTCCATAAGTATTGGAACAAAGAAGCATTTTGTCTCCTATTAACAGTTTTTTATTTGAAATCAAATCAGTTGCTATGGGGTCAAAGTAGAGATTCTCAGCTTTCATTCAATTGGTTTTTTTCAGATTGGGTTCACCATTTGGCTATGTTTCTGATTTATTATGTTTCTGATTGATATTTCAGCCTCATAATGGCTTCCTTGATTTCCATTGATGTCTCTTTGGTCCTCATGTTGACAGACGCCAATAGCACTCCAAAGGTAAATGCAAAGCCCAGAATCAATATTAGACAGTGACAGCTCTCTTATGCCTGCACAAATGATCACACCTGACTAACCCGAAAAACACCTGTCAAGCCTATTTTCCAATACTTTTGGTGCCCTGAATTTGGGGGATTTTTATGTATAAAAAGGGTTGTAATTTCAAAATGGTGAAAGAAATCTGAAAAAAGGAAACATTCAATTATAGCTGAGCATCTCATGGTAAATGCTTGATTTCAAATCCAAACTGTTGGAGTATAGAGATAAATTAAGACAAAATGCTTCCTCTTTCCAATACTTATGGAGGGAACTGTAGGGATGAGGGCTGAGGGATGAGGGCTAGAACTCACGGTGCCTGGAAGAGGTAGACCCTCCAGTCTGCGGTGCGTAGGTAGAACACGTTGGGCCTCTTGCTGTAGTCCGCTGCCCTCATGGCCAGAGAGTGGTGGATGGACACAGCGTTCTTCAGATCCTCATCAGACAGCTGCTTCTCAGGCCTGTACTCCCCCTGCAAGAAGAATAACAGATTCATCAGACTGAGATCATCATTGACCTAAACACCATCTCTTCTGACCACAAGGGAATATCATGAAAACATGTATTTTCAAAACAACGTTATGAAATGAAAGCTAATATACTAAAGTCAGGGGTCTATCTGCCACCCCAGTAGGGGGTCTATAATCATACTGCTGTACATCTATAATCATACTGCTTGGACCAGAGAGCAGAGGGACGTGTGTCACCATAACAGCTTCCCCAGTAGGTTCTGGCCCAGTTAGTGGAACACAGGCGGAATACAGGCGTGGCGAAGGCCCGGACTGCTGGTCCATATGGGCATCCAGGACCGTGCCAGGGCTGATATGAGGGCTACTGAACGCAGCCACTCAACCAGGGACGGGGAGGGGACGGAGGGGAGGGGAGGGGAAGGGAAGGGAAGGGAAGGAGGGGAGGGAAGGGATGGAGGGAGAAGAGGGAGGGATGGAGGGAGGGAGGGAGGGATAGGAGGGGAGGGGAAGGGAAGGGAAGGGAGGGAAGGGAGGGGAGGAATGAGAGGAAGGGGACAGGCATTGGTGCATAATCTCCTACTCATGATCATATCAGCAGGAAATGAAAAGCCATCCAGCTCCCTTGGATAGTATGTCCTGCATGAGTGGATTTAGTAAATACTGTGTGTGTGTGTGTGTGTGTGTGTGTGTGTGTGTGTGTGTGTGTGTGAGTTGGCCAAAGATCTGTTACGTAATGTATCTACCATATACCCTATACTCTACTGTACTATGAGAGTGTTGTACAGAGGGCAGATTGTCCGTTTTTATTTCTATCTAGTCTCAAAAATAGTCTTGTCTTCTCTCTCGTGCAGTGAACAGTAAACAATACATGGGTTGATAAACAGCTTCACAGCTGCTTGAATCAACATGAGTGTCTCAGAATTAGGCCCTTCACAACACACACACACACACACACGCACACGCACACGCACACGCACACCCTATGCACGCATGCATGCACGTGCAGACACACACACACACACACACACAAACACACACACAAACACAGTCACATGCATACACGCACGCACACACACACACACACCCACATACACAAACACACGCACGCATGCACACACACACACACACACACACACGTATGCATGCGCACACACACACACACACACACACACACACACACGCATGCACGCACACGCACCTACTCCCACATACACAAACACACACACGCATGCACACACACACACACACACACCTTCTGCAGGTAGAGAATGAGGCCCTTCAGGATGGCATAGAAGGTCTTCCACCCCCTCTTCCCACGCGGTGCTGCAATCAGGAGGACAGATTGAATATGGAGTGTAGTTAATAACTAGGCCACTCATTGTCTTGAAGCTCACATTGTTACAAAGGATCATCAGATTGACTGTGTGTGAATAGTCTCTCTGACTTCAAAAGTAGGGGGGTTGTACTATGAAAGCTCTCACATTGTTACAAAGCGTCATACAGTACGATTTATGCGTGAAAGATTAAGAGAGAGGGGGTAATTGGGGGACTGGGGGGAGGGTGGGAGGAGCAGGAGGGGAGGGGGGGAGGGGGGGGGAGGGGGGAGTTCAGTACATACTTCTCTTGCCGTCCGAGTCTGCGTGTGCCTTGCGTACCAGAAAGCCGTTCTTGTAGAGCAGCGCTCCGGAGGAGTGGTGGTGGTGGTGGTGGTGGGCCATGGTCACCAGGGGCTTCCCCCCGCTGCCCTCCCGCTTCATGGTCCTAGAGGCGGAGTCCGCCTGGCTGCAGTCCCCCAGCTCCGAGAACGACTTCCGCAGCTCCTCCTCGTCGCTATGGAAACCAGACACACACACACCGGTTGGTATGGCGACGGTGATGAAGAACTGTTTTTTTTGTTTTTTTTACACCTCATTAGCGACACATCAACACTCAGCCAATCGGATTCAAAACGCACCCCGTTCATTATGAAACAGGACACAGAAAATAATCTCAATGACGAAATGCGCCTTCATTCAAGCTCTACCTTTCGCTGGGTTATACTGAAACTCTTCTGGCTGAGGAGGATTGTGAGTTTATTTTGAAAATCCCCTCTAGAAAAATGCCGAAGTCTAGGCATACTCTCTGTGGTTATATAACCTATTTACAAAGCACCTGCTACCCAAGGGAAACCGGAGTGAATGAAAGCGTTTCTTCAAAGCCTTATAATTGTGTTTTCCTCTCCATCTCTCTGCTCTCTCTCCTCTGCTATTTCTCTGTGATTCCCCCCCACGCCCCCCCCTCTCTCTCCTCTGCCATTTCTTTGTGATCCCCCCCCCCCGCCCACCCCCCCCTCTGCCATTTCTCTGTGATTCCACCCCCTCCCACCCCCCCTCTATCTCTCTTCTGCCATTTCTCTGTGATTTCATCCCCCCCCTTCCTACCCGCCACCCCCCCCTCTCTCCTCTGCCATTTCTCTGTGATTTCC
>NC_139670.1:4036141-4086141 GCF_951799395.1 Argentina silus | reverse complement strand
CTGTTCCTCTCTTCACTCCTCCCTCTCTCTCACCCCCCTCGCTCGCTGTGTAAACCTCAGCTCCGTCCCCTGCCGACCTTGGGCTCTAGTAAGGATGGCACGAAACTTGGCTGCCTTTCTCTCAAAATGTCTCCCCCCCCCCCCTCTCTCTCTCTCCCCCCCCCCTCTCTCTTCCACCCCTCCTCTCTCCCAATCTCCAATTACTCATAGTCAGTAGGTACATCCTCTGGGTGAGGTATACATGCTGTCTTCCTTGTCTCTGAATGAAGACATTACCACACACAGACCAAACAAAGGGACTAAGTGCCAGGGAAGACTCCCAGTGATAATCTCTAGGTGCATGCTCCATATTGTTCCCGACACAACAATGACTTGGCTCCACAGGGAAAGGGACACAGAACCTTTCACTGCGTCCCAATTCTCTACCCTTTCACGTGTGCACTCCCATCACACAGACTCCAAAACCAACAGTATATCAGGGTCTTTTACACAAGTCATATGCTTTTACAGGACAGTACAACCATGTAGGGGAGATCACAAGAGACCCCCTTCCGAGAGAAGGGTAGGTAATTGGGACAAGGTCACCGGGAGCATTAGCAGACCATTGTAGTGTCTGTTTACAGCATGTACTTCTTCAGTGCCCAGGCTGCAAGCATCCTTCACAACAGCACGCTAGCCTCTAATTAAACAGCCATCACAATGCTGTTCAGAGCGCCATGAGGGAATCCCTAGTGTCAGCCTCCGCCTCAACAGTCTATCGCCACATAATTGGACCCCCTCTTTCCGTCCGAATGGGCCGTCCAGCACAATGGGCCACTGTCTGTCGGCACAAACCATCTCAAAATGGTGGTGTAAAGAGGGGAGGGGAGGGGAGGGGAGGGGGTTGGAATTCCAAATGTTATCAAAGTATGAACAAGCCTTCAGAAATATGTGTGTTGTTGCCTTGTTCTTGAACTCCTTTCCTCCAGGACAAGAATTAACAAGGTTAACAACTTTGATAACAATCCTAGGTAAACGCAGCCGATACAGTATAGTATGTTTAACCTCATCTAAGCTTTTTTGACTGTAAATTACTGGTTTTTTGTAGAAGTCTTAAAATCAGTTTGGGGAAGCGTTTGGGATTTTAGGCTAGATTACGTTCACTGTTTCTGTGTCACTGGTCTTCCAGGGCTGTTCCTTCTGGGCTGTTCCTGCTGCTATCATAACAATCGTGCTACTGTTCCTCCGGTGGCAGCTGAACAGCCGACTGGAACCAGTGTGGTGTCATGAATTACGATACGTTTAACCGACACATGCAACGCTGTCGCCCGTCCGGCAACTGAAGACCAACAGACGCGCTATTGGGTAAACACGCTCAAAGGGACGTCACGTGATTGGCGACGTGCCCTGCGCTCGACTACTGCGCTAAAATATAAAATTGACGTCTGCCAAGCGGCCTGATTCAGCTGCTAGAAATCTAGTATCAACAAGCAGAGAGCGTTTCACCGTCCCACTCACAGCCTGGCCCTCTAGCACCACCTAGTGGTGTATTCCACAAGGTGACAGAGCAGACTAGTCCCAGCCACAGTGCCACTGCAGTGCTGTCACACTTCGTTACAGAAACATTCAACAGTATGGCTCACTTTCTCTCCCTTGGGTAAAATATCATTTCTGAACATCAAATACTTCACTCTGAATCTCTAGATTGGGGAACTGCGGTGAGTTGGGCAACTGGTGAAGGTGAGTCCTGCCGCAGCAACAGCCATCTGCCTCACTACCAGTCACTTGCTCCAGCACACACACGCACACACACACACACACGCACACACGCACACACGCACACACACGCACACACACGCACACACACGCACACACACGCACACACACACACTCACACACGACCGCATGCACACACACACACACACACACGCACACACGCACACACACGCACACGCACGCACGCACGCACGCACACACGCACGCACGCACGCACGCGCACACACACACACACACACACACGGCCGCATGCACACACACACACACACACACCCACCCACCCATCCACACACACACCCACACACACACCCACACACACACACACACACACACACCGCATGCCGTCATGGAAGCCAGGAGTTAGTGAACGACCTTCACTAACGGCTCTCTCTGCTCCAGAATCTCACTGCAGCGCAGCGCAGCGCAGCACAGTCCCAGCAGACAGGAGCAGACAGGAGCAGACTGGGTGAATTAATGTCAGGAATCTGATGGTGGTTCAATACTGGGGGCTGACATTAATCAAGGCCACTCTCAATGTATCATGTTGTCCTCCAACACTATAAATAGGCACATCTGGGATCTTCCATTTGTTTTGAATCACAACATTCATCTGTACTGAATGTGTGTCGGCCACGACACCTGTGAACAGCGGAATCTTTCAGGTCCGACTGTGACCTCATAAAGTAACAATAACGGCGATGTGTTTGGTTTGGTTTCACACAATGTTACGATGTTACAATGTTACAAGTAAAACAGAGACATGACTGACCTTGGGAAGGAGATGGAGGGGTTGCTGTACCAACTGCTCCCCAGAAGACGGGGCCCGCCTCCCCCTCCCACTCCTCGCGACGGCGTATCGTCCGACCCGCTACTCAGCCTCTCGCTGGAGGGGGCGCGCGTGGCGTCCGAATCCCCGGTCACGGTCATCATCGAGTCAGACGGGCTGGGACTGGGCCGCTCACAGTGGGCCAGCGGGGCGAAGCTGAGCTGAACGATCTGGCAGGCGCTCTGGCAGATCTGTCCCTGGATCTCAGGGGTCAACGTGGGGAGGTCAAAGGTCAGGACGGTCTGCGTGCTGGAGGTCAGCAGCTCCTCGCTGTCCAGGCTGCTGTAGGACGTCCCCTTGGCGCGGTGGGACTCCATGATGCTCTCAAAATGGCGGCTGAAGGTGTCCTCCGCGGTCCGCCGGGGCCCCGATACCAGGAGGGGCGACTTCAGGGCGGAGTGGTTGTCGTAGTAACTGTCCAACGGCCTAGGAAGAGAGAGAAGAAGGAGGGAGAGAAAGAGGAGAGGAGGGGGTTGTTAGAGCTGGTGAGAGCACAGTCTGGAGGAAAGGTTTTAACCCGGCGTGAACTCACTCCAACAACGTACTTCCACTATTATTGTGGTGACTGTGGCTCCCTGTACTCCTGCTGTACTGAACCATTCTAGAAAGCTGTGTTTGCAAAACAGAAATATGTCACCAAACTGGTTTGAGATCTGTTGATAAAAAAGGGGGTTGGTTGCAGGATTACAACATGGGAGTTTGCATTATCACAATAACAGACTGTGGAGAGATCAACTCCAGACCTGTTGAACTGTTGAATACTGTTTGTGTGTTTCTATGTATCTGCGTTAGGTGTGTGTGCATACAGTATATGTTTGTGTGCGAGTGTATGTAGCATATCTCAGTGTGTGTGTGTGTGTGTGTGTGTGTGTGTGTGTGTGATCATCTCACCTCTTCAGCAGCTGGCTGAACACCTCCTGCTGGACCCGTCCTGAGTACAGCCTCTTCCTACTGTCTCCCTGCATCCTCACACTGGCCCAGCTCACCACCTCCTCTTCCTCCTCCTCCTCCTCCTCCTCTTCCTCGTCTACCTCCTCCAGCACCTCTTCCTCCCCTCCTCTACCCTCCTCCTCTTCCTCCCCGTCCGTCCTCTCGTAGGGGATGCCCCCCAGCGGGCTGCTGCCCGTGCCCGAGGTGCCCACCACGCTGCGGTTACTGCCGAACGCCGAGTCGGCGTCCTCCTGCTCGGCCAATAGCACCTCGTCTATGTCCGTCTCCCGGTAACAGCGCAGGGGGACGGCGTCCAGGTCCGTCTCCGAGTACTTGATGGTCCTCCGGATGATGCCCGTCTTGGGCGACTCCCCCTCGGCCGCCGGGGGAGGAGTCACCAGTTCCACTTCCACGTGCTGGACCTCATGATTGGCCGAGAGGAGGGGTAAGGTGTTTGGGGGCGTGGGGGTGGGGGATTCACTGGAGTTGCCACTAGGGGGAGCTGTGGAGGCTTCGAGGGTGTCTGCAGTGGTAGAGAAGAATATTCATGTAGGTTTGAGCCATAATGGGCACACTTTAGTAACAACATTTCATGTAAATACACAATTTGAAGTTGCTTTGTAGTAATGAAATTGAGCTGTGTTTGCCATTATACAAGAGTGTAAATACAACACAACTGCTAGATAACTATGGACTGTAACAACACGTTAATATGTAACAAACATTTTTTTTCCTAAAATTCAAGCATGTAATGAATGATGAAGGGTTGAACACTGAATGATTCATGTGAATAGCATATCTAGAGTGTGGATCCCCAGAGGGGTGAAGACTGTGTGGAGTGACAGCTCTCACTTTTCTCCCCCCTGCCGGCACTCTCCTCAGCTGGCGTCCCAAATAAGAACTCCCACTTGGCACGAGCGATCCTCTGGGAGTGGAGGGACGGTCCCGGTACTGCCGAGCCACTGTCCGTCTGGAGGACACACACAAGGACATGCACATGCACACGCACACACGCACACACACACATTAAGGAAATTCACATGCACGCACATGGCACGTACAGACACAGACACAGACACAGACACAGACACAGATACAGACACACACACACACACTATTTTTAGTAGTGTTATCAATATAGTTATCAATATACACTACGGCTGATCATGCATAGAGGAACATTATGGGCTTTTAAGAATATTAAAGACATTGACATCTGTTGCCTTTTATTCACACATAGTATAGTTTCTGTTCCTCCTACTCTCATTCCCCCTCCACCCCCACAGTGTCCCGGTCCAGTGCTGCCCACCTGTATCCCTGAGGTGGCGACCCCCGTCTCGTTGCTCTGGTGGCTGGACTGGCTGGACTCTGGGGACACACAGTCCCTCTCCCCCAGGCTCCCCGTCACCCCACTGGAGCTCCGTGAGGACGACCCCCCCATCGCCCCGTTCTGCTCCCCCTCCAGAGGCTCCTCCACCCTGAGCAGGCCTGGCTGCTGCCCTGCCTCCCCATAGCCCTCCTCCCCATCTCCATCCCCCTCTGCCTCCCCATCTTCATCACAGCCCTCGTCATCGTCCGGAGAGTCCAGCACCACAGGGCCCAGTAGGAGCACCTCCCTCCTCCTCTGCTCAGCTCGTTTTTGGAGTGCAGAAGAGCTGAGAGCCGGGCTGGGGCTGGGGCTGGGGCTCAGAGCCAGGTGTACATGCCTGGGTCCAGGGCCGGAGCCTGGGCTAGGGCCGGGGCTGCTGCCCTCCTCCAGGGGGAGGCCCCACTGCTGCCTGGAGGTCCAGCTAACCGGGGCCTCTTCAACACTCTGGCCGATGTAGAGCCTTCGGGCCAGCTCTGAACTCTCCCCCCGGTCGTAACAGTTCAGGTCCGGACCCCCCCTCCGCTCAGGCCTGGGGGCCCAGCAGTACTGGGGGGGCTGGCGCCGGTGCAGGGTGGGGCTGTGTGTGTTCCTGAGCTCGGCTCGGAGCAAGCGGGGGTCCCTCATTGGAGAGTTGGTTTCTGTTGGGGGAACTGAGGGGCGGAAGAAGCGGGACGGGAGGGCGGGGGATCCTATCCCTGCTGCGTCTGATTGGACGGGGATTTGGTTCTGAGGCCGCCCTCCTCCGTTCGGAGTCCCGTGATTGGTTGGCGAGTGTGTCTCCTGTGTGCTTGGTTGAGGCTGGTGGTAGCCAGTGTTGTTGGTGTTCGATGCTGGTGTGTGTGGGCCGTTTAAAGGGATGTTCATCTTAACTGTCTGTTGTGCATTTGAGTTCTGGTTTCCTCCAGACGTGTACCCAGCGTTGGAGCTCTCTAGCTCCCCTAAAGCGTTCGTCAACGAGGACCTCCTTACCTCTGTGAAAATAGAGGAGACTTTGGTAGCCTCCTCTGCTAGCCTGCGGGCCACCTCTGGACTGTTGGCCGGGGAGGAGGGTTTGCTACCACTTAGCTGGTTCATTCCCTCCGCTAGTTTATTGCCTGGCTGGAGTATCGCCCCTGCGGCCCCTGAGGGGACACTGTTACTGGGCCTGTGTACATGTCTCTGGGTGGCTGGACTCCTTGGTGTGGCTCTGTCCTGACCCAGCCAGTGAAGTGGGCTCTGGGGTCCAGACCCAGGCCCAGGCCCGACACAGGACCTGGGCCTAGAGTTAGGAGACATGCCCAGAGCAGATTGCCGAGCATGGGAGGAGAGCTGGTCAGTGGCCGGGCTCCTGGGTAGGCCACACATGGCCCGGTTCCGGTCCACATCCACCACGTGATTATTGGACAGAGTGCAGGAGTTCTGTCGCTGGACAGGAGACCCAGCCCAGGACTGGCACCGGGGCTGCTGGTTGTAATGGGAGCCCGGGCTGTACTCAGCTCCGTGTTGGGCTAACTTACGCCTCAGCTGGGGGGAACCGAACTCCTCCAGGGCCCTCTGGGTGGCAGCCCTGCCGATGGGGTCCAGGGTGGGGTGTCGGAGGCTGGGGGAGCCACCCGGCTGCTGCTGGTGGTGGTGGCCTCCCGGGGGTCGGAACAGCTTAGGGCTGGAGCTACAGGAGGAGTCAGGGCTGCAGAACCAGTCGCTCAGTCTCTTATGGAGGTGGGAGGGGGTGGATCTCTCGTCTCTAGACCCCTTCTGACAGAGCGTGCTCCTGGGACTCTCCACGGTCTTGACGTTGGCCTTTTCTATGTAACTGAACGTGACCACGGAGCGCTTGCCGTTGTTCACCACCTCCTCGCAACACCGCGGTCCGTTGGAGGGGGTGTGGGGGGCGGTGGTCCTCCCAGAGGAGAGTGCGGGGGACTGGGCAGGAGAGACGCCGTCGTGGGGTAAACTCTGCTTCTTAGAGAGGATTGGAGATTGCATACAGTTGCCTTGGTGGAGCTGAAAACTCACGTTGTGCCTGTTGGGAGACTGAGTGTGAGTGTAGTTATGGGCCAGGTGATGGGGGTGGGGGTGGGGGTGAGCTGGGTCTGAGCAAGGGGGGACTGGAGATGTGTTGGTGGCGGTCTGGCAGGCTGCGAGCTGGGACAGGAGCTCAGCTGGCCCATCCAGCACGGGGGCCGAGGCACAACCGGACCCCCCCTCCCCTCCTGAGCCCCCCTTCCCATCCTGCTCCAGGGCTGACCTCACCTCCACATACAGATGAAGGACTTTACCAGACTGGGACATGACTTCACCTCAGAACATCACGAGGATGTTAGAGAGAGAGAGAGAGAGAGAGAGAGAGAGAGAGAGAGTGCTGTCCTCTTTTCCCTTTCTTCTTCCTTGTTTTGGTTGTTGTTGATGTTGTTGATGTGTTGGTGTCAGTCAGTGTATTTATAGGAGTTCAGCCTCTTCTCCCTCCCTACCCAGAAAGGCAGAGGGTATAGCAAACACACTGGAAGAGCAGAGGACAAACAGGCCATGGAGCGTCCTCAACAGCTTTCTAGTCAGCATACCTGTGAGAGAGGCAGAGAGGGAGAGAGAGAGGCAGAGAGGGAGAGAGGCAGAGAGGGAGAGAGGGAGAGAGAGAGGGAGAGAGAGAGGGAGAGAGAGGGAGAGAATCACAGTTATCTTCAATGATAAGAGTGAATGATACCGGAGCACTTTTCAGCCGCTCTAAGTACAGTATATGTGAGCAGTGAGCAGGTGAGGTAGTGAGTGAATGAGAGAGAGAGTGAGAGAGGGAGTGAGTGAGTGGGTGAGTGAGAGAGAGAGGGAGTGAGAGAGGGAGTGAGAGAGTGAGGGAGAGAGGGAGTGAGTGAGTGAGTGAGTGAGTGAGTGAGTGAGTGAGTGAGTGAGTGGGTGAGTGAGAGAGAGAGGGAGTGAGAGAGAGAGTGAGAGAGGGAGTGAGAGAGTGAGGGAGTGAGTGGGTGAGTGAGAGAGAGAGGGAGTGAGAGAGAGAGTGAGAGAGAGAGGGAGTGAGTGAGGGAGTGAGGGAGAGAGGGAGTGAGGGAGAGAGGGAGTGAGGGAGGGAGGGAGGGAGGGAGTGAGCAACACAGTGTCAGTAGTACCAAGGTGTAGTAATCAGCTTCAGGTCTCAGATAACCCACAAAGCTAATCCATAATCCCTATTTCCTGCTCACTACACTTCGTAGGCATACACACACACACACACACACACACACACACACACATGTGCACACTCTGTCTGACACACATTGTCCATTCTCATGTTACAATGAAAATAAACAACACAGCACTTTGTTGATCACGGCAGCCTTCGGCTTTCAATGAATACCTTTCCAATTAGCCTGCCCAGACAACAACAGCTCAGAGAAAGAGGTAATTGTCTTAATTACTGTAAAAGCAAAGGAAAGCAGCTTTCACTGATGAGTAAAAGCCACTGACTCACATCACCCATCTGTCTCTATGGGATTAACTCTCTGGGCGTACAGTAGGAAGGTTTAACTCATTTACTGCAGAGGGTGAATGAGGTCGCCCAAATTGTCAACATTCTAGAGTGCCAAGGGTGGCTTTATTCAACAAAAATGCAGCCAGTCAAAGTACTGTCGCTAGGTAAACACTACATATATATGCCATTTAGCTGACGCTTTTATCCAAAGCGACTTAAATTGCAGTGAGTGCATAAATTGTTCAGTATATATGGTCCCAGCAGAAATTGAACCCACAACCTAAGCGTTGTTAGCACCAAATGAGCCACAGAGGACCACATAAAACACTTGGCACTCTAGGTGGTGAGTGTTCCAGAATTCTTTGGCAGTTGGTGAGTTAACTCCCAGGGTGTGCAGTAGGTAGGTTTAACTGCATGGGTGTACTGTAAAACACCGTTCCCTGTGTGAATGAAAGTCACACATCCTCCTGATTGGCTACTACTGACCTGTCTGACACACCCAGGGTTTTGGGGGGTCATCATCACAACAACAACAACAACTGCTACAACAACAACAACAACAACAACAACTTCTACTGTAGCTCAGCCAGCAACAAACTGCTCTTCATGCTACTAGTCTACACTCTAAATTCTTTGTAAGAATACATCGTAAAGATTCTGTATAGCAAATGTATTAAAAAAGACTTCTTCACTTCACTAATTTCATCTTTTCTGTAGAATGAATACATGGGTAAGACTATGGAAATACTGCATATGCATATTCTTTGTTTTGTAGGCCTACGTATATTGAGTGATACTGCAATGTTTCTATTATATCATTTAGTGACATTGAGAAACATTGATCTGAGCCTGGTGGAAGAGGAAGCAGGAAGCAGGAAGCTCTTCCTTACTTCCTCCTCTGACACTTGACACAACACAAGAGCTGAAACGCTGTCATTCACACACTGAATCAAACAAGAACCAAAACACTGAATCACTGAATCAAACAAGCTAGGCACAGAATTCACTCTGACAAGAAGCTACAAAGACATTCAGTTTAGAAGGCATAGGTTGAATATAGCCATACTGCAGGAAGTGAAGAGTTTTTCTTCTCAAGGATCCTTTTGACATTGACGCAGGCAGTAAGGAAACCAATGACTCTGTGTGAGATTTGTCGATATGCATCCTGATAGGATATATCTCTATTCAAATACATAGTTGCCGCATATTCAAATCTGTCAGCAACTCTTCCATTTCCCTCAGCTACTATCTGTCAGAAATCAAATATTCTCTCACAAGTCAAACACGGGCTCCCCGAAATATCTTCCTCTCTCTCTCTCTCTGTTCAAACCTGTCATTCCACAGAACACTCAGAATCACAAAAGTGCCAAAACATCGCCTGATTTGCGGTAAATGCTTGGCGACAACAAACTCAGGAAAAAAAATGCATGCTGTCAAAACACAAACATTTTGTCTCACATTCTACTTGATGACACTTCGGGATATTGAAGCTTTGCTCTGGCCAGAGACTGTTTGAAATTTCCCAAGAAGCAAGAACACCACAGACGACCTGGTGGGACTGAAAGAAAGAAGGAGGACAAAGAATGAGGCTGCAGTGGAGAAGAGTGACAGTTTGAAGTTGGGCCTGGCCTTATGGTAACAGAGGGGGGGGAGGAGTCTCAAATACCAGCTGACACTATAAAGGAAACGCATGTGAGATTTGGAACGCGGCCATACACAAGGCTTGCCCCCCCGAGACTGACCCTCTCACCCTGACACACACCCACACACACCCACTCACACAGAGACAGAGACAGAGACAGAGACAGAGACAGAGACAGACACACACACACACACACACACACACACAGCCTCTCTGATCCCCCACCACCACGACACACCTCAACATTTGACACCCTTCTTCAATATAACAAGTGAAGACTCACATGTGACT
Organism: Argentina silus; assembly: GCF_951799395.1. Taxonomy (NCBI): domain Eukaryota; kingdom Metazoa; phylum Chordata; class Actinopteri; order Argentiniformes; family Argentinidae; genus Argentina; species Argentina silus. The sequence continues at coordinate 4,075,892 of NC_139670.1, read as the reverse complement.
GTAACATCCAAATAGGGCCTTCAGGCCATTGTTCGCGGCCCCATGGAGCCTCATTGTCTGAACGGTGTCGAGAGGAAGATGACTCTCCTTAAGCGAGCAGCATCATAGATGTGACAAGTTCCTGCCAGGGCTGATTTAAGCCAGCCAGCGTCTGATAACAGAGACTATCTATCATGTTTGTATCCACCCAGAGACATGAGCTGAAAGCTTGGGTGAACTGGGGTGCATTGATTTAGGAAAGAGCTGATGAGCCTGAACCTCATTCATGTGCAGTTATCCATCACTAGGTCTGTCTAGCCGTCTGAGGGACTAGTGTGAAACAGAGAAGCGGAGAGAAAGACAATGAGGAAACAGACAGGCATGTGAGGGAGGGAGGGAGAAAGAGAAAGAGAGGATGAGAAAACAAACAGGCGTGTGAGGGAGGGAGGGAGAAAGAGAGAAAGAGAGGATGAGAAAACAAACAGGCGTGTGAGGGAGACGGCCTCCTCCTCCTTTATTATCCCCTTCCTCCTCCTCCTCCTCCTCATCCTCATCTGCCTCCTCCTCTTCCTCATCTGCCTCCTCTTCTACCTCTTCTTCCTCCTCTTCCTTCTACCTCTTCTTCCTCCTCCTCTTCTACCTCTTCCTCCTCGTCATCCTCCTCCTCTTCTACCTCTTCCTCCTCCTCTTCCTCATCCTCTTCTACCTCTTCCTCCTCTTCCTCCTCCTCGTCTTCCTCCTCGTCTTCCTCCTCCTCCTCCTATTCTATCCTTAGTCCTACAGCTTATACGTGCTGCAGCGCCTCCCTTGAATGTCCGTCCTGCTGAGAGCTGGCCAAGTTGGCACGTGTGGCGTGATATGGGCGCTCTCCAGTAACCCACTCATCTGTCGAGCCAACAGCCACAACAGACAGATATCATTACCACTCACCACCTGCCATGCGGCTCCTGATTGGACGTCTGGGCTACAAGGAAAGTCGGTGTGTTTACTTGAATTTCCATCACATCCACAGTATAATAGGACGGCTAATTAAATTACGCCACATCCACATTGAGTTTCAAGGAAAGCAGTGTTTACCTGAATTTCCGACACATGCATCAAACAGGAAGGAAACCGCATATAATCTTAAAGGAAGGCTATTACACCATGGTAAAGATACAAAAGTCCAAAACTCTGATTGTTACTGGAGAGATACAGAAAATGAATGATGTCTTTGTGCTCTATGGAGGATTTCTCTGTGACAACACAGACCATAACACCATGATAAAATTGACTGCATTTCAAAAACTCAGAATATTGTTTGAGTGTTCTGACTGACTGGCTCATGTCCTTGTAATGTTCTACTGAAATGGATTTCTCCTCCATTTCCACATGACAACATAGTAAGCCTCTCCTGGAATGTTTGTCTTGCTAGAGAAGGAAGGACAGACCCAGAGGACAATGACACACCAGGTGAATATGACACCTCCACTAATCAACCTGCATTGGCCTCATGCCCAGTGTGTGTGTGTGTGTGTGTGTGTGTGTGTGTGTGTGTGTGCGTGTGTGTGTGCGTATGTGTGTGTGTGTGTGCGTGTATGTGTGCGTGTGTGTGTGTGTGCTTGCGTGTTTGTATGCATGCGCGTACGTGTGTGTGTGTGTTTATGAGTCAAATCACACAGATAATTAAGCCCCAGTCTGTGTGCACAGCTAATATTAGCCCCTTGGATACGGTGGCAGTGGGCATACTAATATTAGCTCCTTCAGGCTGGGTTTCTGGCTGTCTTAGACAGGAGGCTACGCTTTCAGAGGCAGTGCCTGACAGGTCTTTACAATGTGTTGTGACGGTTTAAAGCCAAGAAACAGAAGGGATTTAAGCATTGTAGCGGCTTCATGTGTGACAATGCCTGGCTATGCTACATCCAGAGCAGATATTACACTCCCCTCCAGCTCTCATTGATCAGACGCTTACGGATTCACACAGACAGTATCACAGACACGATTCAGCATACTCCACAACTGACACAAAGTAGCAAGGGCTTGCTGCCATACACCAAAATATACCAGAAACTCGATGCACCCCTATCTTTCTAAGCTAAGAGTCATGACTGGGGAGGTACATTGCTCCCTAACAAGAGTGGCGAGTGGAGTGTAATATGAGAATCGTGGTAGATGCCCTTAACAACATTTATAAATATAACTTGGATACAACGATACAAGGTTATCTCACTCTCTCTCTCCTCCTCGACTTTCTTCCGAGAGACAGCCAGACAAAAAGTGAGGCTCTATGACTCATACAGTGCTACAAAGAGGGAGCGTGCGTCTGTGTGTGTGTGTGTGTGTGTGTGCGTGTGTGTGTGTGTGTGTGTGTGCATCTGTGTGTGTGTGTGTGTGTGTGCGTGTGTGTGTGTGCGTGCGTGTTGAAAGTGACGTGGAGAAATAGAGAGAGAAGAAAGAGAGACAGACAGAATACAGATAGACAACAGACAGACAACAGATAGACAACAGACAGACAGACAGACAACAGACAGACAGCAGACAGAGTGAAAGGGAGCAGAGTGGTGTGCCACCCTACTGAGTTTAAAATGAGAAGGGCAGCGTTCCCCTATCGATTCAAAGACCATCACCACTATTGACAGAAAGGTTTGATTTCTGGTTTCCACGGTGGCGATGGAGGAGGAGGAGGAGATCAGTCCCCTCAGTTTGAGTCTCAACGCAAACTTGAATCCACTTCACAAATACATTCAAAATGTCCTCCATTGTTATTCGTCTCCTTGTAGCCCACCACTCCGACCTCCTCACGCATGATAACAACAACTCAGTCCTCAGAGACACACTGAGATGTGACCGACGCCTGGGGGGAGAACAAGCCTGCTGCTTCCGTTGTGTTGAATAGAGCTGAAACAGTAGCGGCTTTCCAAGACGGCGGAGGAGGATAACAATCCTCCAGGTCAAATGTATTTTCACACCGTGTATGAAAGGAAATAAAACAGCGCTTTGTTTTACATCACTTTTTCCAGGAAGTGACTACAGCATGTGAGTATCTCTCAGTAAGAGTGGATGCCTGACACAGTGAGCACATGTGCAGTGAATGACCCTGATAAAGGCAAGGAAACTACGTACGTCTGGACACTATCTGTTCACTCTGAGCCCAAGACTTCAGAAACATCACTGAGACAACAGTAAGCTGCCTGACTTTTGACACAGAAACGAAAACAGTCCTACACACGAGTAACAACCAGTCTCACAATAACAACCAGTTTCACAATAATATACCATGTTATAGAATTGTACTGACACAGACACATTCATTTCAGTAGTATATATTACCACACTGGACAAAACACACATAAATCAAACAAAGCAGAAGTGTTTCATTCATGCACAGTTAATCTGCTCGTCAATGATACTCTCTGTATCTCACACCAGGTCTCCTGTAAAGGCCATACTGAACATGTTGAACACTACTGTATACGAAGCTCATGAATTGATACCAATACCGGTCACACAGGTAATAACTGTTAACCAGTTTGAAAGTGCTTGCACTGACATGCCCCCCAAGGACTGACAAACGAGCTAATGTACAGTAGGCCCCACACACACACACACACACACACACACACACACACACACCCCCACAGGACATGCAGCTCCACTTTCCCATTCTCTGAATAATAGGATTTATCCAATCCTCCCTATGAATCATACTGTACACAACATTAGATGCATATACTCTGTCAGAGCTTTATGTTACCTTTAGTAAACCCTCATCTTGATCAACCACGCACAGAGCAGCAGCACCATAGGCAGAGACAGTAGCTGCAGCAACACACACACACACACACACACACAGAGCCGAATCTCCTCTCCTCTCCTCTCCTCCCTTTGCTTCCCTCCTTCTCTATCACTCTCTACTGTGTCTCACACTCACCTCTCTCCTCTCCTCGTCCTCTCAGCTGGCTCATCCATACTGGATTCACACCTCCCACATGACTTGGCTCCGTCTTCTCCCTCCTTCCTTCCTTCTTTCCTTCCTTCCTTCCTTTGTTTCTTCCTGCCCTCCTTTCTCCGTCCCTCACCACCCCTGTAGCAGAGAGATGAGTGGACTTGTCCAACTACTACACCAAACTACAGCCTGCCTTACTCACTGCCTTACTGCCCAGCCTCTCCTGCAGGCTACACTGCTCCAGACTCCGCCCCCCCTGTAGTGCTGTTCTAAAGTCCAACCCCCTCAGCTGCAATGCTGTTCCAAACCACACCTCCTGGCTGCACCACCAACCAATCAGCACACTCGTACCGTACTCAGCCCTCCCATTCCCCCTCTCTCTCTCACAGTGGGGAGTAGCTTGCGGTGGTCCGGCAGAGAGACCGGTAGTAGAAGCAGAGTTTAAGGGTTGTTAGCGTTGAGGGCACTGGAACAGGTGGGAGGCTCTGCATGTGGGAGAAAGTCCAGGAGGGGGGGGGCTGATGGGAGAGGAGCTGAAGGAAGACGAGGAGAAGTACTATGTCGACAGCGACACCTCCTCTCGGTCTGAAGGTCAAACTTGCCTAAACATGCACCTAGTACAGGGAAGGATGTACCTTATAAAGGAATAAACTACGAAGTAAAAGGTTTCCCCCAGGGTGTCAAATATACTGTGTGGGTAAAAACTATCCTTGAGTTAATAATAGCCATAATGGATTATGCAGTACTTTACCACGTATGAACATGGCTTCAATAATTCAGGGTAGTTTAACATCCAGTTCCTTTTACTTGAGAAGGTGAAGTAAGAATAGGATGGTTATGAAACGTACTTGGCAAATGGGCAAAGCCCCTGCGGACCACCAGACAAAATGTTGCATAAACCACCAGATTATGTAACGGTACAGTACACATACAGTATAGAAATGCAGTATTTAAAAGAAAACGAGAGACAGTTGTAAGACACAGGACTGTGGAGTGATTATAAGACTTTTCGTGTTGTATCAGGAGAGACAGTTGAGAAGTCCTGCTGTTAAGTCTAAAAGCATTCTTAAGATACTCCAATCATCGCAGAAAGAATGAGAAAGCCTACTTTTGAGCGCTTTTAAATATTAAAAGAGGATCCCTGGAAGCTTTAAATACAATTTCCAGTCATTTGGTGTAAATAACGACATCTGATAGTCATTTAACGTCTCACCATTGTACCCTTTAGCGGCCATTTTGTGTCATACGCCACGATAACGTCAAAGGCAAGCCCACTGGTCCTTTTAATGGACACCCCCTCTCTGAACGATCCCTCTACAAACCAGCCACATCTCAGATCTTCATAACAGCGGGGAACAGTGAACATTCCCTCCAATTACTTCACCGCTCTAACAGACTGTTACTGCAACAGCCTGTTCCACTGGCCTGAGTTCAGGCTGGGAGCCAGAGTGTGGGACAAAGTTACGAGACTGGGAGAGTGGGGGAGGGGGGGGGGAGAGAGAGAGAAAGAGAGTGTGTGTGTGTGTGTGAGAGAGAGAGAGAGAGAGAGAGAGAGAGAGAGAGTGTGTGTGTGTGTGTGTGTGTGTGTGTGTGTGTGTGAGAGAGAGCAGCCAGACAAATTAAATGTCTGGTCAGAGACAGATGGACAGACATCAGGGGTGAAGGGTGATCTACAGACAGACAGACAGACAGATAAACACAAAGGACGGGCCAGGCTGTCTGGCAGGGTTGGGCTCAATTCACTCAACTTCATAAGTTCACTAATACAAGATGTGACTTCAAATTCAATTTGTATATTGACGACAGTTGATTGTTTTCCATGATAAGGGTTTTTCAATATCAAATGAATTTCTATTCATGTCTTGTATTGAGTCAATAAAATCTTTGAACAGACCCCAAGCCTTCTGGTCTGCCTGCCTGCTTGCCTGCCTATCTGTCTGTCTGCCTGCCTGCCTGCCTGCCTGTCTGTCTGTCTGCCTGTCTGCCTGTCTGCCTGTCTGACTGACTGCCTACCTGCCTGTCTGTCGTTCCATCTGTCTGTCTGTCTTTCCATCTGTCTGTCTGTCTTTCTGTCTGTCTGTCTGCCTGCTGAATACAATTCCTGAGAATTTACAAGCAGGCATAACAATGGCTGTACAACCCATAACTTTCTCCTCCTCGAATGGCCTTCGACCATTTAAAAACATGCCCTTCTGTCAGCACAGTAGCGACCCTGCAAAACAAACTGTTTATGAGCAAGACGTGACTTTGCCAGCCAGGAGAGGAGAGGAGAGCTTTTGCCTGCAGCTGAATGTAAACTATTACTGCTCACAACAGGAGAGAGAGTGCTGCAGGGCACCTGACTTCTTCTATCCAATGACCTCCAACGGAACCTTCCAGCCTCCTGCTCATTTATCCAATGTACCCTGCCTGTCCCGACTCCACATGTGGCTTATACTCCTGTGCCACAGCAGCAACATACATACATATCCAAACTGGGAGCATAACAGTTGGTTGTGCAGAATATCTGTTGGACAGGGAGAATATTTGGGCTGCAAATATAGCTCAATATCATCTAATCCTTGCCACTAAGAAGACAGGAAATGGAGCCCACTAACTTACAACTAAGCCGCTTACTATTTACTCTATAATAGCTTGTAGGATTGGAAAACTTTTCCTGCTCCCTTGCCGTCCCTCTGTATGATTCATGGTACTCTGAATGGCGGATGAATATATGAATATACCTCCAGGATTCTCGTCTTTCAGCCGATTGGGGCAACACCTTGTTTGACTCCCCTGCTTATAAGGCATCCATAACATTGTGACCTGTGTCATAATGGGTCATAAGCAGACATTGTTATGAAGGCGTTATACTGTAAGCAGGGGTGTCAAAGTTGTTTCTGTTGCCTTAGCTACTGTAGAAATATCGGCTCAGAAAACGTTACATAATTTCCAGGATCACACCGATAATAATAATAATAATAACACTAATAACAATAATAGAACAGAACTACTGTGAGTATTCCATCTCAGAGCATAAGTTGTCTGTGACATCAGCCCATCTAGTGTTCTATATATCTATGATCATAACAACAACAAGATCAACAACGACAACAAACCCCGAGTAGCTATCTATGCAGACTGCACCAAAACACACCAAGCCAGCTTTTACCCTTTGAGCAGCGTCAGCAGTCCTGAAGCAGATGCATGCAGAGGGATGAAGCCTTTAAGATCAACGAGGCATAAACAGCTCCTACACTAGACTGTACCAACAAGCCCTTCCACTTCCAATCATGTACACAGCCTTCTATTTCAAACAAATAACGTTAAAGGGCCGATCAAATTAAAGGATTATCTTGATTGCTTCCACCGCTGCGGCAATTTCGCTTGTCTAGAGAGTCCCCCCACAAAGACAAACAATGTCACTGTTGTTGGATTTAAAAATATACTTTTAGGTACGTTAAGCAAGTGACAAACTACTCATGATGGAGCGCTTTCAGATGAGTGTCAAGCTAAGTCCCTTTCTCGTACACTGAATCTGAAATGAGCTGCCACAGACATCTGTTTAAAAGGTCAAGAACGGATCAACCTGATCACTATCTTGACTAGCCGCATTATAAGCCATTCAAGTTAGCCTAATTTAGCGTAAACAGGACGGTTAAAAACACGTTTGAATTTGAACAACATCAACCCTTGCAATTGAACTTGGATACAGACGCGTACACTGTACGGTGACAATTCAATTCAATTGTGGCGATTAGGCAGGACTTTCAGCAGGACATTGTGACTATCAAAGAGGAGCCTAAATCAATTATTGGCAATGAAATGTTACTTTACAAACATCTCTCACACATGCCAAGAGTGCAACCTAAAACTCCTCTGTGTGTGTCTCTCTCTCTCTCTCTCTCTCTCTCTCTCTCTCTCACAAAAGTAAATAGTACGAGGAGGCATTACAGCATCTCCTGTAACAATAGTAGAGTGCCTCTTTAACAGGGTTTGTGTTTCATTAAGCAAGCAGAATCCAGACCACTGCAAAGTGCTGCTCCTCCATCTGCAGCAGAGACGAGGAGAGACCCACAGATTGTACTGGCCTGGCAGCCCCCTCATTATGGGAGAACGCAGGAGGATTGTAAAATCTTAATGCTGGCCATCATCTGTGTGTGTGTGTGTGTGTGTGTGTGTGTGTGTGTGTGTGCCATCCAAATGGTAACTGCTCAGTTTTAATGCCAGTTCCCCCACCCTCAAACACACCCCCTACTACACACCCCACTCCAACCCATGTTCTGTGGCCAAAACACTGGTTATATAGTAAAAAACATACCAATTAAAAATCAAAGAATAGCCTGAATTGTGTTGATTCTTAATTTAATTGGTGTCTTTGGAGTATTGTAGCTTGAGTAAATATGATTAGGCCTATATTATTTCTGAGTTCCTTAGCTATCCAATGCTTTCTAAGGCAGAGTAAGAAATACCTAAAAGTCACTGATCAAAAAAACGAAGAGAGAGGGGTAGGGGTTAGAGAGGAGGAGGAGGAGGAGGAGGAGGAGGAGGAGAGAGAGGTAGGGGTTAGAGAGGAGGAGGAGGAGGAGGAGGAGGAGGAGAGAGGGGTAGGGGTTAGAGAGGAGGAGGAGGAGGAGAGAGGGTAGGAGGAGGAGGGAGGGGTAGGGGTTAGAGAGGAGGAGGAGGAGGAGGAGGAGAGAGGGGTAGGGGTTAGAGAGGAGGAGGAGGAGGAGGAGGAGAGAGGGTAGGAGGAGGAGGGAGGGGTAGGGGTTAGAGAGGAGGAGGAGGAGGAGGAGGAGAGAGAGGTAGGGGTTAGAGAGGAAGAGGAGAGAGAGGTAGGGGTTAGAGAGGAGGAGGAGGAGGAGGAGGAGGAGAGAGGGGTAGGGGTTAGAGAGGAGGAGGAGGAGGAGGAGGAGGAGAGAGGGGTAGGGGTTAGAGAGGAGGAGGAGGAGGAGGAGAGAGGGGTAGGGGTTAGAGAGGAGGAGGAGGAGGAGGAGGAGAGAGGGGTAGGGGTTAGAGAGGAGGAGGAGGAGGAGGAGGAGGAGGAGGAGAGAGAGGTAGGGGTTAGAGAGGAGGAGGAGGAGGAGGAGAGAGGGGTAGGGGTTAGAGAGGAGGAGGAGGAGGAGGAGGAGGAGAGAGGGTAGGGGTTAGAGAGGAGGAGGAGGAGGAGGAGGAGAGAGAGGTAGGGGTTAGAGAGGAGGAAGAGGAGAGAGGGGTAGGGGTTGGAGGAGGAGGAGGAGGAGGAGGAGAGAGGGGTAGGGGTTAGAGAGGAGGAGGAGGAGAGAGGGTAGGAAGAAAACAAAGCAAACACGTGGGAGGAAGACAAAAGAATCTCTCAAGCCTGATCAGCTGCCGATGGGCGTGTTTTCTCAGCAACACTAACAACGTAAAGTAGGAAGGTCAACAGACGGGCAATCACCAACACAGTCACAATGAGAATCACCAACACAGTCACAATGAGAATCACCAACACAGTCACAATGAGAATCGATCGGGTCCCTTCTAACCACGGCTACAGCCAAGCAGACTTCAGCCCAGCTCTGGGACATGCTATGACTCAAGCATCGGTTGGATGTAATCCATCTGTGGTGTATCTAATTCCACAGCTATTCTGTTGCTTCATTGTTAGCAAATCAAAACCCCAATACATGATACACAGAGAATACACGACGGTGTGACCTAACCACCAAATTAAGTATTTAAGTACTTGGGTCATTCCCTAGACAATCTTGGCCATTTGTGATCAATTAGATCACCAGATTTAAATTGATTCCATTCTGCCTTACTCCAGTTTGCCCACAGAGGAGCAATGAAGCATTCGCAATGAAGTATTTGACATACCACTTTATTTTGGAAGGCTAGTTTGAAACATTGGCACAAAAGTAAAGACCCTGAGCACAGCTGTGATCTACTGTATGTTGGAGAGTGGTTACTGCAAGTATGGTGGTGTTACTATAGCAATTTACTCTGTAGGGAAATGCAGTGGCAAGCAGAACTGCAAAGGTGATGGAGGAGGGTGTGTGTGTGTGTGTGTGTGTGTGTGTGTGTGTGTGTGTGTGCGTATGTGTGTGTGTGTGTGTGTCTCTCTCTCTCTCTCTTCTGCATGTATACAGTAGTTTAAGTGTATGTCTGAGTTGCAGTGGGAATACACTATCTCTACCTGTGTCAGGGCATCGCTGAGCTGGTGCTCCCCAGTGTGGTCCCTAGGCTTCTCCCTCCGGTCGTCCACTGTGCCGCCTCACTCATGGACTAATCACCTGCACCTGTTTAATTGTCACTGATGCTTTATGTACCCTCACTTCCCTTCACTCCCCGCTGAGTCTTCACAGTGTGTTTCACCGTTTGTTGGTCGCTTGAGATACGTAAGCCTTTGAATATACGAGTACTGTTTTTGGAGACTGTGTTCTCCCCCTTTTGTTCTCTGTCTCGCCCCGAGACCCTAGCCATGGCGGCATACATAGAGGAGTCCCTCACCGCCGGTCACGTTCGCCCCTCCACTTCCCCCGCAGGCGCGGGGTTCTTCTTTGTGGCGAAGAAGGATGGAGGACAGCGCCCCTTTTTCGATTACAGAGGACTTAACAACGTCACCACCAAGAACCGCTACCCGCTTCTCCTGATGACGACGGCTTTTGAGTCCCTGCAGGGGGCCCGGATATTCACAACGCATACAATCTGATGAGAATCAGGGAGGGAGATGAGTGGAAAACAGCCTTTAACACCCCTAGTGGCCACTATGAGTACTTGGTCATGCCCTTCGGCCTTGCGAATGCACCCGCAGTGTTCCAGGCGGGCCCCTTTCTAAGGTGTCTCCCTCCGGTCGTCCACTGTGCCGCCTCACTCATGGACTAATCACCTGCACCTGTTTAATTGTCACTGATGCTTTATGTACCCTCACTTCCCTTCACTCCCCGCTCAGTCTTCACAGTGTGTTTCACCGTTTGTTGGTCGCTTGAGATACGTAAGCCTTTGAATATACGAGTACTGTTTTTGGAGACAGTGTTCTCCCCCTTTTGTTCTCTGTCTCGCCCCGAGACCCTAGCCATGGCGGCATACATAGAGGAGTCCCTCACCGCCGGTCACGTTCGCCCCTCCACTTAAGTCGGTGTTTGTATCCTGTTCTGCCTACTCTGCTTTAAGTAAAGAACCTTTTGTTTGGTACCGCTACCTACCCGTCTGCCTCCCTTTATATGCACCACACCTGGGTCCGCTTATTACACCAAAACATTACAAGCCTAGTTCAGCGCCCTGGTGAAAAACACTCCATAAACTGCAACAAATAAAACCAAACACTGTCAGCTGCCCTCGGCTGTAGACAGGACTCACGCCAGGAGACATTTGACAGGGGTCTTAGTGTGGTCACGTCATGTGGTCTGCTTCCCCTGAGGTCTAGCTGCAATAGTGAGCAGTCTCTGCAGTATCATTTATCACCATCAGAATACATCATCATATATTACAGCCAATACCTTATGGAAGAAGACCTCATCTATAAATAGAATCACCGGGAAATCCACACACCAGTGGAGGGGGGGAAATCAGAGGGGGAACCACTGCAAACCATGACTTCATCTAAAAAATGCTATTATTGAATTTCATAAAAGCCCGCTGTACTAATCAACATGATAGTCCTCTAAAAAGGTTACGATAACCTTTTGTGTTCCTTGTAACTGGTCTGTCCACATTTATAATGGTTACAATAACGCAAGAAGTTCTATTTGGTGACGAGCTTCGAAAACAGTTGATAGGACGATGGCAAAGTCTGTTGATGAATGGCAAATGTGTTGTTGTCAGGGGTTGACTTGACTGATGTTCACTTGCAAGACAACATTTACGCAAAATGAAGGACATTTGATAAATGTAACTTGTAACACTTATCACACTTGTAACTTGAAGTTCACAAATGCAGTTATAATGTGCAGAAATGTTAGTTGCCAGATGTTTAAGAGAAATTGTTATGATTTTCTCACAGAAGAACTATTTCTTAATTAATTCAATGACCCCAGGATTGAATTAATTAATAACCAAACTTCTAACAAGCACAAACTGAATTGATATCATAAATAACATTGTATGGTACATTTGTCTTCTATAATAAGAGTTTTGGTACTGTATAGGCCTATGTCTCCTTTGTCTCTGCCTGTTGTATTCAGGTGCAGATTGTCTGATACAGGAACAGATTCCGATGCGAAAGTCCTCATCACAGTCCCCTCACGTAGCTCCCAATCTATCATGCTCAACTAGTCATTTATGACTCACTTTTCCTCAAACACGCAAAACTTAATTTGTTTTGTTTTTTAAATCAATGTGTGTGATCAAAATCATGGCCATACAGGTGATAAATACCTGTTTATTTACAGCAACATCGAGACACACTATGACCTTATTAGAGGTTGCGTAACCTACAGGTACAATAAGTATGATTTGGCTTGTCAGTGGTGCAATGACCCGAAGCACAAGTTCGTCTGTTCAATTACAATAGTAATATACGTCTGCACAGCAGGCTTCTGTACACATACATGACATATTATCACTCATAACCCACAACCCACAAACGCACAGGGACGTGACGTCTTGAAGCCTGAATCATTCGGTTACCAAAGATATAGGCAAGACAAACGCGTCACTTACCGGGAAATAAGGTATAACGTTGCCGACGGATAGCACTGTCGCGGTCTGACCGTATGAATAACACACGGGATGCCAGTGGTAAAAGATACAACACCGGCGTCTACTGCAGGCAACACGCTGATATTGCCACTGCAGTCCGCATAGCAATAAGCGGCTCCTGGAGCTCCGGGTTCCTTCGGGCAGGCAGGGGGTAACGCTCGCTCATCAAGTTAGAAATAGACATTACGCGACAGGCTACAGGAAGGCGACAGTGTGTGTGTGTGGTCCTGAAACGGACAGCTCCGCCGTTTATTTTCTCCGGGGTTTTATATAAGGAAGAAGAATGACAGGAAGAACGTCCTACTGCATCCTACAGGATTCTATCTTCGCAGACATCACAACACACTTTAGAGCACGCTCACCCACACCCGCCCCTCCGGCGCGAGCATGCCCAGTCACTGCAGCTCCAACTGTTATTACTTGCAGGTGTGACAAGTTATTCAGGTAGAGTGGCGATCCTTCGGCGACGATGATGTCATTCAAAGCTGTTGGCAAGGCTTCAGTCAGCCTTTCAGGGACTCAATAGTGAAGATGTTCCACCCCAAAATCTGATAAATGATAATTGAAAGAGGGGTATATCATGCTTTGGCTTAAAGGTGTTACACATACAGTACATGAACATACAGGACATCATACATCTGCAATGTTCCTAAGAGACTAGTAGGCTTACTGTAAGTTTTGTCTGTAGGTTTCATGCTGTGGAAAAGCTAGGTTTGAGAAAAGCCGCACAGTGGTGCGATAAGCACACTTAAGAAGTTCAAGGGTGGAAAATTAAGATAATTGGGTGAAAATGTTCTTACCCCTAATGGAATGCTCTTGCAACAAGATAGGAAGCCTGCTTCGTAGATAACAGCAACCGTCTTTGATGTAGTAAGTGGGGTGCACTGCAGACATTTTGGAAACAACCTTATCAGTCTTAGAAGGGAATCATGGATGAAAAGCAGCAAAGAAACACAAAAGCACACACACACACACACACACACACACACACACACACACACACAGATCTTAACACAAAGACTGGTTTTATTTAGAATAGGAATGTGACAGTCAGCCAGGGAGGTTTGACAGTATTCTGTACTATGCTGCCAAAAGGCTGCTACTACATGGTTCCCCCTTAGAAGTTGTGTGACCTGTCTTGCGCAGAACAATGGACTCTTTCATATTGCGTGATAACTGTACAAACCTTAATCTCTAGTTTTGCTGGTATTACTTGTGTAGGCCTAGATCTGAGAGGATTGGATAGCCATAAGCAATATACCAAACACCCCACAGAACCCACGTCCCACACATCAGAGGGCAAGGCATGAGCTTTTACCTCAGATCCACAAAGTCAGTTTGGAGTCAAGAGTTTGATTTTGGGATTCATTGCTCTCTTACGCCATCTGTTGGCTTTGGGGCAGCATGTAAGTAGACCAAAGGGCAGTGAGGTTGAGAGCAGAGTTGTCTGTCCTCATGCCAGCAGCCCAAGCTGGCATACTGCCTGGTAGAGGCTGGGCACAACATGACGCCTTGTTCTCACATTCACAGCCTGTCTTTCACTTTGTACTCCTCAAACAAACAACTCTCTTTTCATTCCATGAGAACTCCTCAGAGGACAAGTGCGTCTAAGTATTTGGGACGACATTTGCCTATCATAGTGTAATCAATCTATTCTATCTACATATCTAAAGTATATTTATGTTATCTTCATATTCATGTGTTGAGGCTAAACAACTTTGAAGATTTCTTCAGCAGAGTTGTGTAATAGCCGAAATGTGCAAGACCAGGCTAATACAGGGTTGAAGGCGCTATTACGATATCCTCCTAGTACCTCTGAGCTTTGTCCAGAAGATGGCGCCATTCTCATACCAGTGGGGAGCCAGGCCTACAAGCAGGCCAGTGAGGGAACTCAGAGTAACATTTCCAAAGCATGTTCTGACAAAGCAACCATTGCCCATGTCATTCTGGGAAACCTGTACACTAGGCTCCATGCTAAATATGTGGAACTACTTGAGTGTCTTTTTTGTTGTTCAATGCTTTATCTGTGATTAGGAGTAAAGACTGCAACCCCACTCTTTGGAACGCTCTTCCAAACCACATCAAAGAATCCAGCACGCTCTCCTCCTTCAAACGATCCCTCAAAACCCATCTTTTTAAACTTGACTGACTGTGCTTTTGTTTTACTTTTTATTTATCTATCTATTCTTGTTCTCTCCATGAAATGTATTGTATTTAAGGACTGAGAAAAGCGCTTTACAAAATAAATGCATTATTATTATTATTATTATATTTAGTAATATAATTATACATGCATAGCAGCATAAGGAAATGCAAAATCATTTAAAATCACATGAACGGGTGGATTCAGCCTCCACATTTGAATGCGTAGTTATGTCTCATTATGCAGTGACAAAATGATAGGCACATCAATAGCACATTGATTTGGAAATTACACAGTGTGCTGCCGCTGTTGTGCCCTTTTACCCAGATTCAGGGAGATTACTTCTATGAGCAAATACAGGGAGGTCGGTCTGGCACATCGTTTGGCATACAAACCTTGCAGGTGCAGATAAGACCAATCTCTGGCAGGTGAGGTTAGTGTGTAATAGTACTGTACTATAAGTGTGGTTTCTATACCTTTGAGTTGGCTACACATTTCTTTTATTTCTTTTATTTTTTTATGCCAGTTTATTCAGAGTTCAGCTATTAACAAAGAAGTGCTCAGTGAACTATCCCCGACTGGATAAATGTCATTCCATTCACATACAGTAGGCTGTCGCATTTATGATTAATGTTCAGGATAGGCCCATTGTTGGACAGAATGATAGAATAGCTTACGTATATAGTAGGCTACTACTATGGGGAAATTAAAAAAAATAAAAAATAAAATATATATATATCTCAACAAGTGTTGATGTATAATCAGTCTGACTGGATGAAAAAACCCGGCAATTTATGAGTGAAAATTCCAGTGTCATTGACACCATCCTATTCGCTGTGAGTAGACTATGGCCAGACGTCCGATGCAAGCCCCGCCCCTGCTTCCTACTCCAGGCTGTTAAGAGGACGTGCTCGCGTTCGGCCACGGTGCGTGAGTGACAGCAGAGAAGTGCATCTCCCCTACAGCATCCTCCCATTTGCTCCGAAACCGGAGAGAAATCACTTGATATCTGTTGGATGTGCAGGTTATTACTTGGCTATTTGAGCAGTTTTACCTTTTTTTAGTATAGCAAAGAGCTATAGGCGAGGAGTTTTTACGGAAGACTTACTCAAATTGCTACAAATATGAACGAAACTGAGCACGATATCCCGCTTGCAGAATACGATTTCGAGCGAATGTTCGATGAAAGGGTCGCTCTAGAATGGATGCAAGAAAACTGGTGAGTATTCTAACCACCGGAACACATCTGGATAAAGCCTACGCGGTCTACACCCGGTGAATTCCGTTCCTTTGTCGACAATGTAGGCTAGAATTGACCCACAATGTCATGTCCACGACGTGCGGTCGGCACATTTTTTTGTTTTTTTTTGTTCAACGATTCAGAACTGTTATATTTGTTGCAGTTCGTTACAGTTGAGCCGATGTGTTGCGCTGCTATTGAGATATCACAAAGTAACATTTTGAATTGTTGCTGTATCATACATTTAAATACTTCTTATTGCCCTCCCGCCCCTTTTTCAAATGTCCTTGAGGATGCTTAGGCTACTGTACGACCGTTTGAACTTCAGTTCTGTTTCCATATACTGGTAGGCTCGGTCGGTAGATAAGCATGTTCTAAACGGTAAAACGACCTTACTCATCCGGCATGGTGCAGCCCTCCTTCCGCTGCTCCTTACGGTGCTGCTGGTTTACATGACGTCAAACTACCACAGAGCACTTCCTCCAGTTTGATTAAACTACCCCAGGAAGTGTCATGAAAAAAGATTAAGCGGCTATATTGTTGTAAGATTAGAAGGATTTGTTTGTTACTTGCTTTGGAAGATTACCTATCACATTTTATTTTTTTTAAATTCTCTCCAGATGAGTATTCAAGTCACATTCACAGCTTAGCGTCAATATGACAGAAATAGGGGGGAACCTTCATACAGTAGTAGTCTACTCACACAAGCACACATGCGAAGCCTCGCTGGGTTTCTCCGTGTCCAATGAAATGTGTGAAATCGAGGGGGAGTAATTTGTGTTACCTTTAATCACGTTGCCATGGAAACGTTCAAATCTAGTAAAACCACATTTTTTGCTTGTGCCACCGTGCAGGTTCCTTCTCGTTGGCCTTTGTGAGAGACAGAAACTTGGTTTTGTGTTTCAAGAGGCGGGCAAGCTGTCACGTTTGGATTGTAAAAGCCCAGCAAATGTGCAGTGCCAGCCAAATCCACCCCATTTCCCCTCTGCCATTGCCCCAGACCCAGCTCTTGTCTACGGTGTGAACAGCGGGCAGGGCCTGGAAGTGGAGGACGGCAGATTAAAAAGCACATCAAGTGTAACAAGCGAAAAACACCAATGATGCTTCGCTTTCCGTTTGACACTCAGACCTTCAGCGACGTGATTAATGGACCAGACCTGCTTCAGCATTAATTCTGCTGATTAGCCAAAACTCCCAGCTGAAAAGACATACATTTCGGCTTTCAGTGAATAGTATTTGTCCCCCACCTCCACAGCAGTGACCTATTGCTGCTTGTCTCTCTCTTAATGTAGGCTACTGTATATCTCCCTCTTTCTCTCCTCCTCTCTCTCTCTATCTATCTATCTATTTCTCTCTCTCTCTCTCCTTCCCTCACTTGCCTCCACTCTCTCTCTCCTCCACTGACTTGCCTCCACCCTCTCTCTCTCTCATCACACACTCTTTGGGCCATCCCTCTGTGCAACTCAGTTTATGATTAGGCAGTCTGCTCTGTGTAATTTGAGAGAGCTGGGCGTCAGATCCTACAGGCCAGGATACGTCGAGCCACTACAGTTTACAGACAGGGAGGGGCTCGCTCACTGTAATATCAGCCTCCCATTCTCAGTGCATTATGTCATACTACATCTAATATAGCAACAGCCGGCCGCTCACAATCAAAGCGCCTGTCATCCACAATACCCAACCCACAGATAAGATCAGGTACAGTACATGGCGGTACAGCGTAATGGCTTTAAATTGCTTTAAGATATAGGCCACTATCCGCATGTTTTAATAGAGAGACAGTGATGGCGGTGTGCTGTATTGCTTTCTGAGAGTGTTCCACAGGCTGGTGAAAGTTTAAACCTCCGTTGGGGATTGGGTACGACCACTGAAGCCCAATCCTAAACTGGGTCAAGTAGTACCGTCTCCTCGGTGTAATATGTATTCAATCAATCTGGATTAGTCATCTGCTCTGTCCATCCCCCAAACCCCCTTCTAAAACACACACCACACACACACACACACACACACACACACACACACACACATACTTCTATGCCTTTTAGTGTTCCTTCCATTTTTGCGTGAGTGTCCCAACTGACCTTTCCACAAACATTTCAGCCAGTCAGGTCAGTCCAGTCATTCTGCTCGCATAACTATTCACTGTTTACAGGCCAGTCAGCCATGTACTTAATCTAATTGCCTCATCACCCACGGCCGGCAACAGTACTGTGTAAATGGTCAGTGTGTCAACCGCTAATCCCAGTTAATCCAGCTCCATAATTATGAATGAGGTTTGTTGCAATATGGAAATGCTATCTGCCAGAACAGAAATCGGGGGGTGGCACCTGGAGTTGTGCATGGGCAGGGGAGTGTGGTCAGGTCCGGTTCTGATCTGATCTCTATAATCTGTGCAGGCTATTAGTTTTATGTAACTTCATCATCTGTGTCATGACGGCAATCTATCAATCTGTCTGTGTGAACTGATTATGAGGTTTTAGCTTTTGCCTGTGTGTGTTTTAGCCAGCCCCTATGGCTGGCTAAATTCGAGCCAATGCCTTGTGATATTAACCTAACCCATGAACGAGATCGCTAACTCACTCACGCACATGTTTCATTCGCTTCTTTCCCGTCATAGGAGCAAGTCCTTTATGTTCGTGGGGCTGTATGCTGCGCTCATCTTCGCCGGACAACACTTCATGAGAGAGAGGCCCAAGTGGAACCTCCGTCGGCCTCTGGTCCTCTGGTCTCTCAGTCTGGCCATCTTCAGGTGAGGGGAGATGTCGGCTCTATTTCAATGTCCACACTAGCGTTAGCATACCGCTAGCATATTAGCATGGCTAACACTTTGCTTCATTCAGTGTAGTAGGCAAGGGAGGATACAGGAACCATGTGGGATATGGCAGCCACTGACTCATTTCCGTGATATGGCTTTGTGAATGTGTTAATACAGAAAATCAAGTGGCCAATGGAAACCATTTGCGTGCCAGATGTGGTGACTGCAGTCGCAAAAGGAATGAGCTAAACCATAGACTCAAACCGGAAGACTTTTGTTGTGATGTTTGCAAAAACCAGTAGTTGAAAGTAGTTTTGCTTTTTCAGTAACAGGAAATCTATATCAATCGTTGTGTGGGAAGGTCTAACAAAACAATCAAACTGAACATTGGTAGTGTGCCCTGTTCCCACGGTTGTGTGATCTTCAGACGAGATAGAAATGGTTGTTTATAGAACTGGTTCTTCTCTCACACTTGCAGGAAGTGCTGGAGGGACTGTCACCGTTGACAATCTTGAATTCAGCATTAACTGGTTTGAGGCAGAGATCTGAGGATTAGGCATACTTGCAGGGTATTTTGAGTAAGGTTAATGAACTGTCTAAAGCATCCATGTGGGGGAATGTTCAGGAACATTTGAGGCTGTGTCAATTCATTTTTAACAGGCTTTGTCAGTGATGTGATGTGTACACAGAGGAATCACTCGGAGTAGTGTCTGATTATACAGCAAAGTAATGTGATGGTAAATACCATTTGCAGCTCATACTATAGGGCTGTCTTGGGGCTAAGAATTTTCTCACTCTATTGCTTGTGGGCCTGTTTCTGAGAGGAAGGCATTCTATTCATACAGCGTTGGCTTAGTGAACCCAGATTAATATCCAGCAAAGCTTATGCAATCCAGGTGCTACACCTTCCCAAATCCACATAACATATGGCACCACTCCTGACGCCACGTCCTAATTGACTCGTGAGATGACACGCTGTGAGCTATGGAGGTTGTCCTGATATGATCCGTCAGATGGCACAGCCAGCCGACGCCGTAACAGACCGCCGCGGATGGAGCTGGCCGCGGCAAGCGTCTGAAATAGAAACAGAGCGCCCCGCCAGACCGTGTAGACGCCCACAGAGCCTTTTAGTGGGAGAGATCAGTTTTTTTTTTTTGCCCCCTCAATTCGAACTTTATTCATCCCCAAGGGGCACAGAGGTGACAGGCCAACAGCATGTACCGTATTTGCGGTGCCCACACTAACACAGCAGCCTGGGCCCTCTGTACCTCATTTTGCAGGTCAGGCTAGGGTGACCGGATGTGTCCTAAGCTCTGCCTGCCTGCTTGTCGTGTGCACAGACAAAGGTAACATATGAACATGGCAGACTGGGCCTTTACTACCTCATGTTTCAGCAGGGGTTTGTAGGGTGAATCTTACAGAAACTCTTTCATGTGTGCAGACACAGAGGTAGGCTCATCGGCATAGGGTAATCTGACGTTCTGGACTCTTCCTACCGTGCGTACAGACCACAGTAGGTAGGCCTGCAGATCATCATCAGTGCCCGTCCTAGCCCCTGCTGAGCTGGCCGGGCCGTCATCCCAGTCTCTGAGCCGTGCTGGGCATGACCTGCCCACTCACTCTCAATCCCAGCTATCGCTGTGACGGGATAGTGTGTTCTCCACAGGAAACCCCGGTCTAATCCATATACTCATTACTGAACCGCTGTAGTAGTGGAACACATGGGGTTCATCAAGGTACTGGGTTCTTAAATATAACAATGGATGCCAAGCTTTCCGAATGGAAAAAGAGAGAAGAAATGTAACTCTGTCCGTTTCTATTGTAGATGCTTTTCCTAATGAAAAGATGGTCAAAACTGACACCTGCCTTTTATATTTAGGGAATTGCGCTGTTATAGACAGTGACTGTGCTGTTTTCAAAGCAGTTTGTTTAGTTAAATATAGAAGTAGAACAGTAGAGAATACTGTCTCTTCTTCTTGTTCCCACTGCTCTCAGAGGTGTTCAGTTGCATGGGTTTGCAAATGGCGTCCTGGAAGCCTGGAACTTCACTGGATCAGTGTTACATTGCAGGGCTTGTGGTTTAGCTGTTACACTGTACATAAACATGAGGAGCTTTGCTCACACTGTTAGGGCAGGCATCAGATATCAAATTGCCTCACACTCTACACTAGGTATTGTGTCTCAGATGAGAAATGGTGCCATAAACGGATAGTTTACAATGCGTCGTAAAGAGCTCGTACATTATATCATGGTTTCAGAAGCAGTACCGAGTGATGTCATCCTTGCCTCATGAACACCAGGTCAAAGAGTGGGAGAGATGGAAATAAAGATATTTTTAGACTGTGTGATTTAGTTTAGTTTTCAATGAGGTGAACAGAGGTTTTTTTAAGTAAATCTTACGTGTTGTAATTGGTCTTCATTCCCCCTGGTCTTCATTCCCCTGCAGTATCATCGGAGCTGCACGGACTGGCTGGTACATGTTCCACGTTCTCACCACCAGCGGCTTCAAGCAGTCGGTGTGTGACATCAGCTTCTACAGCGCCCCCGTCAGCAAGTTCTGGGCTTACGCCTTCGTCCTCAGCAAAGCCCCCGAACTGGGTAAGACTTCCTGTGCTCAAACACTGGAGGGGCTTTACACAACACAGACCCGACACCACACAGCACCATGTCGGCTCGGAGGTTTTCTTTTTAACATTGTTCTTATTCAGCACTGTTACACAGCAAAACTGTACTGGACGCGTTACCTGGCCGGGCCGAGTGCAGTTCAGCTTGGCTTTGGCTCGGTAGTGTGAAAAGCGTACATGGGTGTCTTCATCGTAGAGGTGAAACGTTCACAGTGTTGCGGATGGAAATGTATTGAACCCCCTAAAAGATACTAGACATTCATACATATTCTACACCAACTCATCTTTACCTGAATGTTCCGTACCATTGTGGGAGGGAGGTAGTGGGTTGGTAATTGGTCAATTATGTCAGAGGACCACGCAGAGATCGAGAGGGCGATCGAAGCAGGACGGGACGAACGACCTTGAGTGGCCGAGTGGCCAAGTGGCCATTTTTCTGTTTAGGTATTTCACCAGCAGCACTTAAAGTTTCTCTAGTGCACTTACATTGATCAGAGAAGGCCTATTATCTGTGTGGCTGTATCCTGCATCCTGATGCTGTCTCTACCTCCCTGTAGTAATCTAGTCACTGCTGGCCAATCTGTCACAGGGATGCTTCAGCCCAGGTACAGTAAATGAAGGAACATGCTGAGGTGGCAGCAATTTTCCATTAGGGCATGATTGACTACCATACAGTATGTCTCCTGTGGGAGAGACAGGAAGGACATTTAGACCTTGAACTGGCCCTGGTGCAGTATTTTAGGGTGGGACAGATGTGGCAGCATACTAGACCAGTTTTGTGTGTGTGTGTGGTGTGTGTGTGTACGCGTACGCGCGCATGTGCATACAAATTACAGATTTTCGGGGCGCTTAGTGGCGTAGCACACTAATGCGCATACCACATAATCGCAAGGTTCCTGGTTCGATTCCGACCCTCGACACACATTGCATGTCACCCCTCCTCTCTCTCACCCATCCTTCCTGTCAATCTCTACTGTCTCTATCCCAATAAAGCAGAAATGTCCTAAAAACATAAATATTTTTTTTTTTTTTTTTAAAAAGACTGATTTTCATATCCCTCCTTCCCTGGCCAGGTGACACAGTCTTCATCGTCCTCCGCAAGCAGCGCCTCATCTTCCTCCACTGGTACCACCACATCACCGTGCTCCTCTACTCCTGGTACTCCTATAAGGACCAGGTGGCCGGCGGCGGCTGGTTCATGACCATGAACTACCTGGTCCACGCCCTCATGTACACGTACTACGCCGCGCGCGCGGCGGGGCTCCGGGTACCGCGCCCCTGCGCCATGGTCATCACCGCCACCCAGATCATGCAGATGGTGATGGGCCTGGCCGTGCTCATGCTCGTCTACCGCTGGATGCACGAGGTCCGCTGCCCCTCCTACCTGGACAACATCGCCTGGGGCACGCTCATGTACCTCAGCTACCTGGTCCTCTTCGCCTCCTTCTTCTACAACTCCTACCTCAAGAGTCCGGCCGGGGACAAGGGATCCAAGGCCGAGTAGGGCTCGTCTGTCTGTCTGTCTTTGTCTGAAAGGGTTAACGAGTTTGTATGTGCACCACCGGGCCAATCATATTAGAGTGTGCCGCGTTGAAGGGAGGAGACCGTGTTGTGCCGTAGCATGTGTGACGTCACAGCTGGGGTTGCTGGGTCCACGTCGATTTGTGACAAGCCAATTTTATTTTTCGTCAGACTTTGTGTAGCCGTCCGTAGATCATTTATATAAACAGTAGAACCATAGGTACACAAGACGCACTAGTTATAACGGTAGTAGACAGGAACTGGACTGGGGAACCTTTGTTTGGTCAGCACACTTTAATATGCTATCCCAATGTAGGGAGGGAGTACATTAATAGAGAAAGAAAAATGGGAAGGAAGGTGATGATAGAGGAAAAGGCCAGTTTGTGTTTGTATGACTAATGTACTTACTTACTTTTGATTTCTTGGCTTTGTTAATCAATCTCTCGACCACCATCAGAGCAAAGTGAAAAACAATATACCAGCCATACAAGTGCTAAGCTAAGCTAAGCTCAGGCTTCTTCAAGGGGAGTTTACAACAGCATTTGTTTGCAAACCAGTCTGCATGTTTAAATGAATAAGAGTCAGGACAGGACACCACAGGACACCACATTCACACTTGGAAGGCTCTGATTTGTATAGGGAAATCTGGTTCAATAGTCCAGCAGCAGTAGGTATTGTCTCACAGTATTACTTAGCCCCCACCATGTGTACAGGAACGAGACCTTCTACCGGATAATGATGTGATTGATTATCAAAAGGGACTTAATTCACGCATGAAGGATAAGTGCTCATGTTTAGATTTAGGTAGGTATTGCCACACAAGGCAAGCACACTTGAAACCTTCACAGAGGATTACGTGTAACACCGTTGGCAGCTCACAGATCACCCAGTTTCTACCTGTCAAACACACAATACTTATAATTCAGCGTGCATCATCTCAAAGGCCCACTAAAGTGAAAATTGTCATTTCCAGTATGTTGGTTTGAATTTTGGCTACACCAGATCAAATTAGCATCTCCCAAATATGAAGAATTAGGGTATGTAGTTTTTAGGTACTCTTTATGTAAAAATCTAGTCCTGTCTACTCTCCCATTAAATGCTAGCAGTGTTGTATTTTGCAAGCTAGAAAGATTACCTGTACGCTAACTTATGTTAGTTGAGTTGCTAACAATTTTCCAAAGCTAGCTTCAAAGTAACTCACCAAAAATGTAAAAGCATCCAACTGCAAACAGAAACACTGCATAAATCCACATAAGAGACACCGTAGGCTAAGCCAGCTAAAAACCTTATTGAACCAAGGAAGGAATGGTTCACAAGATGAACTGTCCATCGAAAATGTGAGTCATCACGCCCAGTCAATCCTGTAGTCTCTGTTAAAAAAGGTACTTCTTGCTTCTTTTCGACCATTTTAATTGTGAACAATTGAAGTAGGTAACCTAACATTTAATCAGAAATGATTTCATATGGGTATCAGAGTCACTTCAGTGGGACTTCAATCTTGTTTAATTAGGCAGTGTATAATTACTCTGCTGGGAGTGGGATGTAGTATTACTCATCAGTATGATTAACATGTTTAATCTAATGATAATGAAGAAAGTGCATAGATTTGATATGCTTTAGGGACATACTGTATAGCCACTGACTTACGATTACATATACAGACTAAACAAAAGATTAAATGAACTAGTATGACACCTATAAACCTTGTCAGTTGTCATAATGATAGCGTCTTTGGAGCGACACACGGAATTCTCTGAGACGTAGAACATTCTGTGGATTATTCAAATACCGTTTGCTCTTAGACACATGAAGTATGACGTAAACATATTGTACAGAACTGTCATGGCTGAACTGCTGCCCCCTTGTCCCGTGTCTCGTCCATTGTGAAAAGCTTTCGTTTACCATCTTTCTCTCTTTGTCTACCTCTTTGTCTCTCTCTGTCTCTCTCTGTCTCTTCCTTGTGAGAGTATCTCCCCCTAGCTCATTACAGGCGACCTTTGTCCTTAACCCCCCCTACCCGACAATATACACACACACACACACACACACACACACACACACACACACACCCCTCCTTCCCTCCCTCATGTGCAGTAGCACAGGTTGCCTGAACATGCCCTGCCAAAATCAGTCTTTCCTATGAGATGGTTGCATTGCATTATGAACCCAAGGTGCTATTTCAGAATGGATTCACTTGTATACAGACAGGGCAGAGGATGTGTCGGGTTGATATTGTGACCTTTGCCTCATTCTTCACACAGAGCTGCTAGGATGTGAGACACAAGGGAATTGTCTTGGGGTGGGTGGGAGGAGAGGAGAGGAGAGGAGAGTAGAGGAGAGGAGAGGAGCGCACTGAAGGGAGTGACACTGAACAATGTGTCCATTGTAAATAATATATTTTAAGAATTAATTTATTTTCTTAAAATGTAAAGTCTCCAGCCGTCCTTAAAGTGTGCCAGGAAATTGTGAGACTTAATAAGGGCCTGTCTGTCTTCAATTGTGCAGAATTGAGTTGTGTAATTTTTGTATTTTTAATTTCTTTGTTTTATGTCACAACAATGCACTGTATTGTTTTCGAAGTGTGTCTCTGGATCGTTCTGCTCATTACAGGGGAAGTCTTATGGTACCATTTTACTTCAGAAGGGATGACGGTTGACATTATGTACTGTAATGCACAGTATGTGTGTGGTTGAATGGTTTGACATGTAACAACTATATGAGTCTGTCTTACTCCAATGACCTGTAAAAATACATGTACAGTACAAATAACTTTGTAACAGAATAGAAATAGTGTTGTTAAATTTGTTAGATGGTTGAAATAATGAAAGGCCAAGCAATGAATATCCGTCCTAATGATGAAGTCAACATTTTAATACGATTTTGACATTTGAAAGGATAGTCTACTTAGTAGTAATTGCTCACTTTCTTTTAAAAATATACACTATATACACAGAACCATGCAGAAAAGTAACTTGTGTTATATGCCCCTCCGATGTATATACATGTTTCACTAAGATGCACATTACTTCGTTTTGTCTCTTTTTTGAGTACGACCGATGTACATTCGGATAAAATGTGCAAGTTAGAGGCTTAGGTGAGGGGGCTTTGTCTAGTTGGTAACAATACAGTAGATGCAGGAACTAGTCTTTTGTGAACACAGTAGTGAGTTTAACCCTTGACAGCTTCTGTGCGCCTTCCCATGTTGTAATGATAGCACTATCTCTCTCCTATCCATCCTTACTAGAGCCCTACTTGTGTACTTGAGCACTTGTACTTCACTGTATGTTTGTAGCAGTTGGGTAGTTGGATTGACTTCAAGTGTGAGCACTTTGAGGACTTTTTGGAAGGATAAACTACCAACTGGGCCAATGTTGTATGTGTGACACTTGCCTTCAAGCACTACTTAGACGTTTGAGAACATTTATTTCAGAACAGTGATAAACAGTAGACTATTTTACAACCTTACAAGGTTAGAGCCAAAGCTAGTCAAGTCAACGTAGATGTCATGGAGCTTATATTCAATCCTGGACATTTGTTTACTTCCAATACAAACAAATGAGAGAATCATGGATGTCAGTCGTCAAATGCCTCTGCCGTGGTTTTAAACCTATGAGGAGGAAGTTACACATGCCCTTAAGTAACACCCTTCATTTAACTAAAATGTAACACCTAATCTTGCAGGCACATACTGTATTTACTATTATTATAGAGTAGCCCAATTAGCTTAGCATTGCTTAAAAATGTGAATCAGTTTAACAGAAAACCGCACTGAAAGTGTGAATCTGTAAAAAAAAAAAAAAAAAAAAAAAAAACTCTGTCAATAGCCATGATTATGATCATGATGTGACGTTGTCCACTTTGAAACCGATGATTGCATTTTAGTGTACACTGTAATCATGATATGCAGGGAAAACAGTCTTTACAGTTTATAGTAACATTAATTTGTGTGCCAAACGATGCTTCTGCTGTTTTCTACTGTCTGTTCGACATGTGAGCAGAGTCGGCTTAGTTCTCGACCTGGGTAAAAAAAAATAGTATTAGATTTGTTGAAAAATACTTTGAGCGTTTGCTTGGGCCTGCCTGAAGTGCCAGATGGGCGGGGTTTGCGATTTTGTGACTATTCCATTGGCTCCATTGTGCCAGGCAAACTCAATCAAGCACATCAACGTATTTGAAGTGATTCAGTTTGCGTATTATTATCTTTGCTGGTGTAGCGTGGTGTTAGAACACATGCTTCTGCGTCCCTGTGTGAGTCTGCCGTCTAGTTAGTGTGTAACTGATACAGAATGAAAAATCCAATTTTTCAAGGGCTTCGATGTTTAAATGTTTGAATTGAAAATGTCGTAACAATAAATTCCATCTCTGTTTTGAAAGAGCTTTTGATTTTCATTCATTCATAGAATACACTAGATATATTCTCATACACAAAATCTTGACAGTCCACATATAAAAATACCTAAATATAGATACAGTATTGTCATATCACAAAGAAAAAAAAACCTATACAACCCCACTGAGTGCATAACTGTGGTCATACCTTTACTACAAACACATACCAAACCAATTGCCAAGTCAATATAATGGAATGTCATAAGCAATCCATGGCCATGATCCTTTTATAGGCTGTAGGATTTCCTGCTTCTCTAAACCTTCACAAAGGTACACACACACACACACACACACACACACACACACACACACACACACACACAGGGCTTCTTGCCCTCAACGTCCTCATATTGTGCTGCACAGGCAGTGCTTTGTCTACCAGACCTGCGTCCTCTATTGAACTGCAATTTCCCAACAGCCCATAGCTCACGCAGACATTTACGGGGCAAGCTATCTGACGGGACGTGATTGGGTGAGAGGTATACCTGACGAACACATGCACACACACGCAGAGAGTGGTCTGACGGAGACGGGCATTTACGCCTTTAGAATCTTAGATATCTCAGGCCTGCCCTCAATCAATTATTCAACAGTCAGCTGATACTTAAAGAGCAGTGTTCTGTGAAGATGACATACCATCAAAAGAGGATTTGGGGATTTTTTTGTCATATGTCACATATAATCTAGTTATAGTATATGCTCATACAAAAAATCCAACAGTGTATGGTGTCTTTTGATGGTGTGTCATCTTCACAGAACACTGATCTTTAAGTATCAGCTGACTGTTGAATAATTGATTGAGGGCAGGCCTAAGATTCTAAAGATGTGTAAGTGGCTATCTCCGTCAGACCACTCTCTCTGTGTGTGTGTGTGTGTGTGTGTGTGTGTGTGTGTGTGTGTGTGTGTGTGTGTGTGCGAGTGTGTGTCAGGTATACCCCTCACCCAATCACGTCCCGTCAGACAGCCTGCCCCGTAAATGTCTGTGTGAGCTATGGGCTGTTGGGAAATTGCAGTTTAATAGAGGACGCAGGTCTGGTAGACAAAGCACTGCAGCACAATATGAGGACGTTGAGGGCAAGAAGCCCTGTGTGTGTGTGTGTGTGTGTGTGTGTGTGTGTGTCTACCTTTGTGAAGGTTTAGAGAAGCAAGAAATCCTACAGCCTATAAAAGGATCATGGCCGTGGATTGCTTATGACATTCCATTATATTGACTTGGCAATTGGTTTGATTGGTTTGGTATGCCGACAATGTCTGTCATATAGGTACATCACATCAATGTGTGGTGTTTGTAGTAAAGGTATGGCCACAGTTATGCCCTCAGTGGGGTTGTACAGGTGTTTACTTCAATAAGATACCATGCATTCACAGAAAATCACACACATTCCTCTCACATTAGTGTTGACAGAGATTCCATGAATCAAAAATGACAGGCATGCTTCACAAATGAATTGTCTCTTTCAGATGTATCTGATAGTGGTAATGCTGAGAGCAGAGTTGAGTTGGGAAGGCTCTAGGGACCACAGGACAGGCATTCAGAACCATCCCTGTGTGACATCTCCATTACAGCAGTGATATACTAGTATTCAACAGTGTTTAGAGAGGCAATAACAACTGAACTGAAACATTGAGTTGACCATAGTTACAAATACCTCGATGTTCTGCGCTAACAGCCAATACTTGAAACTGGAAGCCATTCTGAAAATTCAGAACATTTTACAATTCAGGAACACAAATGGAGTTATGTTGTGGACCTGCATCACTGTCCTGCTTATTGTCCTACATAACACATACTGTACTGTATGCTCGGCAGTTAGAAATGTTAGGCTTCAATGTAGGTGAAGAAATAATGTGCTGTGCTGTGTGTGTGTGTGTGTGTGTGTGTGTGTGTGTGTGTGTGCGTGCCAGCCACCTGTTGGAACAGCAACAACTAATCCCAGAGGAAATCAAGTGGAAGGTTACAGTCCGTTAGCTAATTAATTAAAGAGATGGAGATTAAAAACATAATTTTGCCAAGGTGAAGTGATACTGTACCGTACCTCAGTAGAACAGACGTCTCTGTGCCTTTCTCAACGATACAGTTCAATAATGTAAAGTTGTACTACCTTATTGTTGTTCGTTATATACATAGCCCATTGTTGTTCATGTATTGACAAAAGCTCTACCTAGGTACAGTACAGTACGAAGACAATTGAAAAGCTGCACGCCAGTTGGCAATGACACAAAGGCACATTAGACAGTTGGCAATGGTGCAAAGGCACATTAGAGAACACAATAAAACAGAACGTTATCGAAACGTTATCTATCTTGCCAGACTCCAACCTTACGAGGAAATTAGGAAAACCTTAGATGTAGGTAGACACTAAACGAGTCTACAGTAGACACGTCACCCACGGCCAATCAGTATAATTTCGGAATTTCAGTTGTTTACTATAGCGCCCCCCTTGGGCCAATCAATGTAATTTTGTAAATACAGGATCTTTATGGCAAGACGCATCATTCACCATTCACAAACGGATTGGAGACCACAGATCCACAGTCCCTTTCCCGATTTCATCGTGGGGGACCTCTAGGCATCTAACTCGGCGTCTAATTTCTGGTGCAGAGAAAAGAGCCTTCCGTACCTTAGCTCAAGACGCCCCCTTGGGTGCGAGCAGGGTAGTGCATATGGACGCTGCCAAGCTTGTGGTTGCGGACAACTGCTGCTGTCAAAGCAGAAAATGCAAAGTAAAGACTGTCAAAATCCCTGGCATAGAGAAATGGGAACAGATAAGTTTCTCAGGGACACACTGGTCCAGCTGGTGGACTCTAGCTGTGGTATCAGTGTTCCAATATCAACACAACGACACCTGCCCCTTTGCCCTGCCACTCATACAGTGCCCTCGTGGATGGTGAGGTTTTTAATATATAAAAAATGGTTGTCGGTGCAGGATAGGCCATAGGTCGATCCAAAAAGACACATGTTCCAGAACGTGCAATGAGTTTGAGAGGTGATTAGGGTTTGGGTTAGGGTTAGGGTTAGGGTTAGGGTTTCTTTTAATTGTGAGAGCACATCACTACAATCCTCCAATGGCTCCCAGTCTGATTTAGGGTTAGGGTACAAAGCTCTCAACAACATGGCACCCTCCTGCCTCCCTGACCTCTTTCACAAAAATGCATTATTATTATTATTATTATTATTAATGATGTATGAGACCCTGTAAAGACCACAGTCTCCTCTGTGGCCAGTGTTTTAAAACCATGAGCTCAGCCACACAACCACACTATGGTTTAAGTCCATGACCTAAATGAATATGGACTTACCATACTTCATAAATGAGACCATGCATTTTAGACTACTGCCACGGTTGGGCTATAAACCATACCTGTAGTTTTTTTATTTTTTTATTCTAACAACTTAAGAATTCAAATTGACCTTCAACTGCCAGTTGCCTACTCTTAGTCTGCAAACGTGGCTTCTTGAAATGCCTGTAACCAAAACCACTCTGAAAACAAGTCTTTACAATCAGTGGAATGTGGTTAGGATTGAGGTTTATAGGAGGAAGGTAGATTCATGACACCATTAAAGCCCAGCTGAGCAGCTACTGCCCTCATGTGGAAAAAATGTAATTAGTTTTCCGTCATAAGATTCTCCAATGCCATGGGAAAGGAAAGTGACTTTGCTATTCACTGTGTTATTCAGATGACACTAAGACTGGGATACAATGGGCCTATCTGGGACTGATAAACACATGTTTACAGTAGAACACGTTATGTTTATAGATCATCGTGTGAGACGATGAATTGTGGTCTACAGCACAAACAAAACAACTTTGGATTACCGTCATTATTGTTTCATCAGTCCACTACTTATTGAAACTGTGTGAAAGTCTGTATATCACCCGTCTATTACCCCAAACATTGTAGCCTTGGGGAGAAAACATAACGCACCGTGTTTCCTAATGGATTAGTTGGCTGATCATGCACTGATTTGTAATCCCATGGGCTGACGGTAATAAGAGAATCCCAACACCTTCATTATGGAAGCAAAGGGGTTGAATGTGTACATACAAGAGAAGGAAAAGCTATGTCTGATCTCGTTGACAGCCTACAGTGCCTTTGAAGTAGTAAGAACTGTTGCAGTGGAAATATTTTTCAATATAAATCATAAAAACGTGCTGTAAAAATGTTTTACAGCACAGAAGGCAGAGATAGTGTAGCGAACAGCACCCCCAGGCGGCACTAAACCAGAAGGGGACAGTTGCCTCTTAAAAGTTACATAAATATGTCAACCAGCATGATAATATATGCATGATGACTAATTATATTTGTTGTATGTGTTTACATAAAGCACTCCTAGTGTAAAATCCAGAGTTTACTGTGGCCTGTTGTGGAATATTCTTAGGCTGCAGAATCTGACACATTTGTGATCATTTCAGGTTAGACATTTCCCGCCAATCTAAACAAACGTGAGCGAGCCCAGCTGTGGGGCCCACGCGGGCACGAGGGCGCACGAAGTCAAGCTCGTTTCCTCCGGGCACGTGAGGTGCCGCGTGAGCACATTACTGTATTTTCTTTCATGAAATCATTGAAGAAAAATGAAAATAGAACAATTCAGTCAGGCTGAAGACCTGGTTCTGTTTTTTTCATCACAAGGACTGAATAGGTCTCTGGAATGCAGATTGTGACACCGATTCCCAGAACCAGACTGAGTGGGCCTCCAAAACGAGCACAGTTGGTCTGAAGGATAGAACATTTCTCTGAGAACTTTCTTTCACAAACATGAGTCATCCGATCGTTCACATTTGTCTGGGAGAAAAAGCTACTTATGAATGTCTTTTGAAAAGCACTGAACTGTCAATGATGAACAGACATTTAGGCCTAAGCATCGTCTATGATTGACGTCTAGGCTGGATGCACGCTGTTTGCCGATAACCATCCATCTGACGTCTCAAGAATGATAAAGTACTACAAACGAAAACAAGTAATAAATACACACGCACACGCACACGCACACGCACACACACACACACACACACACACACACACACACACACACACTTTGTAGTTTGCTGTAGTCCGTCCTGTCCCCTTCTCTCTCTCTCACACACACACACACACACACACACACACACACACACACACACACATTCCGACTTTGCTGTGTTTACTTCGTTTTCTCAAACAAAAAGCGTTCGTTCGTTCGCTGGGAGGAGTTTAGGCGCAACAGCTGGCTCTCTTTAAAGTGTCCAGGCGCCCACCCCGCGCACATAACAGACACGCGTCTGAACGGGAAGAATGAGGGATGAATGAAAGGCGGCAACAAATGTGATCTCACCTTGCTTCAACTGCGGAATAGTTCAGATCCGCTGCTTCAAAAACACCTTGGAGAACAAACAGAGGAGCCGTCCGACCGCTGGAAAATGCTTTGGGAGTTATTTTGGGTTCATTTTTGTTGGGTTTGGGGAAACTGAAATGAAGTGCAGAGCGTTGGATTTTTACCAAGGCGGAAAGGTAGGATGGAAACGTATTCACCTCAATACCCTTGCTATCCTACTGTACCTAGATCAGACATCTTAGAACCATTTTTTCTTGATGTTTTTTTTCCTTGAGTAATAACGATGTATGTACAACGGAATATGACCATATAATAACATGCTACACTCGAGGCTTAATGTTTTTATGTGTTTCATTCCAGATTATTTCCAATCAGTCTTGATGCTTGTTACGGAACAGGCATGTTTCGGACTGCCTGAGTGACTCTCTTCATTGACTTCTGTGAGGAGGGAAAGAGGAAGTGGATATATCACTTTTTTTTCGGTTTTCTGGAGGTGAAGGTGCACAGTGGCCAGAGTGATCAACATGTCCATCTGGATGATCCTCCCCGTCAGTCTACCTGTCCTCACCATCACGGGGATATGGGTCGTGTAAGTACAGCAAACCTGAGGGGTACAACTTTCACACACAGAGACAGGATGCTTTGTAGCTGTCTGTGTAGAAAAGTGGTTGCTTGCATAAATAAATATAAATATTTGCATCTGTATAAACTTGTCTGGAATGCAATGTTCAAGTTGCTCTAAAAAAAAACTTTTAAACTCCTTTTTGGAGATACCAAAATTGGAATGCTTTTTCTTAGCTGAAGCCTCACTCATGCAAACATCTAATTTCAGCATAGCCTTGTGTTACCGCCCCAGCTTCCTAGTTAAGCTGTCTCTTAATTGCCCTCATACCACAGTGGTGTTAATTACCCTTTACATTGAAAAACCTGGCAATAAAGGCAGCTTATATGGCTGTAATTAGCTACCTAGAGCTGTTATGGTTTGTCCCCATTCAACATCTGTCGACCTGTCGTAGTTTGTTGGAGTCAGTAGGTGGTAGGGTTCCTTTAGGTGAAATCTGATTGCTGGTTGTGGTGAAATCTTCAATTATAGATTTAGCTGGTATCTTGAGTACTGAACTATTTTACTGTTGATAGAATCTACCCTCCTGTTTGTGAGAGGGAGGGTAGAGTAGGAAGGAGAGGGAGAGAAAAGGATAATAAAAAGGGGTTTACTCAGAGAGAGAGAGAGAGAGAGAGAGAGAAAGAGAGAGAGGGAGGGAGGTAGACTTTGATGAAGTAGTGGGGTACCATTCAGACTTGGGTCTAAATAATATAAAAAATTGTTTTGCATACTTAAGGTGCGCTTGTTTAAGCTTGCCTGATGTAATTGGACCAGTGGAATAGTCAGAATAATATGGGAAAGTGTAACAGGCGTCACACTGCTGTATTGTTTGGGTGGCACGGATGGGGGGATTTAAACCAGAGCAGTGAGTTTACCATCTGAACTCGGTTATACAAGATAAATCAAGCGCAGCTCAGGTATTTTAACGAAAACAAATCAAGTACTACTCCGACCGGGGGAGGCTGGTGGAGGTGGAAATCGGAGGACGGGCTCATTGTGATGCACGGAACGGAATTCGGAATGCTATCAAACACACATGTTTCCATCCCGCGCGTTACAATGAGTCCGTCCTCCAAATTTCTACCTCCGTCAGCCTCCCCTGACTCCGACCTGTGTTTGGTTCCGTCCCACCTGTCCGTCAGGCTCAGCTGTGGGGCTGGCGGCGGCGGTGGAAGACAGAGGTGAGGGGATGAGCTTGGCTCTTTGTGTTCCTGCTCCAGAGGAATGCACAGCCTGAGGGCTGGAGCCTCACTGTGAGACGCTGTGCAGGCAGAGGAGCATACCTCTTAACCTGACTGCCTCAAACAGCTTGTTTTTTTAGAGGCCCTTCTCCAGTACAAAGTCAGGTTAGGGTTTAAGTGTTTAAATCGATTTAAGTGACCCCTAAATCTATCTTTTCCTGCGGGAATAGCCTTCTACAGTAGTAAGGTGAACATCTTAGATTGTGATTCAGTTGTTTTTTGTGTCACAAACCTGGTTGTATAACGATGACGCAAGACATTGCACTGTGGCTGATAAACTGCTGGATGAGGTGTCACAGTGACAAGCATTTGTTGCTGACGAAGTTAGGGTTAGGGTCAAAGTTGTGAGTGTCCTCAGCAGAGAGCACCAGGGATGGGGGATGTTTGTTTGGGGCTGTTGTCTCCCTAATCTTTATGCCATTAAGCTTCTGGAAGACAGTGCGTATAGACGTCTTTTCTCACCTGCCCGTCTCTCTGGAGATAAGGAGATGAAGATAAGGAGTTTTTGCTCACCTGCTGAAGTGCTGAGTAACTGTTTACATAGCATAGAATTCCCCCCGAATGCACACATGCACAACACACACACACACACACACACACACACACACACACACACACACACACACACACACACACACACACACACACACACACACACACACACACACACACACACACACACACTAGACACATACATACACACACACACACACACACACACACACACACACACACACACACTAGACACATACACACATATACACACATACTAGACACACAGAGATGGAATGTAATCAATAGCTTATCTCTCAAATTACCATTCTCTTCAAATTTGTATCAATATTCAGTGTCTACGTTATTTCACAGGAATAGCAGAGTATCAGATTATACTGATACAGATATACACTCTCAAGTGCTCCTGGAAATAGTGTTATTATTGAAGAGTGTTATTATTGAGGTAATTAAATTGAGGGAATGTCACAGAAGCCCTGTAGACCACAAATCTTTGGCAAATGTTTACTTTACAGAGGTCAATGTTAATGAGAAAGAGCCTATAGGTTAAAGCCACGGTCCACCTGCCCACTGCATGCACCCCAGCAATGGGTCCACTCAGGTACCTGACTGCTCAGTGTTAGTGTGTGTACTTAAAAATGTTGATGTCTTTTCATATTCTGTACAGTAGACAGTGAAACCTCAACAGGCCTGTATGTAAAATGTAATGTAAAGTGAGGGTGAGCTACTGAACAGTGGGGTGCACTGTGTGCTGTAGAATAATGGCTTCCTTGTGGTCTGAGGGACACTGAGAGGTTTCAGGTATGCAGGCCTTCATGGCCATCGATAGTACTCGCTCTTTTCAGGCACTGATTGGTTAGTTTGCACCCTCTCTTCCTATAGTGTTTGCGAAATATCTTTCATGCCTCCTGTCTCTCTCTCTCTCTCTCTCTCTGTCTCTCTCTCTCTCTCTCTGTCTCTCTCTCTCTCTGTCTCTCTCTGTCTCTCTCTCACTCTCACTCTCTCTCACTCTATCTCTCTCTCTCTCTCTCTCTCTCTGTCTCTCTCTCTCTCTCTGTCTCTCTCTATCTCTATCTCTCTCACTCTATCTCTATCTCTCTGTCTCTGTCTCTCTCTCTCTCTCTCTCACTCTATCTCTATCTCTATCTCTCTGTCTCTGTCTCTCTCTCTCTCTCTCACTCTATCTCTATCTCTCTGTCTCTGTCTCTCTCTCTCTCTATGTATCTCTCTCACTCTATCTCTATCTCTCTGTCTCTGTCTCTCTCTCTCTCTGTCTCTCACTTTATATCTCTCTGTCTCTCTCTCTCACACTCTATCTCTATCGCTCTCTCTCTGTCTCTGTCTCTCATTTTTGTGGGTTAAATATTAGGTATGTTAATTTTTAAGTGACAATGTCTCAAAAAAGAACATCAAAAGTCTCTCTCTCTACCTCCCTTCCTCCCTCCCTCTCTCCCTCCCTCCCTCCCTCCCTCCCTCCCTCCCTCCCTCCCTCCTCTGTACAGTCCCCTCTTCTGTACCTTTTAGCTCTGAGAACCTCTGGAACATTATGAAAGTGGGCGCTAGAGTTTTTTTCACGCTGGTTCTCAAAAGCCTCCCTGTCTGAGTCTGAGTGAAGTTGAGGCTGCGTCTCTAATCCACGTCCCGGCACTCCCTTGGCCAGCCTGCCTGTTTCCAGACCTGCTGTTTCATAGACACTTAACGCCTGCCTGTCGCTGGCTTTATGGGTCGACACTACTGCCTGTTCTGTAATATAGAGACAATGTCGAGGCAAGAGAGGTAACATCGACCAGCTTTTCAATTTGGGATTTGCTCCATGTTCGATGGTCATTTAAATTCATGATATATAAGTATATCCATTCATCCTCAAAATAAATATGACTTAGAAATGCTTTAAATGATATGTCCTATGAACCTCATACCAAAACAAGTGGCATGACAGCCATTTGGTTGAACAATGAATTAAGGGTTAGGGTTAGGGTTAAGGTTAGGATTAGGGGTTGAACTGTTTTTGGAAGGGATGCCAGTGGAGCCAAGTTTGTAATCACATCTAGAGGTAGACCTAGTTGTTAGTCAGTTCAACACAACAGAAGAAAGGTATTTATTCTGTACTGTATGTGTGATCAGCCTCCCCAGGTGATCTCTATGTGTGGTAACGTCAGGCGTAGGCCTGTGGTGTCCACTCAACCATGTCTGACAGGGTTTCAGCCACTTGTGAAGTGACGGGGGAATCGATAGACATGACCTAAGCGTTTCCACGTTATCATCCTGTACGATCAATAGAGGTTCCCTAACTGTTTACACTTCAAACTGTACTAAATGTACTTGTGTCAGCGTGTTTCTGGGGCTGTCCTCTCAACTGTGTTCTTATCACACCATGTGAAATCCATTGCTGTACACACACACACACACACACACACACACACACACACACACACACACGCACATACTGTTCACACACACACACACACACACACACACACACACACACACACACACACACACACACACACACACACACACACACACACACACACATACACATACACACACAGTAGAACAGAATCTGATCTGTAGAACTGAATCTACAGTATTTCTATGGTTCCACACAAGTGTTTCAAACAAGAGTTCCACAGAACAGAAGTGTTCCACACCGGAGAGACAGAGATCGAACCATTCCACCTCTGTGTTCCACACACTGTGACATACAAACATTCTGTTTGGGGACATCATTATGACATCATGATGATCGCGATGTCCATACATTCCGGGGTACATTCCGCCTGAGTGTGAACACTTAATTGTGTCTCTCCTGGTCTGAAGCGGATTAAGCTGAATGACCTCTCTCTCTTTCAGTATGTTTAACCCTCAGAGAGATAAGGCAGCGGTTGACAGATAGCGTTCAGGAAAAGAGGAACGTAGATGGCAGGTCACAGATCAGGTTAAAATAAGATCACCAGAGTCCAGCCAGTGGAGACGTTTAGTGTGTGTTTATGACACAAGGAAGAGCTCACTAGCCATGGAGGCGACAGTGCGTTTATTTGTACGATGCTAATCTACACAGTGTGCAATTGATTCCTATGCAAATCAGAGACCCTATAAAAACAAAGATATTAATTCCAAAATTACATTGTCATTGTCATGCTTTGTCATTCTGGGTTAATGTGTGTGGATTGATGGCAAATTCTTTTAATTTAATCCATTTTAAATTGAGTCTATAACACAACAAAATGTGGAAAAAGTGAAGGGGTCTGAATACTTTCCGAAGGCACTGTACATATATTAAATAATAAAAGCTAGTGATACCCCTGATGATGATGATATATATGGTGTATATATATATATATATATATTAATAATACAAGCTGGTTATAGCATTGATCTAGGGTGCCCCTACTGTGAAGTCAGTCTTTTGTACATCTCCTCCCGGCTACGTTCTCTCTCACAGTTCAATTGCAATGTGGCTCTTTCATCAACCATTCTCTGTGTTATCTTTCCAGATACGCCATGGCCCTGTACAACCAGCATGTCTGCCCCGTGGATAACTGGTACAGTACACTTTCATCATCATATCTGTCTCCTCTCCTCTCACACGTCAGTGTGTTGTGTTGACTCAGGCATAATCACTGTTGTCCATTATCGGTAACAAAATGAGCTATTCTGTGTCATTATCCCTGTCACAAAGGAAACGCACGCGGCTCTCTAAGATGATGACAGATGTTTGGGATCCGAGAGAGAGAGAGAGAGAGAGGGGGGGGGGAGAGAGGGGGGGGGGGGGGAGAGAGGGAGAGAGAGAGAGAGAGGGGGGGAGAGAGAGAGAGGGGGGGGGGAGGGAGAGAGAGAGAGAGGGGGAGAGAGAGAGGGGGAGAGAGAGAGAGAGAGTTATCTGTTGCACTCAGGTCTTCAGTGTTGCTTGAAGTCACTGATTTGTTGTTTGCTTGAAGATTAGAGAGTTCTGCAGTGGGGATAAGTGCGAGAATGTTATTGTTTGGACATGTCTTCTCAATCCGTATGGAAAGATACCACTGTTGCGTCATGTGTTTAAGTGGATACATCTTCCACTGTTGGCTGTTGAAACACCTCAGCCAGTCTGGCTTGGAATCCAGTTTGGTTTATGGTTTTTGGCATCTCTCACCCAGAGCCTCTTAGGTCTTCTTAAACGACCCCTTCATGCCTAAAAGTGTGAAATCTCACTGTAAAATAACCGCAGGGAGGGTTATAGACGATTTCAGCAAGCTGTGCATGTACATCAGTTTGGTTTTTAGCCTCAAACATCTCTTTCCCAACAAAGTACCTTGATTGACACACACACCTTGATTGACACACAGCGCTGACACCCCTTCTGTTATGAAACAGTTGTTGGAGAAGGTTTCCACTCAAGCAAATCAGTGACTTCAATGATTTTATGAGCCATGCCGGAACCCTTCAGCTCCGAAACTGACGTAAATAACAAGCTCTAAATGTCAAGCTGGAAAACTGATTGTGATGGTTTATTCATCTCCACACAGTCAGTCGGTGGGAGGGAGGGAGGAGAAGATGAACAGTGAAAAGGGCAGAGAGAAACACAGGTTTCTCGACCAGTCTGTTTATTCAACATTAATTCAGGAAAAGAGGCTGGTTTCGCAAGAGGGAATAGTCCGTCTTTTCTCAGCCTACATCAACAAGGCCCCACTCTAGACTTCCTGAGCTGCCCTCCACTGCCTTAGTCAAACACAGAGAGGCATGGGAGAACGGAGAGAACGAAGAAGACGGGGAGGAGGAGGAGGGATCGAGACGTGGAGAGCACAGAGAAAAAGAAGGCAGAAAAAAAGGAGAGAGACAGAGAGAGAGAGGGAGGGTGTGGAGGGATAAACATGGGTGAGA
>NC_139670.1:3998641-4021141 GCF_951799395.1 Argentina silus | reverse complement strand
ATAATTATATGCTGGATTAGGACAGTTACAGTATGAGAGAGGATTTTTACCAACCTGCATTTTCAAATTCTGTGTTGGGGGCGTTACAAGTTGGGACCAGCAGGGGGCGCTCAGATCAAAGGTAATGGATGAAGTGTCATTTACAGTCGCCTCACGTGCCACAAGCTGATTTCTCCCAATAATGTTAAAGAAACAAAGACGCCATTTGATAAAGAGGTGAGTTTCTAACAGGATAGAAGGTCATGTGGTCTTCTACTGAAGACGGAACCAAACCCAGAAAATGTATAATTTTGCTGCATTTCAAAGTTTATATCGTTGATATATTGTTCCTAATTCATGTAGGTAAAAAAAAAACAGTTTCAAGACAATAAGTTTAATCAATGTTCTTTGATACATTTGATACAGTTCTTTGAAATTGTTCAGGTATTAAAGCAATATGATATAGAAAATGATGTTGACTTTGGATCCTGTTTTTGCTAAGCCTGATTTCCCAAAGCACTTTTGTATTTCAAAGTGAGAAATGGCAATGTTTCAACAAAGAATAAAACCGTTTTCTGTGATTCAACTGGTAACCTAAATCTGAATAATGTCTCTCCTCTCGGGTAAGTGAAGCCAAGTAATACTTCACTACCGTATAGAGTATATATCATGTGACATCTATACATACACTTTAACTATCTTGACATCACAAAACACCAGCTGCTGTTTAAGGTGGGAGACTTGAAAAGAAAAAGAAAAAAACATTAAAAAGATACTGAGAATATATTATTTAGTTAAAATGTTTTATTGTTCAAAAGCGTATTTACATTGATCAGCATTATCTATTGACAAACTGTGTACATGAAGGATCTGAGTTGACCAGGTTTTAAAGCAGTTAAAGGAGAGAGAGAGAGAAAGACTGTTTGATGCAGCGGGTGACAAAACAAACAGATCAGGAGGCAGACTACATCATTGCTGCCCTTCTTTGGAAATTAAATCTGTCTATGAAATCAGTTGTTCCGTCTGTCACTACATACACTAACAGGTTTTTACAGCCTGGTTTAGCTACATACAGTAGGTATGCACGGTGAAATGGTCTTACAGGGGCCCTGTGGGGTCCTTGTAGAGAGAGCACCATAGAAGTAGAATCACTAGAACAGACATTCTAGAATCACTAGACATTATAATTCTGTTAAGAGCACCACCAGGGTCGTTTTTACAGTGTTTCAATGAAGGTCCACAGTAGAGCACTATTCATCTTCCATAAAGCAGACAATTCAATTCCATAAAGCAGACAATCTCTACAAATATGAACATGCACACATGTTGCACCGGCATCATGCAACATATACTGTAACTATACTCGACCAATGTTACCTGAAATTAGAAAAAAAATATAATAATCTTTACATGTCAAATGCAATTACTTAGTGGCATCAGTTAGTATTAAGGCATAATAGTGACTGAAGGTATTAAGATCTCTGCTGGTGTATTGCTATTCTACCTTTGTATTTGGTCATTCACTTTTTAAACAAAAGGCAGTTTTAGCAGATAAAAGAGTTTAAAGAGATTTTATTCTCGTCCAGCTGACACTAGGCACTTCTGACACTTAAGGCAGCTTTTCAAACAGCTTGAGAAAACTGCACCAAAAAGCAAGATGTGTGCTGTGTGCATGTATCAAACTGCATATGTATGGGGTGTATAAATTTGTCGTTAAAAATACCAACCTAGCTTCACAGAGATCTAATGACTGCTAAGGTCATGGATGGGGGTTAATAGAGTAATAAATTACAGCCACCGCCCCTTCCCGTCACCAATCGTATGACCGAGATGTTTGGGGTTTTATTTTTCACATTGAGAGAGTGACCCTACCCTTGCCAACCCTCCACCCTCCACCCCCCCCCAGCCCTAACAGCTGCTAGGACCCTACTGAGTCACAGCAGCTCAGAGAGACAGCTGTCCATGTTGCCACTGCTCAACGCCCTCCGCCCTCCACCCCACGCCCCACGCCCTAACGCCCCAACGCTCCAACGTTCGTCGAACGTAGCCTAGAAGTTGAGGTTCTTAGCCACCTCCCAGGGGAACTCCTTCCTGCCAAAGTGGCCATAACAGGCAGTCTTCAGGTAGATGGGCCTCTTCAGGTCCAGGTCTCTGTGGACGTTCATACAAGGTATTCAATTGTAACTTCATTCAATCAAAACCCAATGTAAACATACAGGCAATTAACCCTGGCCATTAATTTAAGTTCTCCTGCTCAGTTCAATCAATCAGTCGGTCAATCAATCAATCGCAGAAGCCATCAGAAGACGTTAGCAATAGATTAGCTTCTTATCAACAGAAGCCAGTAGGCTTGCTCGTCACACTAAAAGGCAAGGCGAATTGTGTAAATGCATGACTTCTATTGGCTATTGGAAATGCATGGCAGAGGCCAATATGATAAACACGCACCTGACAATGACCCCGGGTCGGAGGTCAAAGTTCTTGTTGACGATCTGCAGCAGCTCCTTCTCATTCTTCTGGGAGGAGCCGTAGGTGAAGAGGGAGATGGACAGAGGGTGGGCCACTCCAATGGCATAGGACACCTTTAAAAAACATATATATATATATTATTCCTTCTTCTACCATTGTGACTGCCAATAGCCCCTGGTCCTAGCATAGATTACTTTTTCATATGATGACGGATGGATAGATGATTCACTTAGTTAGACAAATGTATTTGTTGTAAGTCGCTTTGGATAAAGGCGTCTGCTAAATGCCATAAATGTAAATGTAAACGTAACAAGAGATCAACTCATCACCCGTTGATAATATAGACTGGGGGACGGTTAACACTGAGGACTCTAGGGTTGGGTTCATTAGGGCACTACGCAGCAAAACATATTGAAACAGAAATTTGGTTTTCTTTGAAATATGTTTTTTGGGCATTTCTGCTTTATTGGGATAGAGACAGTAGAGATTGACAGGAAGGATGGGAGAGAGAGGAGGGATGACATGCAAGATAGGTCGAGGGTCGGAATCGAACCAGGAACGTTTACGTGGTAAGCGCATTAG
Source organism: Argentina silus (assembly GCF_951799395.1). Lineage (NCBI taxonomy): Eukaryota > Metazoa > Chordata > Actinopteri > Argentiniformes > Argentinidae > Argentina > Argentina silus. The sequence continues at coordinate 4,018,111 of NC_139670.1, read as the reverse complement.
TGTGCTACGCCACTAAGCGCCCCCCGAAATGTGGTTTTCTTATTGGACACTACCTCTTCCATTTCAAGACGATGTCTCCTATTTGCCCCTACTGAACACAAACCAGGTGTGTGTGTGAATCTCTCACCTGTACCAGCACCCTCTTGCAGAGTTTGGCCTTGACCAGGGACTTGGCCACCCAGCGAGCAGCGTAAGCAGCAGAGCGGTCCACCTTGGTGTAGTCTTTACCAGAGAAGGCCCCTCCACCGTGGGCTCCCCAGCCTCCGTACGTGTCCACGATGATCTTCCTGCCTGTCACACCAGCATCGCCCTATCAGAGCCAGACGGGAGAGGGAAAACAAATACATGACTGTAGGTTTTATGAACTTTACAAATAAGGTTTTAAAGCAGAAACTTGGTTGAGCTTTTCAAAAATAACCTATAGGTGAATACCAGCATATAGAGAGGTTTCAGAACTGGAAGTGATTAAGGAAATCAGAGAGGGGGGCGGGGTCTTGAAAATGGAGGGGGGGGGGGGGGTCATACACACCTGGGGTCCCCCGATGACGAAGCGCCCGCTGGGCTGGATGTGGTAGATGGTTTTCTCATCCAGGTACTTGGAGGGCACCACAGCCTTAATGACCTTCTCCTTCAGGATCACCTTCTGCTCCTCCAGGTCCACGTAGTCGTCGTGCTGCACAGACACCACCACCGTGTGGACCCTCCTGGGGATCACCGCTCCGTTCTCCTGGGTGTAGTGGACTGTCACCTGGAGGGAGGGGGGAGCAAGGGAGAGAGAGAGGGAGAGAGGGAGTGTGTGAGAGAGAGAGAGAGATTAGGAGAGGGAGCAAAGGAGAGAGGGAGAGATGGAGCGAGAGACAGAGAGAGAGAGAGAGAGAGAGATATTTGATCCACTGAAACTCTAATGTTTGCTCTGTTGAATATATATATATATATATAAAGCCATGTGAATTACTGTATATTCAATCTAGGTCATTGCGATACCTTCAATTGGACTTTTGTAATGTAAATCATGAGCTGAAGGGTGTGGGGAGTCACACGAGCCCAAATGAGGCACACTTCACTGCTCGCCACTGAACCTCAAGAACTCAAATAGAGAACTCACAAATAGCACCTTGAGGTCTCAGCTTCCAAAGAGGCCCAATCGTTAGCTGCAGAGCCTTTTCCGAGGGCAGGGGGAGTGACAGGTGGACAGTGAGATCCCCTATTGACCAATAAGGGATTTCCGTGGGAGTGGGTGTGTGTGTGGGTGTGTGTGTGCATGCCTGTGTGTGTGTTTGGGGTCCCTGGAAATTCTTCCCTTCAACAGTTAAAATAAAAACAGATCATGTAAAAGAATCCAAGCTTTCTAGGGCGTCAGCATCCTCATGGTGTGAAGCAATATTGATCACTTGGTTCCATGTAAACATGACAACAGTCTCGAGTCAACCTCATTGGTTAGATGCCAACTCTGTACCGACTTGCATAACTGTTGTATACTGTGGAGCATGTGACTTGGGTGTACGTGCCTGTGCTTGAGCAAGTTCACTATTGGCACATTTGCATTTCTCAGAAAAGGGATAGGCTGAGGCTGGACATTGGACGGAGGGAAGGAGAGGGGAGTGGGGGTCTCTAAAAGAGGGGAGCCCCTCATGTTTGAACTGCCATTTATGGAATGCAATTTTATTTGAAGTGTTATGGAATGACATGACATGAAGAGGGAGGAGCTCTCTCTGGGCATTCCGATCCTCCATCGTCATACCTGGGTCTTGGAGTCTGGGCGCAGCCAGGGGATGGTCCCGTTCCGCCTCAGTTCGGCCATCTTGGAGTTAAGTTTGTGGGCAAGGACGATGGTGAGAGGCATACACTCCTCGGTCTCATCTGTGGCGTAGCCAAACATCAGACCCTACAAACACAGAATAGGCAGTTTAGAATGAAATCAGCCAACAATTGATTTAGACATCAAACCCTGATGGCAGAAAAAAAACGGCTGTTTGAACATGAACATGAACTTGAACTTGAACTTCTTCTATAGCTTTTCACTTTGAAACACTTTTGGTTTACCATTGTATACCTGTGCGACCGGCCAGGTATTGGTCGTGCAAGCGAGTTAGCTCACTGAGCCAAAGCCAGATGCATTGGCTCTAGGAGCTAACAGACGTTTTCAGGTTTAGGTTATCCACTTGACTTTTGACTCAAGACCACGTTGGCCTGCTGAGCTAAAGCCTTGACCCTTGAACACTAGTCGTCAGGTCTCAGTCAAGGTTACTCATCAAGCAGGTGCAGTTCACCAAGGAACCACAGCCGCTACACCTGTGTGAATATCATTGTCAAACATCACAGCCAACTGAAAAGCAGAACTGCGACTGTAACATTATTATGATTATAAGTCTTTCCCCCTAACATAGATGAGAGAGTGGTCACCTGGTCTCCCGCCCCGATGTCGCTCTCCATCCTGTCGATGTGGACTCCCTGGGCGATGTCGGGGGACTGCTGCTCCAGGGCCACCAACACGTTACAGGTCTTATAGTCAAAACCTGGGGGGAGCGAGACACCAGATAGGACATATCTAAGACTACACACGCCTAAAACTTACCCTGAAACGTAGCCCTGAACCCAATCCTATAAAATGGTTGCAAATTAACCAAGTTCCCGAGTTGATAGTTTAGTGGATAGTTTGAGCATCTACAGACCATCTAGAGGCCTATCAAATGAGGCTTAAAGGAAAGCAAAGTAGGCCTACGGTAACGTCATGTAAGACATGACGCAGGAATGAATGATGACAATAATGAGTCCAACTGACCTTTGTCAGAGTTGTCGTAGCCGATGTGTCTGATGGTGTCCCTCACGACTTTCTGGTAGTCCACGTTGGCCCGCGATGTGATCTCTCCACACAGCAGCACCATGCCCGTCTTACATACCGTCTCTGTTTACACATGAAGACCACCGGTTACTAACACTGAATTAGTCATCCTGATGAACGGGAGAATCATCATACAGTTTGAAATAAATACAAAAGGTTTGCTGTTGCTAATACAAAATGTTAATGTTATATTTAAACCTCTTCCGTGTTCTATTCTTTAATACAGTATGTGGTAATAGCCTCCTTTTGATAAACAGAGAGATATCATATGCCAAATGGACTGTGCTGCCCCCCGCTGGTGAGACCATGTTCATACACTCACCGCAGGCCACCTTGGCATCAGGATCCTGCTTCAGGTGAGCATCCAGCACGGCATCACTGATCTGGTCACATATCTTATCTGGAACACACAAAGTTATAACTTAGTTAACGTGGCAACAGGTAAGCCCACTTTGACTTTGAGCGTAGTAACGGCAATGGTAGCCCATTAGCTTAATGAGTGTTTGTGTACAGTACAGTAAGCCTATCCTCACTGTTCATAATGGTCTTCCTCAGGTTGGTACTGTACGAGGGCTTCCTGGTCTGACCTTTTGAAACACATGACACAAGCTAAGACTGAGTAGCTACCAGAGATTGAATTTCACCCATTCCGTCAGAATACTACTCTTGGCTCATGGGGCGCTGCTTCCAACCCTCGGAATAGCCCTGGTTCCGCGGCTGCATACCTCTGTAGCGTGCTTCAGTCCACAGCGTCAGAGTGCCAAGACCCTTCATGTATACCACCATATACAGTATGTGGGGTAGAAGAAGAGCAAGCAAACCTTACTGTAAAAACAATACTGGAGTACTTCAAACGGTACTCAAACGAGTGCTCCCACTATACCTCTCCTCAGAAATGCGGTGTTCTTTCAGATCGTTGCTATGCTATTTCATTTACATTGATGCGCTCCAAGACGAGTGCTTAGTAATGCTGCTTCATCAATCTCACATACACGTATGTTTTCATAGTTCTTTTCTCATTACGTAACTTCTCTGAGAAAGCCTCTCATCAGACAGTGAGACTGAGGGAAAGTGAGTGAGAGTGTCGACACATGATAATTGGGTGAGAGGGTCAAGCAGCATATCAACACTTGCATAAGGGTCAGCGTCATTGATATCCTACAGTTCACAATAACAACGTGGAGATACTTTCCTGGCTTTCTTACAACACGTACTGTAGGTCAATCTTATCAGTCGAACCGTTCATACAAACTTGGAGGTGAAAATCAAAGGATAAACAAACCAAATCAATCCTAATATCCATTGATTTGATCTACAACAGAAGTTATGGAGTGGAGTGTTTCTTAAGTCTAAGACCTGTGCACGTGTTTATTGACAACATAACTACATTTGTGTGTGTGTGTGTGTGTGTGTGTGTGTGGGGGGGGGGTGGTTACAAGTTGGTAGCTGAACACATAGTGACATTATAGGAGGCCAAGCCATTTACCATGATGAGCAGGTGTGAGTGTCTATGGTTCATGGCGCAGGGCCAGGGCATGAGTGCATATGTCAAGTGCATGTGTTAGCATGTGGTAGTGGGAGTGGGAGGGATGGTTGGGTCTGTATTTATCAACATTATAATCATAATAACATGCACAGATACAGAAGCTGTTGATGTGTTAACGTGTTGGAGATTACTGTTTTACTTTGAGCGTACTGTAAGCATGTACAGTTGGACTAGTGTGGGCATCAACAAAGGTCAAATCAAATGAACTTGCACCTGCTACACTGCAAGTTCAAGTTCAAATTTGACCCAGTAACAGTACCTGGCAAGAAACAGCAACACATGTTCAGAGCTTCAGAGCTTGTCAATGAAATGTCTACCGTGCTTCCACAGTAAGCTCTGACTTTGAACAAATTGTACAGACATCAAAGATGAAAGCAAACGTTTGTACTCTCTAAATCAGTTTTTCTTTCAACTTGCATGGTGCAAACTTGCACTAAGTCAATCCGCTTATATCAAATCTCTAGTTTGTTCCTTTGCACTGCAAAATCACATGAACACTAAGTCGTCCTATTGGCTTATCTCTACCAGTACCAAGTGTGAGCTAGAGTATCAATACATGTTCTGATAATGCATGTCTCATAATTTGTCTGTGCTTTGATGCATATTGCATGGGGGCCATACAGAGGTGCAGACAGCTGTATGAGGGGTCACAAATAAATTAAAGTCAAATAATCTTTATTAACCCAACAGCGGGACAGTAAACAGCAGGAGATTTCTACTCACCAGGATGTCCCTCTCCCACGGACTCAGAGGTAAACATGAAGGAGCCATCGTAGTGCTCGGAGTTGTACATCCCGTCCACTGGACCGTTCATTCTGGCCCCTTCTGAGCAGCTCAACAATGAAGAGGAGTTAGAAGACGGAGAGACAGAGGTGGCACAGGGCACGTAGGGTGGAGAGACTGTTGCACCGGCCGGCAAATGTGTCCTTGTGTTCTTTGCAGGAGGATAAGAGAGAGAGAGGGGGAGAGTGTGTGTGTGTGAGAGAGAGGGAGAGAGAGAGAGAGAGAGAGAGAGAGGCTTTGCTCCTTTGCAAGTAGAAACACGGTCCAAGTCCTGAGGCACTGCAGCCACAACAGTGTTGCTCTATATAAGGCAAAGACAACATACACACTCATATACACACTCATATACACACTCACACTCAAAGGGGGTGGGGGTGATGTGAACTGGCGGGTTAGACCATTCAGAAGGGAGGAAGGGGAGGGAGGGATTAACATTTCCTGGAGAAACTTTTTTAACTCCTCACATGCTGAATACCTCACTGCAATCTGAGCCACAATCTGAGGACCAGACTTTAACCAGGACTGTTCACTTGACCAAGGGGCTCTCTTGTCTTCTCCCTATCATCTGATTTCCCCCCGGTGCTCTAACTTTGTTTCTGGGGGCCCCTCAGTGTCCTGGTGGATTCACTAGGACTGTATACACAGAGCCCGATCAAAGAATTTCTATACCTACAAAAGGGCTAGGGTTCTGTGGTTGGATGCCTGCCAGCAGGTCCCGCTGTACTCCTCCATGCCTTCTGAACAAGAAGTAGCCGTGGAGTACAGTGTCATGTTGGCCATCCTGTACGGAACAGACAATACTATCAGCATTGCACGCAGTAACTTCCAGTACCACATGCAGTCACCGCAAAAAAAGGGCACCTATGGAGCAGTGCTTAACTTTCCCATTCAAATGTCTTCACCTCATCAAGCGAGTGTGAGCATTGTGATGTGTGGTGGTGGTTTGGGATCGGGGTCAGGTGTTGGTGAGATGACTGTGGTGACTGTGAGGTGTCTGTGACTGACTGTGACTGTGTCTGTGGAGGGCAGCGTAGAGTGGCAACGGTGTGACTGTGAGTGGTGTTAAGAACCTGTTTCCCCTCCAGTAATTCTGGGGAATGTGGCAGCTGCAGGGTGTGTCTGTCTGTCCGTCCGTCCGTCCCCGGTATATCTGAGGCGGTGCATTCCGACCCCGGCCAGCCAGCGGCGGTTCTCTTTCCACGATGCGTGACCCGCAATCTCTCATTTCATCACTGAACCACCAGACCTAAGAATAAAGTTACAACCAAAACAAAACAAGACAGTCTTTTTTAGTGCAATCATGCAGAATTATTGGTTGTCTTCAGTCTGATGGATGCATTGAAAATTGTGTGTGTGTGTGTGTGTGTGACTTTAAACCCAATGACCTGTAATGATCTGTAAAGATCTGACCAAGTGACCTGTAATGAGCAGTAACCTCCTCCCTGAATGGTCATATCAATTATCAACCATTATCATGTGAACTAATTCTTTGTAGAGCCAGAATCAATAGACTCATTAGTGTATTGTTATTTATATGTATAATATATATATATAAATAATAATAAATGGTTAGGGCCTACACACAACAGTGACTTAGGCTGCAGTAGACTTTCACTTTCATTACGATTGGTAAACAGTGGAAATAATTAATATATCTGGTATAAACCTACCTGGAAAATGGAGAATACAGCATTTGAATTAAATCATATTCAGGAGAAGTACTGTGGAAGAAAATGCATGGTTGTTCATGTTGCATACTCTTCTTCATGTCAAGGCGGAACGTCAATCTCAACATTCGGGGGTAGATTTACGAAGTAGCACGGTTACCATGGAGATACAGGATTACATCCGGACGCTGTGAAAGAAAAAGACAGGTTTGTCTGTGTTCTAAACACTTCTATTCAGTACTGATTTATCGCATGCAAAGTTAAGAAATTAAAATAACAACACTGTTATGTGTCTAGGCATTCTTTTTAGTATTTGCAAATAAATAGAAACATTTTATGATGGAAATTGGTGTTTTAATTGCTTAAACAGCCAACGCAAACGTCGTTAGCCATCCTCATTCTGTCCCTCTAGCTTCAGGTTCAGTTGTACTCAAACATACGTCATTGGTGGTGCTCACCTTCATGCCCGCATTTCATGCGATCACTTGGAAAAAAAAAAATCTTCACTTCAACACAGGAACATGGACTCAGAATACTTAAAAAAAGGCATGGGGGAATGTCTTGTGGAGGGACTAGCCGAGGTGGCCGAGCAGCGGCCCATGGACCCTATCGAATTTCTTGCGCATTGGATTTACAAGTATAAAGAAAACTTGGACTATAAGCAGAAAGTAAGTAATATGTTATCCCATCTATTGCCAGTGTGGGGCAGTATATACTAACGTTGCCAGTCTCCAACCTTCAAATGACGGACACGACACATACAGGCTAGAAACTCTCTCTCCCAAAAATGGATAGAGAGGATATAAAATGATTGAAGACTATCCAAATAAAGGGTTTTCCAGATTTGATCATGTAATTTATGGTAATTTCAGAAAATGGCATATCAGAGGCAACTGGAGCAGGAGCAGGAGAGAGCCAGAGATGAGGCTTTGTACCAGCAGCAGATGAAGGCTGAGGAGGACAAGATCAGGGAGTCCATGGAAGGACCCAAAGTATGTCTCTCTCTCACTCTCACTCTCACTCTCTCTCCCCCCCCTCCCTCTATCTGTGTGTGTGTGTGTGTGTGTGTGTGTGTGTGTGTGTGTGTGTGTGTGTGTGTGTGTGTGTGTGTGTGTGTGTGCCTAGGAGAGTTTAATTATGTTGATCTTTTCCAGAAACCCAAGGAAGTAGTTGCAACATCACCACCAACGCCCAGTTCAGACAGGCCCAAGAAATTCAACCCTCCAAAGCTTGCTGCAGTGGAGGAGGCAGAAGATGGGGTACTTATAGTTATTATCTGGGTTCTTCATGTTGTATAATTCACAGGATACAGTAGCTCACTATTACATAATGTGTTTCATTAATTATTAATTATGTTGGAGCATGAGAACCCCAAACAATAAACCAGCCATAAAACATTTCTCTGAAAGACTATCCCAAACCCACCTCGACCAGGCCTAGACGTTCACAATGGCCAGGAATCAATTGTTGAAACCTTCAGCTTGAAGTGAGGATCAGAGAGGGACAACAGCTGGAGAGAGAGAGAGAGAGAGAGAGGGAGAGGGAGAGAGAGGGGGAGGGAGAGAGAGGGGGAGGGATGAGATCCTCCAGGGTTTAACCAAATCATAATCAAAACCATCAGCAGATCTCAACAGAAGAGCCTGCAGCATCTGGTCAGAGCACCAGGGTAACATCAGATGGTGATGATGAGAGTGAGCCGATGAAATCAGAAGTGCCCATCACCACCTCCTCCCCAGAGAATAGCCAGGCAGCGGAAGAAATCACAAACAAAGCTGAAGAGGATATCACAGACAAGGAGGTGACATCTCTGATTTCAAGAATACTCCTCAAACGGCTGTGTGGCTTTGCTGGTGGTGCCTTATTCTATCTCAGTGGCTATATCTAGTCTCTTTGCGCAGGCGATGTGTCAAAGGACAAACGATCTGGCAAGCTAGACGGTTTCTGTGGTCAATGTTCATGGGGATTTCCAGCTCTGTTCCTTTTGCTGACGGGGATTTCCCTCCTCTGCACATTATTTTGCATGGCTCATCCTCTCCTGTCTGAAGTTTCTGTTATTGTCAGATGTCATTGGTGCACAAGGCAATGTTGGCACAGAACAGAATGATTCATAGCAGCGGTACGTGCTGTATATCTACCAGGTAAAAGCCAGCGATGATGTCACAGCTCCAGATCTGTCTGGGGCTGCTCCTCCCTCTGAGGTCATCAGTGCAGGTGACAAAGGGCCTTCGGAAATGCTGGGGGGAAAACCTGACGGAGAGTCGTCCAGTGACCTAGTGGAGGAAAAAGAGCCAATCGGCGAACAAGATGAGGATAAGGTGATGACACTACCACTCCATCTTTCGTCCATGGAATTGCACTTTATCTTTAGGCTGACCCTATTTTGATTGCATTACAATATACAGAGAGGACAGCATCTAGAACTTGATCTCCACGCATTCAAAAAATAGCCTTAAAGAGCGCAGCTAGAGCAGAGGACAAGACACCTGGATGAATGTCTTCAGTGATTCCACCTCATGTTGTTGTGTCTAACATGTTGGTCACCAGGTGACTGATAAACCTGAAACCAGTGAACCAGGTGATTCCACACAAGTCCAGTCAGCCTCAAGACCAGAGAGGGATGCTCTCAAACCAGATGAGACTCATTCTGAGGGAGGACAGTCTGAGGAACCACAAGAGACAGAGAAATCTGGTTCTCCAGACCAGCCGGACCAAGACAAGGTGATGACGATGTGTGAAAACGTAGCCTACTTCAAAACACCGTAGTCATGCTGTTTTAAACATGATGCTGAACTTGTTTACATTCATGATTTGTTTTTACATATTCAGATTGAGGACACCACAGTGTGTTTGAAAAGGAGCAAGGACAGACATAGAAATGAAAGTTAGGATTATGAGAGGATAAAAAGCCAAGGACAAGGCAAGTTGGAGACGTGTGTTATGTTATCTGAAGGACTGAATTAGTAGAAAGGAAAGGAGGGACAAGGAAAGGAAGTCATCGGAAAAAAAAAAATACTTTAACCATGTAAATATACAGTATACTGAAATACAGAAAGGACATTTTCAGCCATATAAACATGCCAAAGATATAAGACATGATTAACAAGATTGCAGTCACAACAGGAAATACCAACAGAGGAGGGAGGGTAGGATTGAGTTGGAAGATGTCACAGTCTTTTCAACTCAGTCTTGTCTTCCATCACAACATTTCACCAGGTCACAGATGAACCTGAAACCAGTGATTCCACACAAGTCCTGTCCTCTCCAGGACCAGAGAGGGATCCTCTCCAACCAGAGGAGACTGAGCCTCACTCTGAGGAGAGTCGAACTGAGGAACCACAAGAAAAGCACACACCTGTTTCCCCCGACCAGCGAGACCAAGACAAGGTGATGCTCAATGTGATGTGGCATACTCAGGAAAGATTTCAGTCATTGATTGATTGAGGTTCAGAATGTATTTTTGAGGCATGCTGAGTATTTTCTTCTTCTACTCTAACCCAAAAGACAGAACAACTGACAATGAATATTACCTCAGAGAAGGACAGAGAGAAGAAGAGAACAAAAAGTGAGGAAAGATAAGACACGTGTGATATGAGGAGAGGAAAAGATGTCTAGAAAAGACAGGACCAAGTCTGAAGGTGACAGGTGTTGTGAAGATACTGTATCTTCAGCCAAAGAAGTAGAGAACAGGCCACCAGGGACCAGAGTGAGGCAGCCAGCTAGGGCCTGGAAAGCAACTGATATACTGTACAGCAGTGGAGGCTGCTGGAGGTAGAAATCAGAGGACGGGCTCATTGTAATGCATGGAACGGAAAGAGGAATGGTATCTATCCATCCTCCGATTCCTACCTCCACCAGCCTCCCCTGCTGTACTAAGTTACAAGTACTGACACGTCAGAGGAGGGACACCCACAGACAGAGAGGCAGGGATTTCCAACAGTACTCAACCAGTGTCCCTCTGACCAAACTTGTCACAGGAGACAGATAAACTAGAACCTACCGAGACGGCTGATTACACGGTGGCCTCGGAGACCGATGATGTCAAAACAGAGGTGACACAATCTGAGGAGGGGCTGGAGGCGTCGCAGGGGGCTCCCCCTGAAAATACAACCCTTGATAACCAAGCCAAGGAGAAGGTGATGGTCTGAGAGAGTTTCACTGTCAGAGCCTCTGGCTCAACTGTCAACCATTAGAAATATATATTTATATATAGCACCGTATCTGTTGGACTGATGCTTTAATTTCCACCTATAATAAACGTTATTCTGTTTTTCAGGAGGAGGACGAAGATGCAGAATATTGAATAATATTTGTCCACATGACATTTGGACATGGATATTTGTTAGAAATGCAATGATGCATACTCTTAAGTTATTACCTACTCTGATAAATATACTTAGGCCTAATGAATGGCATGTCTCTATCAGCATGATAGATCTTCCCTTATGTAATTTATATGTTACAATGTATATGTATTTGTTCAATATGAAATAAATAAACATGTTTAGGTCTTGAGCTGCATTGTATTTGTATTCCCTGATTAGTCCAATTGATGACTTCATACTTCACACCTCAATTTGTGGGCCTAAATATTGGCCACCCAACTGTCTCAGTTCAGGTAATCTTCCCGCGGAGAAAATATTTTTTTTGTAATTTACACTAGACCACATCTTTTTATTGCAACTGTCGATTTAATTTGATCAGTGTGTACGTACACCAACTATCGAGCGCGACAGCTGTGAGATGCTTGATTGTGATGGCGCCTCACTGATTGACCACATCTGTGAAGCGCGCAATCACCACTTTTCTGACTGACGCATTTTTTTTATATTTACCAAGACCAGTGGTTGTCTCTTTCGAAAGCACTTGTGTAATATCAAAACAATGTTTGGAGACGTGGCCAGTTACAAAAGTGCTTAGACTGTTGGAAAACGATTTGTTGGCTGAATTAAATTCTTCGGGCATTTATAAACCCACTCGGCAAGTGAGCGAGTCACAAGAAGCTGTATCTGTGTGCACTGACGCCTCCGGAGTTCGCATGGGGTTGCATATGTTGCTTTGAAATAGGCCAAGAGTGAAGATTTCATTCTTTTGGTGAATGTATTCCTCATTTTTAGAAGTTTAAAGAAAGAAAGAGAGAGAGAGAGAGAGAGAGAGAGCTGTTGACCATGGACGTTGTGGTCCAGACATTGGGAGCAGTAGGCGCATTTATAGCTGGCATTTTGCGCGGTTTCACCGACTTGTTTTTGACTCCACCGTTGAAAGCCACCCTCAAACATCTAGAGGAGGCAGAGCTCAAAACATTGACAGGAGGTACGTTTGTAAAGCACCGTTTTATTTTCCTGATGTTACTAGTGGAAAATGCAACTGTTGTAACCGAATATTATTAGACCTATTAATTGCATCCCAGATATGCCCTCTGAAATGAGTGGTGCAAATGTTAAATTCCATATTTCCTACTGACTGAACATTGCCAGTGTGTCCTTACTGTAGCCTTTCACCTTATTTCCTCACATAGAACAAACTACTTTCAAGGCCAACGCTCTGTGGGATAAGTCTGGAGCTGTAATCATGGCTGTAAGGCGGCCAGGATGATTTTTGTGCAGAGAGGTAAGCCTACATTGAATAGTTTTAACAATGTATGCCTTTGAATGGCTACAATGTCTAACTGTGTCTGTTGTCTCTCACTACCAGTTTACTTTACCTTCATGTGTAAAGTAATTTGTGTCTGTTTCTGGTCTGGGCTGTACTCTGAGTGAGGCCCTGTGTGTTCCTGGGTCACTATTATAAAGTGTGTGTGTGTTTGTGTGTGTGTGTGTGTGTGTGTGTGTTAAGTATATCTGAAGTGTGTTGACATTTGTGTGTCATTGTGATGATGTGTATTGTCTCTCCTCCAGGAGGCCTCTGAGCTGTCCTCTCTGAAGCCCCAGCTGGAGGAGCTGGGGGTCCCTCTGTACGCTGTGGTCAAGGAGGACATTGGCACAGAGATCCAGAACTTCAGACCCTACTTCAATGGGGAAATCTTTGTTGATGAAAAGGTATTTGTACAGGGTACTGTAAACACTTACTTGGAAGCAGTTCTGTTTATTTTGCCTTACAAATCACTGGCCTTGTCTTACCAACTTGCTTCTCATTGAACTTTAGAGAAATGGATATTTTGAAATGTTATTTCCCAACCAGTGATGAGTTAAAAGACTGATCTCTTTTACAGTTATCTATTGTTAATCATCCAATCAGTCATTCATAACTGTGACAGTTTATTAAAAGACCAGTCATTTTTACAAAGTGTACAAAGCTCTATTTCACAACTTTCACAAGTCTTCTGTCATCTCTCTTGCAGAAACATTTCTATGGCCCACGGGAGCGTAAGATGGGCCTGTTGGCGTTTTTCCGTGCGGGCGTGTGGATGAACGGCCTGAGGGCATTCCAGAACGGCTTCCTAGGAAACGTGTTTGGAGAGGGCTTTGTTCTCGGTGGAGTGTTCGTCATCGGGGCAGGGCAGCAGGTACGGTCATACTGTATGTACTGTACAACACACTGCATCTGAAGTGTTCCTGACTGAGGTCAAGTATTATAGACTGTGATGCTATGAACACCTACTGAGTTATGAGTTTTCATACACACATACTGTTCTGTGGAAATACATCTAAAGTGTTCCTTTCTGACGTCCTGTTATTCACTGATTACTAATGTAATGAGCTGTCATACACACCCATACTGTACTGTAATGTTCCGTAGTTCAACTGGTTCTACAGCATGGATTGGGTGAAATAATCTGAAGTGTCTTCTCACTTTTGAAGAGTGCTGCCATGCTTTATCAGTTGGCCCCACGAAAACTCAACTGTCTATGCTTCTCTCCAGGGTATCCTACTGGAGCACAGAGAGATGGAGTTTGGGGATAAGGTCAACATCCTGGATGTCCTCAGAGCTGCCAGGACAATACAGTCAGGGCTTGTCGCTCTGGAGGAGTAACAACATGTGCCTTTGTTAGATTCCAGATTGCAAGATTCTATCCCGACGGGTCTGTTTTCGTTGTTTGTCGTAAAGAAATGTACACAATTGACGAAGTTGTGTGAATTACGTCTTGCTTGTTTTGTAGTGTGGTGTTCTCCTCGGCTCCTCGGGTGCCTGTCGAGATGTGTAGTAGGTGCTGTGGTGGGCTGTGTGAGTGTGTTAATGATGGTTTGTGTCTAAACTCTGATGAGGGAACAAACCTGATGCTTTATACTCAAATCTCCCCACTACTAGTCAACTCACAGCAGATGCACAGGCAGCCTGAGGGCCAGAGAGACCTGTCTATTTAACAATAAAGATGTTGCACTAATCTCTCTCAGATCTCCTTAGTCTGTTGACCTACTTGACTTTTCAGATAAAATAATACGTTTTGTTCAGCAAAGATGCGTCTGATCCCAGGAGGATATTAGATTAGATTGTACTTTGTCTGCTTGCGCAGAAATGTTTTACATCACATGCTTCAACAAGATAAAAAGGAACTTTCAACATGTTAAAGCACAAGACCTAACACATAAGCACAAACATCTACGTTACATCCATATACACAACCATCAAATACACCGTCAATCATTATACAGGTCAGTTATTGCACATTCCTAATCACATTGCACAACCCATTACATCTCTGGTCAGTTAGTCCAGAACCCCTCAGGTCCGCACCCTCAACCCACGTTGCACAGCCAGTTCAAATATATAACCACATATATAACCACATCGTCCCCTATCAACACTATACTGTGAAAGCCTGAAAAACCGAAAACACATTTTCAATGTGAAGCTTGATTGTAGTTTTTTTTTCGCTGCATATGGTATTTCTTTGTTCCTATTTTGTGTTCAATTGATACCATGAGGCCTTGGACAGCTCTGGACACATTCAAGCCAGGAAGTGTCATGTTTCATACATACATGTGTCTTAGAGAGCTGTTATTGGCTGATTTTTGTTTATTCAGATGACCTCACTCCTGGAAATCTCCGGTCGTGTGTGACGAGTGAGTAGTAGGGTGAGAGTAGAAGAGAGAAAGTGTGTGTGTGTGTGTGTGTGTGTTTGTGTGTCTAAGTGGGTCTTTGTCCTTGGGAGGCATGCCTTTGCTTAAAGCATTCATTCCCACAACCGACATAAACTGAAGCAGAAGGAGCAACAAACAGATCTGCCTCTACTTGGTCCTGGGATATCTAAGGCAACAAGTTGGTATTCATTTATGATACTTATAATATTATCTTTATAATAATATTTATAATAACTTAGAAAATAACTTATTTGGTAGACTCTTAGGCCTTAGAAATTGAATAGCCTGCTTGATGCATGAAATGGGGTTTCAATGCTATTGACAGTAGTAAAACAATCAGTGGCAATTCTGTTTTTCACTAGTTCCAAGGTTTTCTTTACTGTTCTTTTCTTCGTACTCTTTTTTTAATGTTTACAATATCTATCCTGTCAGTTGACTAAATTACTGATATTGTTAGTTATTCAGCCTTATCTGCTGGTCAAACGTGCATTTAGTGTTGTGCTGTCTTTGAGCTGGAGATAGGTAATGTTAAGCTCTGTTCTTGATCCTAACCAGCTGTATGAGGGGGAAGGGACTTTGGTGTCTACTATTTAAGTTTGGGATAGCCTTGTGGAGAGAAGTATCTATGTAGAAATTGGACATACATTGTAAAATGACTCTAGACCTTTTTAGAGTCAAATGTTGTGTAGAACGTCATGTAGACTTGTGCACAGAACTGTGTCTTAGTGCTGGGCTCAGTAGCATGAGCAGGCCCATGATTGTGGTTAAAGGCCATATTGTTGTTGCTGAACTCTAACTTGTTCCTCTAGAGATACAGAGAAGTGTACTGGAATGTTCAATGTGCAAGGAAACTTGTGGTTCACACTGATATAATGGGTGTGGCCCCCCTTAGAAGAGTCGTACTTTGGTGTAACTGCCCTTTGGACAGCTTTGATAAGCAGCAATACTGTATGTTGTCAGCCTTCATTCTGACTTGACCGGTTTTTGCTGTAATAAAGAAATGATTGATCATTTGCCACCCTGAAGAATACAGTTTCAGGCATACTAAGAATAACAAATGTGATGGTGATAGCAAAGTGGTCTTGATGCATGAAATTCCCTCCCTAAGATCAAACCCTTCTTGATAAAGACAATGTGTCCTCAGACTGACATGTAGGGCAGCAGTGAGTGTGTCAGGGTTTCATGGGAGGTTGTGAAATACAGAAGTTATCAAACATTGCTACAGTGTCCGTGACCTCATTTGAGAGGACAACATGCTGTGTGAGAGAAGACAATCAGAGTCTTTTTTTATTTTTTAAATAAAGAACTGAGTCACTGCATCCTGTCATGTGAGTGGTCAGACACACAGCGTGCCCTTGAATCATCTAGGGCACAGCGCCACAAAACATTGTTGTCATATCAGTGGGCATTCAAAGTTTAACCAACAATCTACGGTTCAGGAGAAAAGGGGCTGGTTACAGAGTTGTACTGGAGTCAGTTAAGCACCATACATGAATTTTGTTGACAACAAAACGGTATCTTGAACAATAACACAACTGCTTTTTTTTTATTTTATTTTTTACTTCAAAATCTATCAAATGTGTCAGCCCTTTTGTTCTAGTCTCATCTGTTTTATTTGAGAGTATTCCATTGAGGATAGACTCTTTTGATGATCTCACTATCTGTAGGCCCATCCAATATGAATGTCTCTTTTCTTCCTGCAGTGCTGTCCTCTCTCCTGGAGGGGGAGCTCCCGTCTATGGGAATGTGGACAGTCTGTCTGGCTGCAGGGGGGGCAGCTGTGGTTGGCCTCTTCCTGGCCAACACTGATCTCTTCCTGACCCAGTCAGCCCAGGCCACCCTGCATCACCTGGAGAACACTGACCTCAAAACAACTATAGACGGTGAGGAGACCAAAACACATCCCAAAACAAGAGGCTTAACTGACTGTAGTTAATCTCGCACACTGTCCATAGCCAAGGGATGAGTTAAGATTAAGTAAAGGTGGTAGCCCTGATGGGAAAGGTATTCACCCTGGAGCACTGTACTGGGTACTAAGCTCAGTGTACTGTATATTTTGCTAGAAGAGACATACTGTTTCATTATACTTCAACAAACAGTACTGTAGCTTCAACAAACTGTACTGTAGCTGCGCATGAAAACTCCCCACCAATTCAAATATTTGGATTGTGTCTGCAGATGTAAAGACCATTAAAGCCGGGAGTCTGTGGGAGGGGACTGGGGCTGTCGTCATGGCTGTGAGGCGTCCTGGATGATCCCTGTGCAGAGAGGTACTGTGTGGGTGTGTGCGTGCGTGCGTGCGTGCGTGCGTGCGTGTGTTAAGTATGTCCGAAGTGTGTAGACATTTGTGTGTCATTGTGATGATGTGTATTGTCTCTCCTCCAGGAGGCCTCTGAGCTGTCCTCTCTGAAGCCCCAGCTGGAGGAGCTGGGGGTCCCTCTGTACGCCGTGGTCAAGGAGGACATTGGCACAGAGATCCAGAAGTTCAGACGCTACTTCGATGGGGAGATCTTTCTTGATGAAAAGGTGAAGCAGTTCTCTCAGTAATACACAGTGGTGTCAGTTTTCCCGAGCTTTATTGGCTGGATTTCAGTGCAAAGAAAGGCAAAGGGAGGCATCTATTAGAAATTGACAGTAGGCAACATTTCCATATGTTTTCCATTGATAGTGCCTTTGTAGCAAGTTGTGTAGGAAAAAAAGACCACTGTACTTAGAATTGAATTCCCAATAACAGGAGATAACATTGTCTTTGCAGCAATGTTTCTATGGGCCCAAGCCCAGGAGGATGGGACTGGGACTGGGTCTGTCTCGTCTGGGGGTGTGGCGGAACCTCCTGCGGGCTCGGAACAAGGGGTATGAGGGGAACAAGAAGGGGGAGGGCTTCATCCTTGGTGGGGTGTATGTGATTGGAGCAGAGAAACAGGTAAATCCCCTGTCGTGTCCAACTTGAATAGAAAACCTTGCAATAATTGACACCTACAATATCAATGTTATTTGACTGAAATGGGTCTTGTTTGACGTAACATTATTAATATAATAATAATAACTATTATTATAATAATATAATATATGCCATTTAGCTAACACTTTAATCCAAAGTGACTTACACTGCAGTGAGTGCATACATTTTTCAGTATATGTGGTCCCAGTGCATTTATTTTGTAAAAAGCTTAAAGACACTACAGTACATTTCATGGAGAGAACAAGAATAGATAGATAAATAAAAAGTAAAACAAAAGCACAGTCGGTAAAAACAAATACAAATGGTTAAAGATTAACAGCAAGTTTAAAAAGATGGGTTTTGAGGGATCGTTTGAAGGAGGAGAGCGTGCAGGATTCTTTGATGTGGTTTGGGAGAGTGTTCCAAAGATTTAGTCAAACCTTTATTGCACTGCGGGGCCTCTGGGTTGAGAGTGGGTGTTCATGGTTGTGAGTACGGTACACGTTGTGTCGTTTTCAGTGAATTTAATCGGTATTGTGATGTTTTATTCCTCAGGGCATTCTTCTGGAGCACAGGGAGAAGGAGTTTGGGGACAATGCCGATCTTCCCTCAGTGCTGGAAGCTGTGAAGAAGATCCAGAAAGGGAGATAGGTCAGACATGTAAAAGGGAGGGTGGCTGTTAAGTGCAGTCCTCAGAAGGATGTATTCAGTATGATATGACACAGAACTGGGCACTTTAACTGTACAACCTCTTCTTTCTTTTTTTACTAACATATGAAACTTTATTTTATAGGTTAATGTATTAAACATATTTTCAGCAATGCACTGAAGATAACAACGTGAGCTGCTTCTTATGCTTAGAAAACAACACTTACATTTCAATGAGGGTGTTTTTCGTCGGTGTTTACTGCAGTGTTGGTGGTGGTGGGTTGGGTGAGTGTCTTAATGATGGTCTGTGTCGACACCCTACGGAGGAGACAGGCTTGATGATTTACACTCAGTCCTTCCACTCAAACCAGCTCATACTGTCCCTGACAAGCTAACTGATACCTTCCGTGTGTTGCACTCAATGCACTGACAATAAACGTAAACCGTTGCTAACCAACAGCTGCCATTGTAGTGTTTTATTGTGTAAAAAGCATCAGTGTTTTCTACAATCCAAAAATGCATGTTACTTTAACTGTATCAAGAGCTCACACTTGATGGTACGGTACCCTAGTATCATAGTAAAATAACATTTACAGGACTGTTACACTTAGAGGGACGATTAGCATATCTAACAGCCAATGTGAAAGACGCTCGGTCGAGCAATCAAAATGAAGACAGCCAATCCCCTTGCTGGTGAGGGCGGGACTTGGTCGGTGTAGTGACCAGTGATGTCCCAGGTGAGGTAGGTCATTCAACACACAACATGGACAAAGGTAATGTTATCAAACTTTCTAACTTGCTTTCTCTTCTACTTGCACTTCAGATCAGCTGTTCTAATGTCGAGTTTTCTACGCGAATTATAGTATGTCATCTTGATAAATTATTTCACCAGTCCGCCTTATTTTCATACATTTCCTTCAGGGGAATATATATATAGCCTACACCACACTTTGTCAACTCTAGACGCACTGTTTTACAATATTTACAATAGCTTTCGATTTCGTTTTTGACGGTTATATTTTATC
>NC_139670.1:3978641-3993641 GCF_951799395.1 Argentina silus | reverse complement strand
CTCTCTCTCTCTCTCTCTCTCTCTCTCTCTCGACAAAGAGAGGTTATTTTCTGCTGGGTGGTTTCATAGTATTGAGTTTGGGGGTATTTGGTGTTGAGTTCTGTGGTAATGACCCCGTAACGAAGGTGTATCAGCTTCCAAAATGAACCCCACCCGACTGTGTTTCCTCCGTGTTCAGAAAGGGTTAAAGTTCATTAAAAAAAAACATGACACACACACACACAGTTAGAATGACAGACACACAGTCACTCACACACGCACACACACACACACACACACACACACACGCACACACACACACACACACACACATATACACACCGTTGCTATGTGGTTGCGTGGCAGAGCAGACAGCTGGCATGCAGTCGTAATATTCCTTGCTCACTTTACTTGTTGGAGCTTGGGTTTCGCCCTGTGAAAAATAGCCAGGCCGTGTGCATTATTCACTAGGCTGACAGGATCAGGTGGTGATCAAAGCATACAGTCTCGTTTTGTAAGTTTTGTCCTTCGATCCATCACTTCTACCTGTCGTCGTCCCCGACCCCGTCTTCTCGGGAAGGGAAACACTGAGACATGAGATAGTAACATGCAACACATTAGAAGCAAACGAACCCCCTCATCAATGGTGAATGAGACAAACGTATTAAGTGAGAAAAAGGCTACTGCATGTGAGGAAGGCAGTCCTTCCCCATTGGTTGGACAAGGCCTGTATGCTTTTGCTCTCGGTGGTTCTAGAGTTACTCTTTATCAAAAATAGGGATCCCATAAAAGTTTCAAGGTCTCTACTGTAACCTATCTGCATATCTGTGGCCGTGTCCGTGCAGGAAGCAGGACGATACCCTGCCTACAAGGAGATGGTGGCTGAATACCGATGGCTCAATAAGCGTATGTATCTGCTTTTGGATCGTGTTTCACCGTTGTCGTTTTTTTAATTACTTAAGACAAGCGGTGGCTTCAGGAGTAGTGACACACTGACATGTCTGTGTCTGTGTGTGCACTGTATTATATATCTGTGTATTGTATTGCTCTGTATTGTGTCAGTGACTGTGTGTGTGACTGTGTGTGTGCGTGTGTGTGTGTGTGTGTGTGTGTGTGTGTGCGTGTGCGTGTGCGTGTGTGTGTACTCAATCGCAATCTGTGACTCTCTTCTTTCAGTGTCCAACGGGACGGTGTCCAACCCTTCCTCCCAGGGTTCAGATTCTAACTCCTCAGCCTCATCTCTGTCCTCCGGGACCCCCATCAGCTCTCTGAGCGGGCTGTCCCAGGTCATGTTCCCCCCCCACCTGCCCTTTGGCACGGATATGGTAGACGTCTGCATCTCCACGGAGGACCAGTCTGGGCGCACAGAGACAGCCATCCAGACGGACCCCCCCTCCTTGAGGCTGGGGGTGGAGACCAGCCGCAGCCTGGGGGCCACGGTCCTCCTGCAGGACTCGGCCATCCGGGGGGAGGGAGTGGCAGGCAGGGGGAGCAGGGAGTCCCCCAAGACGGAGGTGCTCATGGCTCTGAGTAGACCCAGTAGGCCCATCAGCCGCTCCCAAAGCCAAGTCACTGAGTCAGGTGAGGCTGGGGTTGGGTGAGGGAGTGAGGGTAGGGCTAGTGGGGGGGGGGGGGGTGGGGGGGGGGGGTGAGGTAGGGGTGAGGGTAGGGCTGGGTGAGGGATGATGGTGGGGCTGGGTGAGGGGATGAGGGTAGGGCTGGCTGGGGGGGTGAGGAGAAGGCTGGGTGAGGAGGCAAAGGAGGTTTGGGAGGGAAGTTACTTGAATAAACAAACAAAAGATTGCTGGAAAAGTTGGATCGAGGGATCAGGTACACCTCAGAGGTCCATCTCTGCTGTATGACATTGAGCATTATCTGACCACTGTTGGCTGACAGAGTAATATCTCCATCTCATGTCAGTGACCTCCTCTTTCCCCCCCCCCGTCTCACCACAGAGGTGAAGCAGAAGAAACAGAAGAAACAGCAGAAAGGGAAGGACCCTGAGGAGAAGGGCAGCACCCTGCAGCGCTCCAAGACCTTCGTCAACCTACTGTTCAGGGGCGTACGCAAAAGAGACACCTCCAGGGGGCGCTCCAAGTCTCCCTCCAGATCAGAAGCAAGCAGAGGTAGGTCTGCTCCTTCACAATGGCTTGATGTTTATGGTCCATTATGCAATAATTTGCTTCGACTTTGGGGCAGTGAACTGGAAAATTAATATGTGTGTTTACTGTGTTTTAAAAAATATACATTTTAAAATCCTTCTCTCCATGATCTGTTGACTTGTAGAAATTGTCAGGAGAGGACAATAATATATGTCCAGTATCTCTAACTGTAACTGTAACTCTTACTCTAAAACCAACTGTGTAAAATGATGCATAATGTAATGATGATTGTGTCAAATGATGTTTCTTTTACCTTACTTTGCCTTTTTCAGCTTGTTAGTGTCCTACTAGGCATTTTGATACTTCATATTTCATATTTCATATTTGTCCCAACTGTGGTAGTTTAGGCTTCGAGCCAGAGCTAGCTCTATGTCCAGTACAGCCCCAGACCGTTGTGCTAACCCTAACCCAGACCCTAACCCTAACCCAGACCCTAACCCAGACCCTAACCCTAACCCAGACCCTAACCCAGACCCTAACCCTAACCCAGACCCTAACCCAGACCCTAACCCTAACCCAGACCCTAACCCAGACCCTAACCCAGACCCTAACCCTAACCCAGACCCTAACCCAGACCCTAACCCTAACCCAGACCCTAACCCTAACCCTAACCCAGACCCTAACCCAGACCCTAACCCTAACCCAGACCAGGAGCGTGGGCGCAGCAGGCCCAGCGGTGGGAAGCCCAACCCAGAGATGCTGGGCGTGGTGGAGGACATGGCCAGTCGGCTGCTGGGGGAGGACGAGGTGGTTTTCATCATGAAGGCCTGCAGGAGGGTGAGTCTGGAGGCTGCACACCAGGACATGCACAGTCAGACGTTACTGCTGGATTGATGATATATCTGTCTGATAATGATGGCTTGACGCCCATGACATTAGACCCATCTGTGTCTGTGTGTATGTTTGTCTATGTGTCTGTCTGTCTGTCTGTCTCTCTTTCCCTCTCTCTGTCTCTCTCTCTCTCTCTCTCTCTCTCCCTCCCTCTCTCTCTCTCTCTCTCTCTCTCTACCTATCTCTGAGTGTGGATTGTAGAAGCATTTTGTGTACTAATCCCATTGAGGTCATGGATATCCTCTCCTACAGTATATCACAGAGCATTCAGTGGAGAACCTGGTACACCACCTGCTGTCTGTCCTGGACAGGCCTGAGAAACTGCTGCTGCTCAGGGAGATCAGGTAGGGACAGAGAAGGATAGGATCAATAGGTGTCATTTTACGCTGATGTGAAAGAAAAGAAAGAAAATGGACCAGTTAAAGTAAATGGCTGATTTTGTTAATTATGTGAATAGGTATTGTTAGGTAAAAAGTGTTATTAGTTCAGTAAAAACAAAGCAAAGGAGATGAGAAGAGGAGAGGAAGCCATTTTAGATTAGTCTGTCCTAGTCTAGACCACTCTCAGCCTAGTCTAATCTCCATCTGGTCCTTGCATGACCCCCCGGGGAGCAGAGACATGGTCGGAAACGGTGGAGTTCGTTTGTGTTAATTAAGACGGAAATGAAAGGATTTAGGATTAGGATTATAATCCAAATACAATCCAAATATTTGATGAGGAGAACACCACCTTGTGAGGGTTCCAATAACAAGCTAATAAAACTCTCTCTCGTTTGCGACGGTCTTTTCCCTCAGGATGCTGGTCCCTCCAGCTGACCTCGGGGCTTTCAACAACATGGTGGCTGCGTTCGAAGTGGAGGCCTACGACATCCTCAAGTACCGCTCCGGTGAGCCACAACATCAATTTGTGGTTTTAAATCATGCTTTTAAGATTCTCTCGGTTAAAATGTTGACTTATGAAGTACACTCCCAATTGTACGTCAATGAATACAAATGAGGTTCAAACATTTCTTGATAGCAGAACTACCTACATCATTCTAACGCGACGCACTGCGCCTGAACTCGGTGTGGACGGAGTTGCGCTGTCTGTCGTAAGACAGTGGCAGTGCTGTTCATTTAATACATTTTAATTGGATGTTTTTCTCCTCATCTGGATGTTCTCCTGTCGGCCATGTAGTCAGATCCCCTCCTCTTCGCTCCCCCCGGTCTGGACGCGCCCCCCGAAGACACCTCATCACTCCCATCCCTGGTCTGTACCATTGATAATCTATAGGGGGGGAGTCTGTACCATTGACCATCTATATGGGGGGGGGGTCTGTACCATTGATCATCTATAGGGGGGGGTCTGTACCATTGATCATCTATAGGGGGGGGGTCTGTACCATTGATAATCTATAGGGGGGTCTGTACATATAACACCCCTCCACATCTCAACACTACCCCATAACACTGCATAATCAACCTCTACTATACTACAGTACATCAGACAGACCAGACCTGGCTCAAATACAGACTGTATGTCCAATACTTGTGAAATATGAGTCTGCACTTTTGGGACTGATCCATTGGTTTTATTGCAAACTAAATTGCAAACCTGCAAACTAAATCATGCATCATCAAATATTTGAAAGTATTTCACATATGTATTTGACCCAGGTCTGCCCTCTAGCTCACAGTAGTGCAATGTGTCTCCTGCCTCCTCCAGACTTCCAGGGAGGCTTTGAGCTCCACAGCTCCCAGGAGGTGGAGAGGGAGACCCAGCTGCTGGAGGAGCTGGAGAGGCTGCGTCTGTCTGGGCCCCACGCCTCCAGAGCCTTCACCCCTCTGCTGGACGTACCTGTGGACGGATACCACACAGACTCCCTCAGACCCGCCCCCGTCAGCCCCATGTCCCCCAACTGGCTACTGGCCCACAGCTCTGAAACACACTCCCCTCTGAGAGGAGATAGTGGTATGGTCCGCTCTGTTCACTTTGATGAGATGTCAGTGCGGTCTACACCGGAGAGAGGAGATACCATCTCAGAAAGGGGGAGGTCTCCATTCAGAAATGGGCATTCTAAGAGTAAAAAGGACAAAAGTGAGAGGAGTAAGGACAGTTCTGTGTTCACTCTGGCGAGCGCTCCTCGTCGGACCAGACCACCGTTGTCTCAGTTGTTTGGCTCTGACCTGGACTCTGACTTCACAGCGCCCCCGGTGGTGAGGGTGGGAAGGGAACAGGTAAACGGTCACCCTGAGAACGGTCTCAACGGCAGCGCCCCTGTCCAGGAGTACGAGCTCAAAACTGTCAGCATCTCCAAGACCAAGCAGTCCCTGGGTGAGTCTTACTCACGCAGTTATGAAACCTACTGTATGTGTGGTCCTATTCCTAGAAAATCAACAATATCAGAATAATAATTATAATATATATATATATATATATATATATATATATATATATATATAATAATAATAATAATAAAGTTTAAGGTAAGCAAACCATCTCTCCTCACTCCACTACAATATGTACAGCCATCTGACCAACAGGCGTCATCAAAGTGTCTACAGTATCACCATCGGAAGTGGCCTTTGACAGATGAATACAATTTTCTTTTTCTAATACCTTTTCCAATGTCCCATTGCTAGTGTAACAACTCCTGCCTGTCTCGTTCCTGCTCCAGGGATCAGTATCTCTGGTGGGATGGAGTCCAAGGTCCAACCTGTGGTGAAGATAGAGAAGATCTTCCCTGGAGGAGCCGCGTCCACATGTGACGTCCTGAAGGTAAGGCTGTGTGCCATTACTTCACTTGACACAACTTGTGTGTGTGTGTGTGTGTGTGTGTGTGTGTGTGTGTGTGTGTGTGTGTGTGTGTGTATGTGTATGTCTGTATGTCTGTATGCGTGTGTGTGTGTGTGTGTGTGTGTGTTCATGTGTGTGTGTGTGTGTGCATTATGCACCTCAAAACCCTCCTCTCTCTCTCTGCATCCCCAGGCTGGATTTGAGCTGGTGTCCGTAGACGGGGTGTCCCTGCAGGGTGTGACGCACCAGCACGCTGTGGACATCATCCGCAGAGCCTTCAGCAACAAGGCCAAAGACCCCATGGTGTTCATGGTCAAAGTCCCCAAAACCGCCTGAGGAGAGAGGCTGAGCGGTGACACACAACCAGGGGGTGTTGGCAGAGGGCCCCAAGGCCTTAGGAGCAGCACTCACACAAGGTAAACGGCAACAGGACCTGACTATGGGCTGCAATGCTGCGTTATGTTGGTTGAATGAAGAGGAAGAGAAAGAGGAAGAGGAAGAGGAAGAGAAAGATGTTATGGGACCATATACAGCAATGTTGGCCCCTAGCACTGTGGTGTCCAAGGAGGATCTGGCCAATGAGGATAGGCGATGTGAGTTGCTGGTACTGGAACAACCAATCAGTGAGGTGTTTGCTGTCTACAAGCATCACCACTCAGAGCCAATACTTGTCCATTTAATCAAATCAAAAACCTTCCTTTTCCATTATTGTTACAGTGTATGAATTATCATGTGAGAGACTTGACTTACGATCAACTCAAAAAACAAGCATATGTAGACATTTTGTAGAGCAGTATTGTATTTTGTACTGCGTTTGAATAATTGAACAGACAGGCTAATTAATGCAAACTGTAATCTGAGTGCCTTCCAGGACCCCTTATGTACTGAACTAATTATACAGTCTGATGCTGTTTGGAGAGTTGGCTCAGGTCAGGAACAGCGCTTGCGGCTTGTGTCCAGCAGATGGCAGGCTTGAGTCCCTGATGTGACGCACCGCTCTGCGTGTGGAGTACTGGCCTTAGGGGCGACGGTAGATAGCGTCTGCTGCTGTTCTGTCAGTTGATGATGAAATACCATAACCACGGCTAGACTGTCTACAAATGAATCCCTTTATGTCCTCTTTCAATCTTTATTTAATGTTTTTGTTTTATCGTCTATATAATTTTCCTCTGGAAACAAGTGCACTTGTTACGATTGGTGAATCTGCTCTGAGAGAAGGGTACTGTACTGTATAAATAAACTATGCACGTTGCCATGGTAAAGTGTAATCAAAATGAGGACAGCGAGTTTCAGCTTTGCTGTAAGGGTACTGAGTGTATCTAATGTAACATAATGAAATAAAAAGCAACTGATTCTTTTTACTGATATGGCTTAATCTTCCTTGCCTGATAACAGTTTTTGTGGATGTGTGCTCAAGAACATGGTCGGAGATAAGAGCTGAGTGAAGCCTAAGGTCTAGACGGAAGGTTAACCACGAAGAAAAAAATAAATAAATGAGACTCACAAAAAGCGACAACTCGTTTTATCGTTCGTTTTATTAAAAACATAGTCAGTTGGTACAAGAAATTTACAGCATGAAAATATACATTTAATGTCTTCATACAAATACTGTGGATTAAAAAATTATAATATACTGTAGAACCATGAGTAGCATTCACACATACACACCGTAATACGTAGACATGGTACTGTAGGGGGAACCAACGAGATATGAGACATTGCTTTGGTCTATTCACAGTGGCTATGCTTTGTTTTGAAATAGATAATAATACCTCTGTAAGAAATCTATTATATTTCACGGTCACCATATATGATTTTCACTATTGGGGATATCTACAATGATGGATTATGGGTTACGTAATCAACAGCAAATTAGGGAACATAGTGTATCGTCGGCCTTGTCCAGAAACGGTACTCCTAGCCCCTACTCCCTAGACTCTTGTAGATCTGAGAGGGCAGGATAGGAGTAAGCAATATGGGGAGACTTCTACCGAGCCTATCAGAGGGCGGGGTGGAGCTTCCACCATCATGCTTACACCTATCCAATCCTCTCAGATCTACAGGCATGTCTAGGGTGAAGGGGTCAGAGGCTGGTCTCCGGACAGAGCAGACCTCTTACGAATGAGTGTGCATTTCTACAGAAGTATTGTGTGAAAGAAACACCAACGTATATGTTTGCCATAAGGGAACTTGATGGAGAGATAACAGTCATGTCATGGCCAGTCTATCTAACGTTATAAAAGACTACACGTCCCCTCACTCAGTGCATGATCTCCCACCATCTTTTACAAAATAAGCACTTTCACAAATGGCATAGTGCAGACCGGCATACAAACGTCTGACAGAGAGAAAACACAACAACCCATCAAGAGGTCCATGCTATTGGTACTACGCTGTACTTCTCTGTAGGAGAGATTACAAAAAGAAAACGTTGATTCTCTTGACGACAATCCAAACAGAAAGCATTTACAGTTCTGTGAACGGTGTGCTCTTCTCCTCTCCTTGAATTTACACTTTCAGCTTCGTGAGCTTGAGATAATCGGCCACATGATATGCAAGGAGACTTTTGGTTAGCGTGAAAGCGTTTCCCTTCTTTGCCAATGAATCTGTATATTTGAGTATGAAGACATGCCACAACGCTCTCTTAGAATGATCAGGCTTCGCCTCCCGTGAATAGAAGACCACCCACAGTTAAGATGGAAAATACACATTCCTTAGGAATAGGAGAGCCTCTGCGTGTGTTTACATCACGGTCGATGAGTGATTCTTAAAATTGCTCTCTCCGACAAGAGGCTGCATATTTCCTCATAATCATCATCAACATCATCCTCTACAACCATATGTCTCCCTGTCACTGCAGGCTCATTCCATCATATCATATCCTATGTCCGAGAGCGACACAATAGTTTTACTGGAGGACATACCGTAGGTAACTAACAATAGGTAGAAGCCAGTGGGAGTCAACCATACCAATGAGATCTTATTAGTGAGACGGAGAGGTACAGGAACCAAAGCAGAGCAGACGTACTACAGGCTCACTAGACAGACTAGAGGAAGACCCTGGAGGAGAGAAACCATGTAGTAGTGACCTACTAACTACTTATAGAGGGGCTGGCTTCCTATAGGCTCTCCTGGGGGATCGGACCTACACTTGTACTGTACTGTGTGTGGCAGAGAAACAGAAGAAGAGAGGGAAGGAAGGAGAGAGATAGTGGGTTAGTTAGATCTCCGTCGCGGTGATCTCGTCAAAGTTGATCTCGTTGCCACTGCCCTCGTCCTGCTCCTCCATGTCCTCCCGGTTCTCCAGTTCTAGACTCAGCTCTCGGAGAACCCTCTCCAGCTCGCGGTTCCTGCGGTACATCTGCACGTAGTTCTGCTGCAGCTGTTTCTGGTAGTGGATCACCTTCTCCTTCTCCTCCTGCCACACCCTCCTCTCCTCCTCGAAGCTCCCCGCCTGCTCCTCCGCCCGCTGCCTCTCGAACGCAAACTCCGCCCTCATCCTCTCCATCTGCATCCTGAGTCCCTGGAGGGCGTCGGCCTGGCCTGCGTTGCCATGACGCTGCGCCTCGTCGCTCTCGTAGGCCGGCAGCTGCTCCTCGCCCTCCTGGAAGGCCTGGCACTTCCTGTTGTTGTTCATGTGATGACCCGGGCCGGGGTTCTGGACGCTCTGATTGGCCAGGGCGTCCCTGAGGCGGGCGCTCTCCTCCTCCAGGCGGCCCAGCTTCTCCCGGAGGAGCTCCGCCTCGCTCTTGCGTCGCTGCAGCTCGTTCTCGCACACCTCCAGCTCCATGGTGCGGTTGCGGACGGCGGCGTTGGCGTCCTGCTGCTGCGATTGGCTGGTGGTCAGCTCGCCACGGATCTCCCTGAGCTGGCCCCGCAGGGACACGATCTCCCCCACGCGCTGGGCCAGCTCCCCCTGCACCTCCTTCAGCTGCTGCTTCAGCAGGGAGATCTCCCCCGACTTCTGACACACCTGGAGAAGACCGGGTCACAGTCCGGATCAGAACACACACTCAGAACACATTTCATTTCCATCCTAAGAAAATGGAAAATTACGTTTTTCTTATCTTTGATGTTAACCCTAACCTCTAAAATCGTATAAAAATACAATGGCAATACCTGTTTTAGCGCAGGGCTATAAAATCCATACATCCGAATTTGAAATCAACTGAATCTGAGATTGAAGTGTTTATTACGTATGCTGCGTATAGCAACACCTGATCCTAGGTCTGCAGTCTCTCTGATTCTTTGAGGAAAGTTCCCCCTCAGAGAACAAAGCCAAGCGAGGAGAGTTCCATTTCTTATTGATTACTGTCGGCCCATTAGAGAGTGAGGCAGACAGCCAGCTCCTTTCATTGTTCCGTGTGATTGATGAGGGACAGACTCTTGCCAGCCACAACGCACCACACCTAGGCGCAGCATCTCAGACAAACCCGTTTGTGTGTGTGTGTGTGTGTGTGTCTGTGTGTGTGTGGGTGTGTGTGTGTGTGTGTGTGTGTATGCATGTGCGTGTGTGCGTGTGTTTGTATGTGCATGTGTGTGTGTTTGTATGTGTGTGTATGCATGTGTGTGTGTGTGTGTGTGTGTGTGAGAGTGTATGCATGTGTGTGTGTGTGTGTGTGTGTGTGTGGGTGTGTGTGTGTGTGTGTGTCTGTGTGTGTGCCAGCCAGATCACCACGCCCCAGAGGCAGAAGCATCTCCCTGTGAGACCTGTTTGCCTTGCTGTGCTCCTGTCAACCCTGTCAGTGTACTAACCAACAGCTCTTTAATTGCCTGTCACAGCCTGACCCGGGCCACTACTCTAAAGGAGCCAACAGCTGTAAACCATCTGTTGTATGAGGACCTCTGCAGCTCTGAGAGGGCTGGATAGGTGGAAGCAACATGGCAAAGGTTCCATCTAGCCTATCAGAGGACAAGGTAGAATGATTATAATATTCTTTATCCAATCGTAGGCTCTCAAATGTACAGAAATGTCAAACCCGTACGTTTCTATTTCAGCTATTACTATATAATAACATTTGAGTTCTATGTACTAAGCCAAAAAGTGTTAGACAGGATCAAACAGAATCAGGCAGGGGGGCCCGTCCTGCTTATTAATTGGTAGGGGAAACACTGTGTTACATCCAGTACATGATCAGACCCCCCCCCCCCCCATTTACCTCCCACTTGGTCTCCTCCAGCCGCGGCCCCAGCTGGATCTTCTCGTGTTCGTAGGAGGTGCATCGCTCCTCCAGCCTCTCCCTCTCCTGCAGCAGCTGGGAGAAGTCCTCCTGCAGCTTCTTCTTCTCCTGCTGCAGCTGGAACACCTGCAGCTGCAGCACCTGCTGCGCCCGCTGGGCCTTCTGGGAGGCTGTCTGCATGCGCGTGGCGCAGCCCTGCCGCAGCTCCTCCAGCTCCAGCTCACAGCGCTTCTGCTTCTCCTCGTACACCTGGGGGCGGAGGAACGGGGTAAGAGGACAGGTGGTGGGGGTGTGTATAGAGAGGTGGTGGGGGTGTGTATAGAGAGGTGGTGGGGGTGTATAGGGTGGGTAATTGAGGTGTATAGGGTGGCTAATTGAGGTGTATAGGGTGGGTAATTGAGGTGGGGGTGTGTATAGGGTGGGTACAGGTTTGAGTGTCTCTGTGTGTGTGTGTGTGTGTGTGTGTGTGTGTGTGTGTGTGTGTGTGTGTGTGTACTGATGTGCAGTGCAGTATTAGCTTCTAAAAGCGTGAAGGGAAAACAACGTGTGCACACTGCCCACATCAGACCAACCCCTCACCTGGCAGATGGCGGCTTCGTTCTCGTCCAGGTTGTCTCTGAGCTGCTGCAGCTCCAGGTCCCTCTCCCTCAGCTTGTCCTCCAGGTCCCTCACCACGCTCTCGTAACCCTCCACCGGCCCCGGGGAGCGCCCGCTCGACCCGTTGTCCGACAGGGGCTGGCCGCGGCCGCTCAGCGACCCCGAGCCCGTGCTCTTGCTGGAGGACGAGCGGCCGCTGTCAGAGTTAGAGTGGCCCTGTCCGTGGGCGTGCCCGTGGCCGTTGACCGCGGCCGTCTTCACGGGCTCGTGGTGCGGGGTGTCTCCCGACGCCAGGCTGTAGCCGGTGCTGCCGTAGGGGGGCAGGCTGGAGAGGGAGTTCCGTCCGGAGTCGGACATGGAGCAGGATTGGCTGCTGCTGGTCCCGCCCCCGCCCCCGTTGCGCCCGCCGCTGTAGGAGTTGCGCTTCTCGGAGCAGGACGGCGAGCCCTCCCTCTGGCTGGACCCGGAGGCGGGGCTTAGCAGGTTCAGGTTGTTCTGGCTCTCTGATAGGCTGGCTCCGTGGCGGGGGGAGAGGTACTGCATGGAGTTGCGGCTCTTTGGGATGACGGGTTTGAAAGCTGTGGGTCGGATCACGGTTTTCTCCATGTTCTGGATAAAATATTAAATTGGGATAATTAGTTAGAGGCTGTAATTAATATACCGATTGTGGGTGTGAGGGAATGAATGTTTGATTCATGGGCTTTCATAGCACATTAACCACATTATGTGTATTACGCACGCACGAACGAACGCACGCGCGCACGCACACACACACACACACACACTCACCTTCTCTAGTTTCCCCGACACAGGGACCAGTCTGGGAGGGGGTCCCCCCATGTTCCCATTGAGTCCCTCCTTCACCTCCTCTGTGTAACTGTCTGGACTAACAGGAGTCACATGATTGTCATTCCAGTCCCCTACATAGTCCTCGTTCAGGTAGGCGTAGTTCCCCTTGCCTCCGTCCCTCTCCAGACCCTTACAGCCTGCCGCTGAGCTGGCGGAGGGCTGCCTCTTGCTGGGCGGGGTTAGGCTCCGGAGCAGGGTGTCCTGGGCTGTATCTGACCCCAGGCAGGTGGCTCCAGGTGTGGGCCTGCGGAGCCTGGCGCCCAGGTCACCTCCACCGCCACCACCGCCACCGGGCCGGCAGTGGCGCTCCTGATAGGAGGAGGGGCCGGGGCGGGCGGCGATAAGACTGCTGACGGAGCCCATGGCGTCCAGGGAGGAAGAGGAGGGGGGTGAGTGGGAGGCGGAGGGGCGTCTGCGGGCACCGGGGGAGTGGTGCTCACCGGGGATGGGCAGGGCCCGAACCAGGGCCATGGCGGCTGCTGCTTAGTGGGCCAACACACTCTGGAAGAGACAGGGACAAGTTAAGTTAACAAAGTTAACAACAGGAACACAGTTAACAATGGGAACACTGTTAACAATGGGAACACTGTTAACAATGGGGACACTGTTAACAATGGGTTGGAATTAGAGGTCAAAAGGTTACTATGAAGGTTTTACACAGTATCTAGAGTCCTCCACCAGAGGGCACTATCCATGGGCTTAATCTGAACTTAGAATAGAAAGAAATAGAAAGAAATAGAAGTAAACAGTGGTACATACAAGACATACAGTAATAACCACATGGATACAAACACGTAAGTCAAAGGACACACAACCCCTATACAGGCACGCAATCATCCAGGCAGATACACAGGGAGTGATGCCATGGCCTCCTTCACACAGCCCACTGACACAGGGAGCGATGCCATGGCCTCCTTCACACAGCCCACTGACACAGGGAGCGATGCCATGGCCTCCTTCACACAGCCCACTGACACAGCCCACTGACAGCCCACTGACACAGTATTAACATGCGGCTTTTAGCCTGTTGTCTGTGAGGCCTGAGGCAGCAGAGAAAGACACTACGTCTCTCTTCATCTGGGAGTTGCAACGTGGCTCCTGACATGATGGACATGACAGAGATAGAGGATACTGTCTCCCTACATCCTTCCAATCTAGGTTGAGTTAAGCAAACACAATATACAAACAGCAGGGCCAGGACTCAAATCTCACTCTCAATTGGTCATTAATAACTCTCATCAATATCTGTTATAAAAAAAAGTCCAAAAGGTACACGATATTCTTGTACAGGTTGGTAACCTAGAGAGATCTCTCCCTCATGTAACAAGAACTCAGTGCTTGTTAGGTAACACACAAACACACACACACAGACACGCGTGCGCGCACACGCACGTACACAGACACACACAGACACACAGACACACACACACACACACACACACACACACACACACACACACACACACACACACACACACCATGGCAACAAACTCCCTGGTGATCTCAACAACCAATGATCTCACCACACCACTGATCTCATCCAAAGCACACTGACGCTCCAGAGTTCCACAGATAGCCTGTGACATCACCGAGTCGCAAGACACACCGTCGGTTGCTGAGTGGAGAACAATGGGCGACAGACAGGACGCACAGTGATGACCTCACACTGTTGTTGTTGCTGGCAGGAGATGAAGCTGGTGCCCAGCTGTGTGTGCTAAATACATCATCATCATTCATGAGTCATGAAGACAGAGAGAGAGAGAGAGAGCCTCAGGGAGGATGTCCCAGTGACAGGTGTGTCCTGTTTCACACAGTCTGAGACCCAGGGGTGGGCTGCAGGCTGGAGGCTCCACGCCACGTAGACACGGTCAGGGGACAGACTGAGATGTTATTAAAACTGTATCCAGTCCCTTGCAGGAGGCTTTCGGCCTACATATAAGAAGACACACACACACGCACACACACACAGACCCACACACAGACACACACACACACAGACCCACACACAGACACACACACACACACACACACACAAACTTCTGGCCAGGCCAGAGTGAATAATAGTTCTGTGTCCAGCAGCCAGCTCATCATTAACAGTACCAGGCCGCCTGGCACCGGCAGGGCGCTGGCTGCCTCTGCCCCCAAGGCCGTGGGCCCCTGTGCCAAGGGGAGCGGCCTAATACTCAGGTTTACACTGTGATTACCATGTTTTAATTAGACTAGGGGGGTAATACGTCTGATCCCTGCTTACTTGTGTGTGTGTGGGTGGGTGGGTGTGTCTGTGTGTGCGTGTGCGTGTGGGTGTGTGTGTGTGTGTGTGTGTGTGTGTGTGTGTGGGGGGGGGGGGGGGGGGGTGTGTGTGTGTGTGTGTGTGTGTGTGTGTGTGTGTGTGGGTGGGTGGGTGTGTGTGTGTGTGTGTGTGTGTGTGTGTGTGTGTGTGTGTGTGTGTGTGTGTGTGTGTGTGTGTGTGTGTGTGTGTGTGTGTGTGTGTGGGTGTGTGTGTGTGTGTGTGTGTGTGTGTGTGTGTGTGGGTGTGTGTGTGTGTGTGTGTGTGTGTGTGTGTGGGTGGGTGGGTGCGTGCTTGCGGGTGTGTGTAATAGAAAAAGGAACTAGGAGCCGTCCTGTTA
>NC_139670.1:3968641-3971141 GCF_951799395.1 Argentina silus | reverse complement strand
AAAACTAAACATCTAGGGCTAGTTTCCTGGAGCCACATTGAGCCTAGGCTTAGGCCAAACTAATTAGGTCCGACTAAAGTCTGAAGATGAAAAATCTCAAGTGCTTGCTAGTCTAGGAGTAGACTCCCCCATTAGGGTCTTAGGCCAAAAGTCTATCTAAGTTTATCTATATCTTTGGTTGATGCTTGGTTGCTAAGAAATGGTCCTCAATCACTTAAAGGTCCAGTATGTGACATTCAACCTTTCTAACAGCTTCCTAATGGTTGTTATGACTATGTTTAATTGGTAGCAATCAGGGAATGAGATCCCTTGAAATTAATATTTTATTTACAATTTCGGTTTTGGTCCAGAAAAAGGACCAAAACCTGTTTTGTTTTCTAAAACGGAGTAGTTTGTATACAAGCATGTTGTTACTGCCAGGGGTGTTCTGGGGGAGTGGACTCACTGATTTTCACCTTTCTGTCTCTGGTGGCTGCCTCTTTGAAGGATGCACACATACAGATACACAACAGCTAATATCCAACAATGCAAGTCCACTTCGGGGGGGGGGGGGGGTGGGGGGGTATTATTATTAGTGAGGATGTTGTTGTTTGGAACTTCGAACTCAATTTCACTGCGGTGGAAGAAGTGGCAGATTTCCAACAAACGTACGCCCTGCTCCTTTAAAGAACTGCCATCTCAGTTTGGCCTGTCGGACTGCTTCCTATTTTATTTTCATAACAAGAGCTTATGTCTGTGGGGAAAACACAGAGCTAGGCCATCCATCAGTGTCTATCCAGACTGGGGCTGGGGCACATAGGGACAACATCACTCCCACTGGACACTGCAGCTAGAACTGGCTCACAGTCACAACAACACAAGGCCTGTCCCTCTCCCTCCCTCCCTCCCTCCCTCCCCCCCCTCCCTCTCTCCTGCAGAACCTCACATTATCTATCTCCCTCTCTCTGTTCCTTTCCCTCTCCCTAACCCTCTCCTTCTCCCCCTCTCTCTCACTCACCCCTTTCTCTCTCTCTCTCTCTCTCTCTCTCTCCCCTTTCTCCCTCTCTCTCTCCCCCCTTTCTCTCTCTCTCTCTCTCTCTGCTTTTCTCACCACCTCTCCCAAACATTCACCATGGCACCAATCAGTCCAACTACACCAAAAAATAAACCCACACAGATGTTTGCTGCTTGGCCGAGTCATTAATCTCTTTCCACAGAAATTGGCAAAAAGCTCTTTATACGGTGCCTTTGTGGATGAAAATAGCTACCGTAAAGCGTATTTTAGTCGCCCGGGCATTTATTTGCTTTTACCACGGAGTGCACCCGGCGCATACTGAAGACAGGCTATCCTGTACCCCAGCCGCTGTCGCCAAACTGCTGCTCAAACCCGTGATGGGGCGCTTAGTGGCGTAGCACACTAATGTGCTTACCACGTAATCGCAAGGTTCCTGGTTCGATTCCGACCCTCGACCTATCCTGCATGTCACCCCTCCTCTCTCTCTCCCATCCTTCCTGTCAATCTCTACTGTCTCTATCCCAATAAAAGCAGAAATGCCCTAAAAACATATTTAAAAAGAACAAATATCCACCAACGTTATATCAACATTAGTAGCCAACAACAAATCAAAGGTCAAAAACCTTCTCTTTTGATAGATATGGTCATTTATTAACGGTTCCGTACAAAGCTGCGGTGCTTTAATCATCTGCTAATATGAACAGAGAATACATACAGGTAAACTATTTATTGTGTGTTGTGTGTCTCTGTTGATATTAGCAGATGATCATCGTGTATTAGGGGCCGGCGCTTATTTGCATGTGATTAGTGGCCCGGCTATTATTGGGAGACAGCTTCTTAGAAGTTTTACGGTATTCCTAGTCAGAGCTGTAGCCACAGTATAACAAGTCTACATGTCCAGTATTGACTTGGCAGCGAATTAACTCTGACACTCTGATTTACTGTATAATGTGCCAAGCAGATTAGGGACTACGCCTCCAGCTTCAGAATTACGGCTTCAGTCCCATCCATGATTAACATCTGTGGCTAACTCACTTCACACTAACTCCACTCAGCAGGAATGTGTCAAGAACCACACTTGGGGTAGGAGTCGACTTAACTGCAACTGTGACTGTGATGTAGGCTTCAGTATATTACAACACTGCTGAATACTTATACTAATACTCATAGAATAGAATAGCGTAGAATAGACTCACTGGAAGCTCTGTTAGAAACCGAATAGTTAGGAATGCTTTCGGGTTATCAGAGAGAATAAATACACAATTCAACAGTGCTCAACAGTAACATTTGTGACAGAGAATCCGTCCAGTAATATGAGAATGTTTCCACAAGAGTCAGACTTCAAGGTAGAGGAAAAGAGGAAGGTCCTGCCAGAAAGTTCTGGCTTTCCACTCCAGGTATGGGGAACCGTACAGGGCTGCAGCGGTTTAATCACAGCCACATTTGGTCCCCCTCTCGCTTACCTCTCACTGGCACCCTGTCTTCAGCTTCTGGAGGCCTGAGAGA
>NC_139670.1:3953641-3961141 GCF_951799395.1 Argentina silus | reverse complement strand
ACCAGCTCCCTCGGTAACAAAACTCCAGTAGAAGAAGAATATCATCAGCGCGACTCTACTTCACTGGGGTGAGAGTCTCGGACGCTTCGTAGCACGAAGGTCATCTTTGGTCAACGACAGAGGCAATAGACATACAAACCTAAGTGCCACAAATGATCATGATGATGGTTATTTACAGTTTTTTCACAGTCCACTAGTCATTCCGGAGGTCTTATCAGGAATGTTGACCAAACTGTAAATCTAAACGGCAGAGGCAGAAGTTGTTGGGCCTGTTTGTCAGGGTGCTTACAGGACTGTAGACCAGGGCTAAAAGTCAATTCTGAAGAGAGAGAGGGAGAGAGAGAGAGAGAGAGAGAGAGAGAGAGAAGAGAGTGTTTGAGAGAGATAAAGAATGTAACACGGTTACCGTGGTGGAGCACAAATTGACCTGAGGTACATGGGAGATACAGGGAGAGCTTGTGTTGCTCCTATCTCTGACTGCAACACCTAAGGAGATCACTGGCTGGGAGCGAAGGGTTGAAGGTATAAGCTGTTTTTGTAAAATGAAGCAGAGAGGCTTACATATATAGGGACAGTGCACAGATCTCAACCCAGGAGTCTGGGATGGCCTTACACACAATTGCGGGAACTAAAGCTGGAACTAAAGCTGGCATCTCATGCCAGTATTTTCCTGGTAATCTGGAATGAAAGGGTCTGTATATGAATCATAAAGTACATTTTAAAAAGTTCATAAGGAATTTCAGCCTGGTACAGTAAGAGGCGGACAGAAATATGGACTTTGAGAAGGCTTTAGGACAGGGGGGGAAGATAAGATATGAAATATGGACACGGTGTGTTGTGAGCTTCGTGGTCCATTTGCATTGAAATGAGGCAATTAGTCAGGCAGCTGGAAGAGAAGGTGACAGGACATGGCAGTCTGTGAGGCGAAAGCTTCTGCTCTCAATAGATGAATGGCTCTCTACCTAAAATAGGTGGTTTGAAGTCTCAGGCGAGAGCTATGGTCAAGCCCACAGTACAGTTTAAATGTGCTTTCGCTACTGAAATTTGTGTGCTCTGTAAAACACTTGGGCTGCAACATTGTACCAAATACTGAAATTGTACTCTGTAAAACACTTGGGCTGCAACTTTGTACCAAATACTGAAATTGTACTCTGTAAAACACTTGGGCTGCAACTTTGTACCAAAAAAAATAAACACAAATAAAGTAGTGTTATATTATTACTAAATCATATAAGTTAGCATATTTAATGTACTGTAATGTCCCTATCCAAATATCACAAGGCCCATCTGTCTCCCTGTGTTCCAGGCCCAGCTAGCCAGCCTCCCTCCAGGTCCAGGATCACAGACAGGGGCATTCACCCTCCTTCAGGCCAAGCTAATCACCACAAGGCACCCATTGAAGAGAGGTTGGGAAGATGAGATGTGATGTGGAGTACAGTATTGACCCTTTCCCAGGAACTGAGAGCCAGGCTGTCTCTTCTCTGTAACCTCTCTCCCCTGTCCCCCTGTGCCCTCAGACAGCTGTGGGGCCCAGCTGTTCAGTGTAGCACAGCGCTGTGGATGAGGGCTGGGAACATCATAAAGGCCCGGGGCTGAGGCAGCGTCCTAACTCCCTGTCCGTTCTCCTTCGGTTGTCAAGGGGCTTTCAAGAGATTCGATATGAAAGAGGGAATGTATTACACAGACACAAAGACAAACATACAGCCCGAGAAACAATGCACCGCACGCACGCATGCACGCGCGCAGGCACACACACACACACACACACACACACACACACACACACACACACACGCACACCCGCACGCACACAAACAGAGCAGTGTGGGAGAGGTGAACAGCTCAAATCATGTTCTGTGAACTCAGCAAGTCAGCGAACAGACAGACAGACAGACAGACAGACAGACAGACAGTTTGCTGTGACAGTGAATCGTGCCACAGCACAGCCCTTTTATTACCCCTGCGGTTAGCGAGGGGCCTCCCTGAAGTGCTGATCTCTCCAGACTGATAAAGTCCTTAGCCCTCAGCTCTCCCTCCTTGCCCGTGTAAATTCTCTATACGAATTTTCAGGCTTTTCCAAAGTACACAAGGAACAAGGAAGTTTCCCCTGCAGCATTGTTGTCGCTCCAAAAGTTGTTTAACAGACTGTGGTTAAGTGAGTGGGCAGCTATGCAACATCACTAATTACAATACAATGAGAACCAGGCCGGGGGTGGATTCTGCAACCGGAGAGATATATAAACGAGACAGCCCACAGCGTATCCCAGAGAAAAGAAAAGAAAAAGGGCTGGTATCAGCACTTCACAAGACAAGTCTCTTGGAAATTAACAAAGACTAAA
This sequence comes from Argentina silus, assembly GCF_951799395.1. Lineage (NCBI taxonomy): Eukaryota > Metazoa > Chordata > Actinopteri > Argentiniformes > Argentinidae > Argentina > Argentina silus. Next base: position 3,958,802 of record NC_139670.1, on the reverse strand, counting down.
AATACAACTCCTCAACGCGTTCACCTTCCCTGTTGTACACAAACCCCCTACTTCTGCTTCCCTGCTGTTGCCCTGAAAGTCTTTTCTTCTAAAGTTTCTCTCCTTTGATTGTTCTGCAAGGAGAGAGTAGGTCCTTCTCCTTATGTCAAGGGAGAGGGACTTGACCTTGGGTCTCAATGTCTCTCAAGGGGAATTCCCATAGGCAGGCAGGCATAGCATAACTGCAGGCAAAGCAGCACAGAGTATCACTTTCACAATCAAACCTGGTGAAAGACAAATAGTCCAGATAGCATAAAACGTCCTCCTCATATTCCAGTAATACCAATGCAGTCTTTCTGACACACAATCAAATCAATCATCCCCTGTTTAAAGACAAACCGATAACACAAGACCTCTTCCTCACGTTCCCAATAGCACCATGCAGTGCAGCCTTCCAGGCAAACAAGGGAGAAGATATATAGGTTACTCAAGCAAAGTTGATATTTAAATCGAGATTTCACAGCACTTCTCAAATTCACTGAAGTCGTAGCTTCTCTTCAGTCCTTGAGCTCAGACGAGTTATTACATTTTTGGCATCATTAATTAGAAGACATCCAGAGCATGCAGCTTCTTCCTCAACCGATGATTACCTCCCAGAGGGGACGGGGGGAGGGAGGGAGGGAGGGAGGGAGGAAGGGGGGAGGAAGGGGGGAGGGAGGGAGAGAGAGTGGAATGGAGGGTTAGATGGAGGGTGAGAGGAAGGGGGAGGGAGGGAAAGAGGGATTATTGGAGGGATAGATGGAGGGAGAGAAGGAGGGCAGGAGGGTGGGGGGGGGTAGAGAGGGAGGGGGGGATGTAGGGCCTCTGTACAAGCTCATCTCAGGGCTGCTGGCTCATACATAACAAAGCAGACTGATGCACATCCAGGAAAGTGCACAAAGAGCAGTACATTATCATGCTGATAAATAAATACTCAAGAGGGAAGGGAGAGAAGAGAGAGAGAGGGAGGGAGAGAGAGAGAGAGGGAGAGAGGGGGGGAGAGAGAGAGAGAGAGAGAGAGAGAGAGAGAGAGAGAGGGAGGGAGAGAGAGAGAAACGGAGGGAGCTTGATCAAGCATCGTCAATCATAAATTATTGACGCCGTGAAAACAAGACTGAAACAAACCGAAAAAACGCAATAAAGGAGGAGAGACAGCCTGTCTGACTGGAGAGAGGAGGGAAGGAACGATTTCAGATGAATCATTGCATCTCCCAGAGGTTGTAGGCTACTAAACAGGCTGGTAAGAGTTATGAACGTGCCTACAACTCCAGCCCCCTACAGCTGAGACTGCAGTCTGGGTAAAGACCTAATGAAGCCCTGTGCATGTGTGCTAAGGTCTCTGAAGACATCTCAAATGTAAATAACCCAGTGGCATACCTCCCACTTCTATTCTACCCTCCCCGCCGCCTCCCCATACGCACGCACGCACGCACAGACACACACACACACACACACACACACACATGCGCGCGCGCACACACACACACACACACACACACACACACACACACACACCACACCCACCCACACACTCACCCACCCACACACTCACCCACCCACGCACACACAGACACAGCAGTTTGCTAAAGTAAGCATTTGACCTCAAACTGTTTAATGACTCAAACTAGAATGTTAACAACCGTGGTTTCCCAAGTGTCCATTACTTCAGCCACTCTTTACATCCGGCTTTGTCCACTGTGGCGACAGCTAAATAGACAGGAAGAAACGCTTATTTAACAAATTACATAAACAACCACTCATGGGAATTGGGGTCTAAAAAAAGACTGTCCTGCTGTTCTAAGAGGGGTAGACCGTAAATCCCATCAGCCAGTGATTTGATTGACAGCCACACTTTCTTTCAGAGTGGTGCCAAACTAAACTATAGGGCCCTCGCAGCTGGAAATAGACTGAGGTGAGTTGACAAGACCTCTACAATGACTGCGGGTTCTCGAGATGTGCGTAGCTGGCTCCAGTAATACAGAGGCCATTGTGGCTTTCAGTCTGGCCCAAAATCAGAAGGAACAGTAGGAAAGAAAATCTGGCCTGCCTGACTACCACGGTAGGAGAGAGCTGTCTGCAATCACATCACAGAGGGCTTGGATTGCTTTGCAAAATAATCAAAAGGTAAATACTGCAACCAGTCACTCACTCACTCACTCACTCAGTCTCCTTTCTCTCTTTCTTTCTCTCTCTCTCTCTCTCTCTCTCTCTCTCTCTCTCTCTCTCTCTCTGTTAACTGATTAGAACAGAACAGCTGTTTAACAGAGAGTGATGTCTGACGTGCATTTCAACAAAAGAAAACTCACAAACCCCTGCATGCATGAATGACAAAGCCCTGCATTCAGAATTAGATCAAAGACAAAATAAAGATCAAAGATAACACAAAGGTGGAAACATGATTAAAGTGACACAAAGGAAGAGCATTGTGGATTACGAGGGCACATCTCAAGGAAATGGTTCGGGTTAAAAACAACTCTATTTTTAACAGGAGGTCACCATGGCGATGTATGGGATGATTGTGATGTCTAAGGACTCATCCAACCAGTCAGGTCTGATGCCAGACATGATACTGTAAAGGGAAGTTAGGAGCTATGGAAATTAACGTCAACACTGGTTTAACTGTTTTTCAAGGTAGCCTACTTCTGTATATAACACCCTACCCTAATGCCAAGACCACCTCAGCCTGAGCCAGGGCCAGAGGCAACCCCAAAGGAGTTTAAAGAGACAACTGGTTATTCCTACCCTGATTTGCTGTTATTGACTGTGCAGCGTTAAAAACATTATTATACTCTATCTGTCATGCAGCTGATGATCTCGTACATTTCTACCACAAAATCTCCCACAAATATCAACAAATATTGAGGGTACAAAAGTATATGAGCACATACTACATGGGTTTCACATGTGTCATAAACCGAGATGCGCGAGAAAGAGTTTTTTTCCCGCAGCCGTTTAACGTTTCTGTTTTGCCAACTGTATCAACGTGTGGGACGAAAGCAGCATGTAAAGTAAGCTATTACAAAACATTCGACATGTGTTATAACTGTTTATTCAACACCATTTGTTGAGAGACAAGAGTGACACCAACATCCTGTCCGTTTGGTTTGGAAACTTACCATGAAAGCTTCGTTACGACGTACAGTACAGCTCCAGGAGAACAGGACAGGTTTCTGAAACGTGTTCGTGAAACTACTCAAAAGCTTTCTGACTAGTGTACCGGTAGGTTACTTCTATCCTATTACGCACTCCTCTTTGTAATGTTTTCTAAGTTATCCGGGCATATCGTTCTTCTCAACGCATTCCTCTCTTCTCTCTTCTCCTCTCTGCTCTTCCCACCTTGACTGCGAAGGCGCGTTTGTTGTTGTGAGCGCTGCTCCAAGCGCAGCGACTGTTCCGACTGATGACAGAAAATGCCCGTTGTACTTCTCCTCTCCGCTCCGCTGTACACACTGAGCCCAGCCCCCAAAAGCCTCGGCGCTGGCTAAAGTAGGATGGCCAGCGCTTTGAAGTACGACTCAAGAATGGGTACTCTTTGTCTTAGACGGCTCGTTCTGAGACGCTCTAAATGTGCAGTGAAACGGACAGAAAGGTAACCTACGTTGTGGATACTGTAAGCGTAACGATTCCATTACTTTAACTGGCACAGTGAGAGCTCCTCATGCAGAGCGCCTTGCACTGACCTTCAGGTGTAGCTAGGTCACGACAAGTCCGCCAGAAACAGGTAGTGATGAACAGAGTGACAGGTTATAGAAGTTCACCTCTATATTTCATTTCATTACACACCCCAAATTGTTTCCTGCAGATTATAAACGTAACCTACTTCTCTGCCCGTTCCAGCACAACCGGTTCCCTTCTCTCACTCTGTATTTTATAATGAAGTGAAACCAGGTCATACCTTTCAAAATCCAATCCTCTCAAAATATAAGCATATTTTAAGGCTTCAGTTAAATGAAATAGGTCTATATTATACTGTAGCATTGGCAGTCAAGCTCAATGCTAAATATGTTTATGTTCTTGCACTTCTGCCAATGCACAATGCCATTTCTTGTTTCAAGCAATATATTCTCTTTCTTCCACTAAACGTTATTGCTGTAATAACTATGATGACTTGCAATCTCAGGAGAATTGCAGACTTCTGAGTTTACACATGGGGACTCCTCCTCCCATGTGAATCTAGCATGCCTTTATTGGTGAACTCTGTATGACTCCCTTCCCAGGTCCACTTCACAGTACTGACTCAGCCCTGCCACACACACACACACACACACACACACACACACACACACACACACACACACACACACACACACACACACACACACACACACACAGACAGACAGCCACACACACACACACACACACACACACACACACACACACACACACACACACACAGACAGATAGACAGACACACACACACACACACACACACACACACACACACACACACACACACACACACATCCTCCATCTCGGTGGTTCATGTTTACCTTGCCTCTGAGGCCAAGTACCACATGCATCTCTCTGCGTAGCATAATAAACAAAAACACAGAGAGTTTTATAGGGACGATGATCATTCGAGAGGAACTGATAATTGTGCAGACTGAATGCAGTGTGCCTCTTGATAGTAATGGAGTCCTTCAAACCACTGAAAATAGCCCTTCGTTTATTTTCTCCCTCTCTATCTCTCTATCTCTCTTTCTCTCCATATATATATATATATATACACTGCATATCTCTCTCTTTCTTTTATCTCTTTATCTCTTTCTCTGTTCTCTCTCTCTCTCCCTCTCTCCCTCTCTCTCTCTCTCTCTCTCTCTCACTCTCTCTCTCTCTCTCTCTCTCTCTCTCTCTCTCTCTCTTTTTTTGTCTCTCTCTCTGTAATAAGAGCATTGAGACACTGTGTCCTTACCTTATCTCTCCATGTTCTGTGGTTTAGTCCATTCTTGCAGAAATTGGATTTTACAAATGGGCTGATTTTCTTCAGGATGGTGGTGGGACTCCAGCAAAACAGATTATACTTAACCAAGCCCATAGGGAATGAATGAGGGGAGATTGCACCTACTTATATGACCGCTGGATAATTCGAGAGGACTTTTTGTGAGAGTAATTGATAATTGTGGAGACTGAATGCAACGTGTCT